>NW_005871057.1:11924949-12065590 GCF_000147115.1 Myotis lucifugus
CTAGGCAAGTTTGAGGAATGGCCTTTATTTTAAGTTAGACATTTAACACCCTTTAGTCTAGAATCTCCATATCCATTCTAACTAATTATTCTAATTATTCTCTGATGTAAAATTTTCTGATCTAGTCAATTAAATTCTCTATTAAAATACCAACATATTTTGCAAATATTACATCTGAAAATTCATAAAGAATTATTTTCATGACCTATTGTGTGAAAGACAGTGCTCTATGTTCTAGAAAAGAGACAGTTCTCTACTTTCTAAAGAGGAGAAAATATAAGCAAGTAAGAAAATAAATAGGCTATACAGAGAACTCATACAACTTAACAAAAGGAAGATAAATGATCCAATCAAAAAATAGGCAAAGGATCTAAACAGACACTTTCAAAAGAGGACATAAAGAAGGCCCAGAAACATATGAAAACATGCTCAAAGTCACTAATCATCAGAGAGATGCAAATCAAAACAACAATGAGACACCATCTCACACATGTCAGAATGGCTATCATCAACAAATCAATAAACAACAAGTGCTGGCGAGGATGTGGAGAAAAAGGAACACTCATGCACTGCTGGTGGGAATGCAGACTGGTGCAGCCACTGTGGAGAACAGTATGGAGTTTCCTCAAAAAGTTAAAAATGGAACTGCCATTTGACCCAGTGATCCCACTTCTAGGACTATATCCCAAGAAAACAGAAATACCAATCAGAAAGGATACATGCACTCTTATGTTCATAGCAGCACAATTTACAATAGCTAAGATTTGGAAACAGCCTAAGTGCCCATCAGCAGATGAGTAGATTAGAAAATAGTGGTACATCTACACAATGGAATACTATGCTGCTCTTAAAAAAGAAGGAACGTTTACCATTTGCAACAGCATGGATGGAACTGGAGAGCATTATGCTAAGCGAAATAAGCCCGTCAGAGAAAGATAAATACCACATGATCTCACTCATATGTGGTTTATAATGATCAACATAATTTGATAAACAAGAATAGATCCAGAGACAAATGGTAGGGGAGGGGGGGGTTAGAGAGCAACCAAAGCACTTGTATGCATGCATATTAGCATAACCAATAGACACAGACACTGGGTCAGTGGGGGCTTGCCCGGGGTGGGAATGGCTGGGGCCGGGGTGGGGGGGTGTCAATTGGGGAAAAAGGAGGCATATGTAAAACTTTAGACAATAAAAAAAAGAAAAAGAAAAATGGCAAAAAATAAAGAAAATAAATAGGCTATTTGCAGGTGATGATGCATTATATGAAGAAAATGAAAAAAGCTGATGAATAAGATTAAACTAGGGGCAGCAGAGAATGAGGAGGGGTTAATTTAGACTGTTTATGAGATAAATTCTCATTGAGGACTTTTAGCTACAACCTGAAAGACAAAAACAAAGCCAGCCAAGAGAAAAACTGAAGACAAGAGCCTCTGGGTAAAGGGATCACCAATGCAAAAACTTATGGTAGAAACAGATGTTGGTGTGTTTGAGGAACACAAAGAAAGTCAGGCAGTACTGGAGTCCAATGAGGGAGGGGAGAGGGAAAGTGGAGGTCAAATCATGAAGGTTATGTAGGCTCTATAAGCCATGCATGATTGAGTTTTTGTTTCTAGTTGCAATTGACAGCCATTGTAGAACTGATTTGAATTGTACTGTTTTTAAAAAATTACTCTAGCTGTTGTATAGTGAATGGTGCTTGATAGCACCTCATCTATATTCATTGAGTAAAACTGAAAACAAAATTTATTACTAGTCCCAGGGAAGCAATCAGTCAATTATCATTTTCAATATTTAGTATTTATTTTTGTTTTGAACACATCTCTCAATCAATAAGATATATTTCCACTTGGCGTAAATCTTGTCCATAATTATTTCTGACAAAACCCATAAAAGGGAACTGTTAAAGAAGTGTTATCAATATTTTTACTGCACTGGCTGTTACTTTTAAAAATCCACAGGCAATGTGAAGCCCAAGGAGTTGCTGAGGAGTACAAATGTGATGACATTATAGATGTTTTTAAAGGAGAAACACAACATTATTATACCTATTTTGCAATAAAAAGGAATAAAATTTTATGGTATAGAAAAGTCAAATTTGATAGGATTGTTTTCTTTTCAGTAAGCTATTTTCAATACTCATAACTAGTATTTTTCAGCTGAATTTAGTATGCATGAACAAACATGTCCTGTCCATCTCTCTAACAAACCTCCATCATTTTGTTCACTTTAAGTAGCTACGATTTAAAATATCCAAGCCATTCACTTTGCAGTGCTATAAAAAAAAAAAGCAGGGATGTGGGTACATTTCAAAATATTCTAAAAGAAATCTAAAATCAAAAGTCAGAAGCCTGGCAGAATCAATGTTAATCTTCTTTAGAGGAAACATTACCCTATACCTCAAATTATTTCTATAAACAATTGGGCACAATGTCCTAAACACAACACAAGAGAAATAAAATAACATAAATTTATTAATAACAGCAGAAAAATTGACAATAGAAATCAAGCAACAGTTACTTCAAGGTATTAGACTTATCAGACATAGACTTTAAAATTCAACATTTGTAATTTCCGATGTTGAAGGAGATAAAAACCAAGATTGAGAATTTTGGCAGAGAACTGAAAACTGTTAACAAAGAACCATATGAAAGCTCCATAAACTTCATCGGAAAACAAAATTACACTTAAGAATGCAATGGATGAGTTTAACAGCAGATTAGATAAGACAAAAATATTAATAAAATGATGCTTAAATCAAAAGAAAAATTCAGAATAAAATGAGACATAAAAGGATGAAAAAGACATAGTTGATGCAGTGAGAAACTCTAACATATAATAGGATGTATGAGAAAGATAAAGATAGTTGGGACACAAGCAATATTTAAAGGATAATGGCTGGAAGCACCAAACCAAGGTTTCAAGAATTCTCACTTACCTGTGCAGTACAAAAGCTTTTTCTGAGACAAGACACAAGATAATGATGGCTCCTAATACCACTTTCACTCCACAATTAATTAAATATATTATCCAATAAAATATAGCAATAAAAATTGATAGCTGCTTTAGGAATAAAAAGGAAAAAACGTAGCTGCATTATTCTCAGACATTATAATTATGTAAATAGAAAATCCAAGAAAATTTATAGTTAATCATTAAAATTACTATATAAGGTTAAAATAGTTGCTGAATACAAAAAAAAACCAGTTAATTGTATTTTTACACACCAACAATGAACAGTTAAAATTAAAATTTTTTAAAGATTCAGTTTTATTAACCCCAAAAATAGTGATTCACTCAAAACAATTCATTAATTAATAAATATTCTTATCAACTGTAATTTAATATGTTTTTTAAATTTATAAATAAACTAGGGCCCAGTGCACGAATTCATGCACCTTGAAAGGAACTGTGGGCCACGAAGCTGCGGTGGGCACAGGGGTGGGTCTTGGCCCATCCTCTGCGCCCCACCCGGCCCCTCCTGCCTCAGCCCCTGGTTCCCTGTCTGCAGGCAGCCCTGCTCCCACCACTGCCACTCCCACACGCTGACGGCACCAGCCTCGCTCACACCCACTGACAGCACGGAGCGACTGAGGCTGGCACCAGCAGCTGGTGCAAGCAGCGGCTGTTGCCCGGATCGCCCCTCAAAGAGCAGGGGAAGGTGGAGAAACCCTCAGGGGCAATCAGGGCTGGTAGCCACTGCTCATACCTGCTGATGGTGCTGAGCGATCGGGACCAGCGCATGGGAGCAAAGCATTTTCAGTAACCACCAGAGGCTCTCCCTGATGACGACTGGCGCCCTGCCTTGGTCTGGCACCCCTGCTCACCTGCTCCACTATCCTGCCTGCTGCTGATACCTGCCATGTTCTGCACATGCCCTCTGGTGGTCAGTGCACATCACAGTAACTGGCTGTTCAGTTGTTCGGTTGTTCCGCCATTTGGTCTATTTGCATATTAGGGTTTTATATATATAGACTAGAGGTCCAGTGCACAAATTCGTGCATGGATGGGGTCCCTCAGGGTGGCCTGTGGGGATCGGCCCCAGCTCTCACCCCCAGGCTCGCAGCCCCAGCTTGTGCCCCAGCCTCTCAGCCCCACAGCCATGCCTGGCACCCCGCTGTCGGCTGGCGCTGCCCCCTCACCTGCTCCACCATTCCACCTACAGAGCAATCGATCGGGCCCAGGCCCCCTGCCCAGCACCCTCAGCACCTGGGAGCTGGGTGGCGGCCTCGCCCCCCCACCGCCGCCACTGGTTGCCGTCTGTAGGGCAATTGCCCAGGGTGATCTGGCCCCCGCTCTCACCCGCCTTGGCCTGGCGCCACCCACTCACCTGCTCCACCATCCCGCCACGGTTCCACTCTCATCGGGGCCCATCAGGGATGGCAGCGCCTCCATTGCTGCCCGTTGCCAGCGCCACATTGCCAATGCCCGCCATGTTCCGTCCTCTGGTGGTCAGCTCATGTCATAGCCAGCAGTCGAACTCCTGGTCTCCTGGTCGAATGACCACCAAGGGGACAATTTGCGTATTAGGCTTTTATTATGTAGGATATTCTTAACAAGCAAAGAGAAAATACAAACAAATAAGAAAGTAAGGGCATTGAATAAGAGGGCAGGTAGGTTTTAACCCCCCATCTTCTCCACCATGCATGTGCCCCAAGATGAAACACCAACTGTAGGCACTGGTGAGGATTTCGTGCTGACTCAGATCCTATCAGGAACTCGGCATGAAGACATGGTCAAAGTTGACCCTTCTTTGCCAAGAATTTATAGTCTATTTACAGAGATAAGACTACTGCACATGCAATCAGTTGCACAACAGTGTCTTATTTATTCATTTGGGTATTTACTCATTTAACAAAGAAATATCGACTTCCTGCCCTGGCCTGTGTAGCTCAGTTGGGTGGAGCATCAAAGATCATGGTTCAGCCCTGGCTGGTCGACTTCCTGCCTGGCCTGTGTAGCTCAGTTGGGTGGAGCATCAAAGATCATGGTTCAGCCCTGGCTGGTTTGGCTCAGTGGATAGAGCGTTGGCCTGCGGACTGAAGGGTCCCGGGTTCGATTCCAGTTAAGGGCACATGATCAGGTTGTGGGCTTGATCCCCAGTGGGGGGCCTGCAGGAGGCAGCCGATCAATGATCTCATCATTGATGTTTCTATCTCTATCTCCCTCTCCCTTCCTCTCTGAAAGCAATAAAAATATATTTGAAAAAAAAAAAAAGATCATGGTTCAGTTCCTGGTCAGGGCACAATACCCAGGTTGTGGGTCGGGGGCGTACAGAAGGCAATTGAGTGATGTGATGTTTCTCTCTCACATCGATGTTTCTCTCTTTCTAAAATCAATAAAAACATATCTTAAGGTGAGGATTAAAAAAAGAAAGAAATATCAACTTCCTGCCTACCACGAATCAAGCATTTTTTTGAGACATTAAGAAATTTAAAGATGAGCAAGACAAAATCTTTGCTTAATATTAGACCAGAAAATCCAAAGAGAGACAAGCAACCAAACTTGAAGGGTACAGGGAATGTTTCGTGGAGGACGAACTGAACTAGGCTTTCAATGGTGGAGAGAATTTGTATACAGTAAAAAAAAAAAAAAAAAATGGGGGGGGGTGAATATGGTGTGGCCATGCATTCCAAGTTAATTTAAAAGCCTAGCAGAGGATTCTAGGATTCAAGCAGTACAGCAATGGGAATGAATTGTGTGTTTTTTTTACACATGCGAAATGTCAAGACATACCCATAATTACCTGTACTCTCCATTTCCTGGAGTTGACAAGTATTCATTGCATATCTATTTTAGGTAGAGGAGCATAGTGGTTAGAAGCATGAATTCCAGAGCCAAACTGCCCAAGTTTGAACCTGCCTCCACCACTTACTAACCACAAGTGACCTAGACACTTTCCTCATATGGAGATAGTAATAGCAATAGATCTTTTTTAAAAGCTAAATAAATTAATTCACATTATGATTAAACCGATGCCTGGCACAAAATAAACACTATATCATTTCGCTATAATTATAATTATTATTATCTGTTTCATGTCCATTATGACTCTTAACACTGTGGTAGATGTATTTTTTTAAGTCTCTGCTCTAAAAGACCTTACAATTTAACTGGGGTTCAGGGGGGTGGCAGAAGTTGCCACTAATGTAAATGGTGAACGATACTTAATATCATGAAAAAATGTTCAAATGCATTGTGAAGAAAAAGAGAAAGAAACAGGAAACTACAATGCAGAATAGGAAGTATGGTCCCAAATGTCTTTCTTTGAATTTACAGATAGAATTTCTAAAATTCTAGAGGATCCCGGGTACTATCTCTGTATTGTGATTATGAGCGGTTTTAGAAGCATTATTAGGTTATACACTTAAAAGAGAGCCAATGGTGTAATGGAGTTCACAGGCTTTGGGATCACAAAGTGGGTAGATATCTCTGCTAAACCTCTTGCCTGTACAACCTCGAAGGGTTTTTTGTCTTTTTTCCTTGTTCGTTTTTAATATTTTCGGCCTCTGTTTCTTCATCTACAAAATTGGAATGTGCCTGGAGCCAGCAGACGCTTTTATACACTTTCAGCAGAGCAAATTAACGCCTCATAGCATTCATTGCCAGTCACCATAAGCCCATGTCCATACCATTGGCTACTCAGTGTAACCAGTGTTACAATGTGATCAGTTTGGTCTCAGACCTTTGTAAATACTCAATGATGTTTAAGTCAGCAAAAGAGTGTACTTGTTTCTTCATTCATCTGGCGAGAATTCATGTTGAATGCCTGAACTTGCATTGCGAGGTGCTGGGTGGTAGGCTTCATAGACATCTAACTTGTCACATAGTATGAAATTAATATTCACTTTCAATAATTTATTCATTCATTAAAGGACTATTCACAAATTGTGTTCACTATGCTAAACAGTGAGTATGAAATTAGTTTATCCCCAATTTATTTATTCTAGCCTCTTACAAAAACTACATTTGGTTCTGCTTTGTGGTTTCAAAAGGAGACCTAAAATTATATTTACCTTTGACTATAAATAGCACTGGAATAAGCACAAGTCAAATAAATTCCTGCTGATCAAATCCTAGCAGCTCTTTATGCCATTTCAATCCTTTCATGCTGTTTTTGAGCTATTTGAGTTGAGGTATTTTGGGTTTGCTTATTTTAAAAGCTAAGATCAAATGCTGTTTCATTTTGTCAGTTTCAGGCAACATTAGAGGTTTTTTTTTAAAAAAAAAAAAGCTTTAATTTTAGTCTAAAAGACTCTTATTTAATAAATAGTCTTAATGCCAGATAACTGGGAACTTGAATGAAGTAAAAAGAAAGACACATAGCATCTCTTTTTCTTCTCAGCAGTTTTTCAGATATATCTATTTCTAAAACCCATTCAGAATTAGAAAGATTCAAGAAATGTTCCTCTTATGAAAATTTTGCCACACATCTATAAAGGCATTGTTCACAGAGTTGTAAGAACAAGAAGTTTAAAACAATCTAAATATGTATTAAGGGAAGACTAGTTAAATAAAATTTTGTATTTGTACAAAATGGAATATGTAGCCATTAAAATATTATAGACAAATATTTAATGATATGGAAAGTTCCAGAAGATAAATTGCTATATAAAAATCAAATTACAAAATAATATTTACAAGATGTTTCAACCTCACCATTTTACCCAGCTCTTTTTGTCTTTGAGGAAATTTTGACCTTGAGGATGTTAACTAGTATAATACAAACATTTTCATCAGATTGGACCAGTATTGATAAATTTTTTTATCAAGAAATTAGTTCCTAGAGCAAATACCAATGAGTCAAATTATTTCCTTGATCAAAATAGTATCATAAACATTCTCTATATTTTTTCAATTTTATTCTTTATTTAACTGAGATTATTTCATTGGTATTAGTCATTTCCACATAAATTATAAAATTATAATTCATTAATCAATAAGTATTTTGTCATATCAACTTTTATGGATTCTTTTCTATCCTTGTGAGTTTTCTTTTGTAGTCTATTTCTACCAAATTTAATATTCTTGAGTGAGATTTTGCAGTTCTAAACATTGTCAAGAGATGTTAGTCTTGTATTAATCTTTAGTTAATAATAAATTTTTCCATGTACAATTTAAAACATCAGTTTTATTCTATAAAGATTATTTGTATTGGTAATGTTTAATGCAAATATATTTATTTCTCAATTAATTCATATAAAAATTGTAAGCAATTTAAAAGAAAGAATGGGGAAGAAATCAAAGAAGGGAGAGAGGATGGGTGATGGAGAAAGCAAGAGAGAATAAGAAAAATAGAGACCTCACCACCACCACCCCCCCCCAAAAAAAAAAAAAACAAAGAAAGATGGGGCAACACATATGAATAATCAAAACAATGGGATCAAAATGGTGGGGCAGGATATTACTAAAATAAAATTTAAGGATGCTATCTCTTCAAGCTTGATCATGTTAATGCTTTCCCTAAATAAGATGAATTCCAGAAAGACTCCTGCAGAATATTTCTGTATTTCCTACTTTCAACATCCCTACATACTGATCTGCATCAGAGAAACAAGGAATTCACCACATCAATGAAGAATCTTTCTATATAACAATATGACAACCAGTTAAAATGTATAACATCTAATATTGTTTGTTCTACACAATATACGATTAGCCTGAGGTTGTTTATCTAAATGACTGGATATTTTGACATTAGCCTGTTTGGGGTACACAGAGGTTCTATTGGATACTCAACATCCCATCTCTCAAAATAAAATATAGTGATCTCCATGCGATCAAAGATAAGATTTAAAAAATGAGTAAACCAAATACTGGATATTGGTCTGCAAGTAAGGGCCAAGGGCATGGAAGTGAACAAAGGGGTAAGGAGGAACAGCACAATGGGGTAGAGCAGATGAGAACAAGGGTAGTATCCCTCAATTGATATATTTACTTCTCTGGGCCACTCTGAGAACCAAAAGATTTCTTGGTTTCTGCTATTCTTTGTCTCCAGTCTCTATGCATGTACCTTTGATACTCCAAATTATGACTTAGAACAATAGTTTTCAAACCTCTCACCCTCCCCCCCTTTTTTATGGCATAAACTCTTAAAATCTTATGTAAAAACCTAATTTTTTAAATCAGAAAAAGTTGTTCTGGAGTTATAATGGTCAATGGATGGAACGGGTTGGGGGGATGGTGAATCCCACCCAGTCAGGTTCCCTGCTCCTCTCCATTCCAAACACTCCGTAATGACCTCAAAAGGAGTCCCTTAGAACCCAGTTTGAACTCCACTGGCTTAGACTTTTGTGCTGAATGCTAGAATCTCTAAAGGTAAATTTTACAGTAGGCTGACAAAGAATAAGATACCACTGCTTTAACAGAGCCTTGAAAGTTGAACAAGCTTAATACTTTTTAGGGTTTGTTTTATTGTGTTGGGGTTTTTGTGTTTGTTTTAGCTAAAAACTTAAATTTTAAACATTTCTTAAAACTTCACCATTGATGTTTAACTTAGATTATTAAAAATAATGAAGATAAGATGACGATAGCAAGCAACTATGTAGCACCATCTTTTTTTCCTGAGACAGTTCTAAATGCTTACATATATTAACACATTTAATCCTCATAATTCTGAGAGGGCAATACTATTATTATCCACTACTTAGAGTGAAGAAACTGAGACACAGAGATATCAACTAATTTGTCCAAATTCATATACCTTGTGAAGTAGAAATAGATTAAAATCATAATCTGATGCGATTTTCATTTGAGGAGTTAGATATTATGCTTGAATCCAACTATGGAAAAGGTTATTCAGTGATTAACCAATCATATGGAATTTTCTTAACAGTTCATCCCAAGCAATTTCAAAAGGTCATGGAAATTATTCAGGCTTACTGGTAAGTCATAGAAGGTCATGAAATTTTGGCCTGAGTGACCCAAGATCTTTGTAGGAGTCTTTGAATCTTGGTAATGATTCAATCTAAAATTCATTTTAGATATGAGTAATCTATGGCAATAATACTTGCCTAACAGAGTCTCCTTATGAAATCTACTGACAATGAAATATATCCCAAAATCTACATTTTTCTAAATTTTTGCTAAGTGTCACAGGGGGAATTAAAGTAAAAGATACTGCCATCATCAGGAGCATAACATAAATCAGTTTAATATAGGATCAATATAGGAAGATATTGTGACTAGATTACAAAATATGAAGTACAATGAAAGATTAGTACTATGGGTAGAAATTATCAAATGGAAAATGAGATTTATCTAGACTTTGAAGAAACTCTAGAAATTCATTACTTTATTTAATAATTAATAAATAAATGACAACAATAAACATTTTAATCTTGATTTTAAAGAACTGCCATAATTTTACTAATTCATTCAAAAATTAAGTTATTTATTAACTAATAATAATAATAAATAGCACTGTCTTCAGTAATAGAGAAGTAGGACAGACAGGTTCTTCTCTCTTGAGGCTTATATTCTAACGAAAAGAGACAGGTGATAAACAAATGAATGACTAAGGAAAGTACTGGATAGTGATAAGGTGTACACAGAGATAGTGTGATATGACAGCCAGAGTCTGGTGGCTACTTTAGAATGAGTAGTCAAAATAGGCATCTCTAAGGAAGTGGTATTTAAGCTTAGGCCTAAGTGACAAAATAAAATCAGTGTTTTAAAGATGAGAGAGAAGAACAGGCAGCAGGATGGATAGTGGAAAAGTGTGGTCAAATTGGGCTTAGTCACAGAATGGAAAGACGGCTAGTGTGGCTGGAGCACCATAGTCAAAAGAGGAGAAAGATAAGAAATGAGGTTGCAGTTGTGGACCTCCCAGAGCAATGATGAATTATCCTATCTAATAAAGAGGTGATATGCAAATTGACCATCACTCCAACACACAAGATGGTCACCCCATGTGGTCAAAGATGGCCACCCTCATGTGGACACAAGATGGCCACCACAAGATGGCCAGCAGGGGAGGGTAGTTGTGGATGATCAGGCCTGCAGGGGAGGGCAGTTGGGGGGGACCAGGCCAGCAGGGGAGGGCAGTTGGGGGGACCAGGCCAGCAGGGGAAGGCAGTTGGGGGTGACCAGGCTGGCAGGGGAGGGCAGTTAGGGGTGACCAGGCCGGCAGGGGAGGGCAATTAGGGGCAATAGGGCAGGCAGGGGAGCAGTTAAGTGTTGATCAGGCTGGCAGGGGAGTGGTTGGGGGTGATCAGGCTGGCAGGCAGAAGCAGTTGGGGGCAATCAGGCAGGCAGGCAAGCGGTTGGGAGCCAGCAGTCCTGGATTGTGGGATCAGGCCTAAACCGGCAGTCAGACATCCCTCAAGGGGTCCCAGATTGGAGAGGGTGCAGGCTGGGCTGAGGGACACACACACACACACACACACACACACACACCCTGCATGAATTTCGTGCACCAGGCCTCTAGTATTTGTAGAAAAACTGATAAACAAATAATAATACTTCCATGGGATAAATGTTATGGTATAAATAAATATGGACAGCCTTATATTATGGCATAGAGCAGTGATGGCGAACCTATGACACGCATGTTAGAGGTGACACGTGAACTCATTTTTTGGTTGATTTTTCTTTGTTAAATGGCATTTAAATATATAAAATAAATATCAAAAATATAAGTCTTTGTTTTACTATGGTTGCAAATATCAAAAAATTTCTATATGTGACACAGTACCAGAGTTAAGTTAGGGTTTTTCAAAATGCTGACACGCCGAGCTCAAAAGGTTCGCCATCACTGGCATAGAGGTACCTATCCAAAATTAAGAAGTGTCATTGACTTTGAACCCTAAAGGGTAAGAGGAGTTAGCCAGATAAAGAAAGACTAAAAGGCAAGTTCTAGAATAACAAATAGTTTATTGCAGCTAGAATCTAGAGCCCAAGGAGTGGTGAGAGATGAGCCTGCACACAGAGGCAAGAGCCTTGGATAGTCACCGAGAACTCCAACACCCTAAAGTTACCATTTTAACTCAGTAGATCAAGTAAGCATAATAAATATGAATATAACACATAACACCTATGCAAATACATTAGAAACTGGTCCTCAAGAGGTCATGGTTCAATTCCCAGTCAGGGCATATGACCAGGTTGTAGCCTCGATTCCCATTGGGGGGTGTGCAGGAGGCAGGCAATCAACGATTCTCTCTCATCATTGATGTTTCTATCTCTCTCTTCTTCTCTGAAATCAATAAAAATATATTTTTTAAAAAGAAAGTGGTCCTCAAGAGTTTAGTGTTCTAAACAATGGGGCCCTCTACTTTATTTCTAGCCTCCCTGAAAAAAAAAAAGAAAAAGGGAGATATTAGTGCCAACCTCAGTCACAAAACTCAGTCCTTGTCTGAAATTGTTTTACTTTATGTTGACATATTGTCAGTGAATCCCTACTGCAGTAGTTTGTTCACCAAATATTCTGGTGCCCTTCCTTGCAGTATCCTTCCCTGAGGGAAGAACATATATCATTGCTCTGCTGAACTTAGAAGTGACCATATGATTTGCTTATCCAGTAGCATATGTAGACAGAAATGATATATGTTACTTCCATAAAGAAGCTTCCAGATCTTATTAAATTGGCAAGCAGCTCTCCTTGTTTCTTATCCTTCTGTTCTGATGACCAAGTGTTCTGGACAGGGGCTGATCCAAGAGAAGACAAGAAGTAGAGCGACAGCAATATGGAAAGGACATGGTGTAGAAGATAACTCAGCCAATGAATCACTGAGTTTGGGGGTGGTGTGTTTGTTACTGCAGCACAAACTAGCCTATCCTGACTAAGATATTCACAAACACAGATTTCAAAGAATGCTGAGTACACACCATATGCCTGTAAACTTTTCATCAGGTAAGTACCTGGGGCTTACCCCACTCAGGAATTTCCACCACAGATTTCACACCAGAACCATGGAAATGAAGCATTTTAGAATTTTATATTTTTCACTCCCTCACTGCTCGTGACCAAACAATTTAGTGCTAATGACTAACCACTCCAACAACAACCAAAAAGAAAGTGTGACATGGGATGTAGGCAGCCTGCCTGTGCTCTATTTTCACAGCCCACTGCTATAAATAATACCATTAGGAAAGCACACGTTGCCTTATATGGAAGCTACAAAGAAAAGCACTTTCTCTGATAGTTTAGCAACACATTCAGATTTCATGTCTCAAGGTAAAAATAGGCCTAACAAAGAATTAAATTTGGAAGCTAAGCTGAAGTGAAGAGAGCTAGCAGTATGAAACATGCTGTAGGAGGAAGGAGACTTATAAGGTGCTGCATTCTCTCTACTGATGAGCAGTAAGGAAGAGTGAAAAAGGGGATTTGCCAAAGAAATAGAAATAATCATCAAGAATTCGAGGTTTAAATTGTCATCCTTATGAAATTGGTAACCAAAAAGAACTCTGAAAATGGTGCAGGCTTCAGCAACGCATAAAATAAATCTCAATGGGTAGGATTTTTTTCTGTGTACTTTCAACATTAAGACAGGGAAAAAAATTCAAAGAAAATAAAAATAGATGTCAAAGAATGTTAAAAATACATAAACTTTCAATTTGGTAATTCATATGTTTTGATTGTTTAGGTTTTTTGTTTGTTTGTTTGTTTGTTTCAGTAACATGCCCTCATTTCTATTTTGCAATTTCCAGTGCTATTTTTAATGGCTCTGGAACTTGAACAACAACAAAAAAAAGCATTAGGAAATGTTATATCTTCCAAAACACTAGTAAACATAAAAGGTTACCAATCATCAACCTTTCTTTTTTTTGTTTTGTTTTTGTCTTTGTTAGTCCTCACCCAATGATATTTTTCCATTGATTTTTAGGGAGAGTGGAAGAGAGAGAAATATGGATGTGAGAGAAACACATTGATTGGTTGTCTCCTGTTCGCGCCCTGATCAGGGCCCAGGCCAGGGAGGAGCTTACAACCTAGGGATGTGCCCTTGACCAGAACCAAACCGGGACCCTTTGGTCCGCAGGCTGACTCTCTATCCACTGAGCCATACTGGCTAGGGCAATCATCAACCTTTCTTAAGGCTGCAGTCTAAGGCGAGTATACCTCTCTATCCTATACCATATGCAAATGAAAATAATAATACATTGTCTTACTACAACAAATATGTTATTTATTTTATTTTATTTCTCAATTACAGTTTACATCTAATATTATTTTGTATTAGTTTCAGGTATACAGCATCATGGTTAAACAATCATGTAGTTTACAAAGTGAACCTCCCAATATTTCAAGTACATACATAGTCATTACAATATTATTGACTGTATTTCCTATTATGTACTTTACATCCCCATGAATATTTTGTAACTACCTATAAGTCCTTTTTAATTCCTTAACCTTTTTACCAAGTTCCACCAATCCCTCTTCCCTCTGGCAACCATCACTCTGTTCGCTATATCTATGAGCTTTTTTCTATTTGGCTTATACCTTAGATTCCACATGTAAGTGAAATCACATGGTATTTGTCTTTCTCTGTCTGATTAATTTCACTTAGCCGAATACCTTCTGAGTCTAATCCATTCATGCCAGAGTGAATTTTGTCCATTAGCCTTTCTTTGCTCTAAGTGGCCTATTATCAATGAATTATACACTATGTTGATGGAAAATTAGTTAACCTTAATGCCAGCAAAATATCAACAGCCAGTAACAACACATTATATCTTTATGACTCAATCTATGGGCCTGAAATGTTCCCTAAACTGTACCACTGGCACCAACAGTGAGTTAGGTAACTCAATTTAATCACTTCCCTGAACAGCTGAAGAGCTAAGTATGCCAACAGTCCTGTGGCCATGGTGATTTGGCCAGGTCTCAGTTCCCCACGCATAGTTCCTGAACACAGGTGAGGCCTTTCCAAGTGATCCAAATAAATGGCTTGGGGATATAGCCATGATCATTAAAAAGCAGAGGGCTCTTGTGTTTCTTGTAGAAACAGGCCTGGAACCACTTATTCCTGGATAGCAGCATGATTCTGTGGTCAATCTCGCCAAGCTTTAGAGATCTAAGTGATCAGCCATCCCGTGCTGACAACAATGGTTGTGCAAATCCTCAACTGCCATAACAATGCAAGGGCTTCTTGATTAACCTGTGAATAGTTCTGCTCTGCTGCTTTAAGGCCGGCTAGCATGCTGAGGCAAAGCACAGTTTTGATATCATAAACTGAAATATCAATGCTAAGGAACGTTCTCTTTTATCTTTATTAAATTACTAGCAGAGGTTTCCAGCAGGATAGAAACCCAATTCCAGCAGTGCCTGTCTCTGTATGGCTGTGAAGTGGCTCAATAACAGGACCTAAATTAGGACAACATAAAATATCTTGTTCGTTTTTCAGAGTAAACACACCATGAACTGAATAGTCTTATCTGGGATTTAGTGACTTCAGGATCATTCATACAGAGACTTCAAGTAAAATTGCAAGTTTCAAATTCACACTTTGTACTGAGCCAATTCAACGGACAGTAATAAATGTTTACTATACATCAAGAAGTGGGATTGGACACCAAGATATAATGATGAACAAATGAGCAGGGTATTATTAAAAATATGTAGCACTTGTTGAATGTTGCATAAATTTGTCTTCCATTGATTTCACAATTAGGATACCACTTCTCCAACCACAGAAAACAGGCTCTCCATGAACTAATGAAACTTTCAGCCTCAAGAAAATTTTGAAAAAAAGACACAACTGAGAGTTAACCTCAATGAATATGATTGCTTAGGCACCTATAGTAATACTAGAGGCCCGGTGCATGAAATTTGTGCACTTGCAGGGGGGGGGGGGGCGCGGGATGGGTACCTCAGCCTGGCCTGTAACCTCTCACAGCCCAGGAGCCCTTGGGGGATGTCCAACTGACAGCTCCCCATGGGCCTAAGCCATCAGTCAGACATACTTAGCGCTGCGGCAGAGGTGAGAGAGGTTCCCGCCAGTGCCTATGCGCTTGCCAGCTGTGAGCCCAACTTCTGGCTGAGCGGCACTCCCCTTGTGGGAGCACACTGACCACCAGGGGGCAGCTCCTATGTTGAGCGTCTGCCACCTGGTGGTCAGTACGCGTCATAGTGACAGGTCGTTCAGCCTTTCTGTTGATTTGCATATTAGCCTTTTATTATATAGGATCATTGACAATCAGCCATTGTTGGTAAGCCTATATCAAAATATGCACAGAACCTGAACCTAAAAGGAAAAAGACAAAGCCAGTTGCCTGAAGAATCTGGATAAGGATTCATTTATTTAAGCATTTACTTATAAATTTGTTTATTCAAACATATATTCATGGAGTCCCTAATATGAGTGTATCCTGTCCTAAGGCACTGGAATACCATACTGAAAAAAACAGATAAAATCTTCCTCTCTTTAACCTTATATTTTAATGGGAAAGACAAAATAAACAGGCACACAAATAAAAATATATAATTTCACTAAGACTAAGTGATAAAAAGATAAGATAATAGAAATTGATTGAAGGAGTTGGAGGCGAAATAGTGAATATCTCAGCAAGCTATATTTTGGCAACACAAGAAACACACACACACACACACACACATTACATGGTTACATTTAGTTTTCATTTTAATATCGCTGAAGCAAGGGGGCCACAGAAAGAAAGAATGGATCCAACATGTCTCAGCTCCAACTCCCCAAGTTTCCCCCAAATCCCCAAAGCGATGTCACATCAATCTGTAATACTCTTCATGCAAGATAGAGACTGGTATTTCATAAAGAGCAAATTAGGGTATGGTAAAGTAACAACTGGTTTCTGAGATGCAAAATAGGATACTCTGCCGAGACAATAGTCTTGTCAGTTACATGACTGCGCTGAGAAAAGACTTTCCAGGTCACTTTATTCTTTCCCTTAGTATGTCGAAAATTGGATCTGGGTGATTTAGATGATAGAGTTCTACCATGGTGTAGAAGCAATGCCTACCCTCCTCTCACAGCTTGGCCATCTCTATGGGAGACAGAGGATGTGTCATAAAGGAAGTAAAAGAAAGTTTGTCATTTTCTGGACACAAGATTGGTGAAAAAGAGAGAAAAGAGAGGAAAAAGAAAAAAAAACACAAGTAAACATGTGCCTCCAGCTGGTCAATGTTTCTCTCTCATCGATGTTTCTGACTCTCTATCTCTCTCCCTTCCTCTCTGTAAAAAATCAATAAAATATACTTAAAAAAAAAAAAAAAAAAAAAAAAAAACATGTGCCTCCAAATCTTTCCAGTTTGGCTCCCACCAGGAAAAGAGGTGACATGTTACACAAGTGCAGTGCCAATGAGATCAGCTACCCCCAAATGAGACTCTGGAAGGGAACTGCTTAGCAGAGCATCCAATCTGAGACACAGCCACAGCTTATAATTTTAGCAGTACTAAGCTCCGAAAACCAGGAGAGAATTCAACAGTCAAGATACACTGGCCATGACCTTGGAGCTCAGAAGATATCACACCTAAAGACCTCCAAATCTCCTTGCCTGAGGACTGAACAAGCTTAAGTAACACGCAGTTCCTAGCTCACAGGAACTCAGTATTACACAGGAGCAAGAGGAAATAGAAACTGAGACACAAAATAATTTTTATTCTTATAAGAGACTGAGTCTAACCAAAAGGGATTATTTAAATTGTCAGATTGGACAATTTAAAAACATACTTCAAATTTAATCAAGTTTCCCACAAACCAGCAGGTGGGAGCTCCTGAAGGAGACAATCTATAGACAAAATAAAGAAGCTGTGTTTCCCTACACATCTAAACAGTCGTGTGAGTTAAATGCTGAACCCTGACATGTAAGCCACATTTTACCCAACCTCTCTCTCTCTCTCTCTCTCTCTCTCTCCCCCCTCTCTCTCCCCCTATGGGTCGATGTACTGGGGTTGGAGAAAGAGCTGCTGCCAGAGACTTGAGTCTAAATTATGCAAAACTGACATAATTCTTTTCAGGGTAGTTAATCATTCTATTCAGAATTCAATTAAGAAGGCTTCTTCTAAATAAATAAGGCAGGAACTACTTTCTGAGGCCTAGTCGTTCAACCGGTGTTGGGAACTTTCCAGAGATCAGAAAGCTAGAGCCTTGCCAATGCAAAGCACATCACTGAAGAGACAGTGCCTTCTGGAAATACAATAGATTCGGAAGTGTTTGTTTATGAAAAAAATAGATGGAAATTATCAAAGCTCCCATAAGAAGTCTCTTTTTCCATAAATGTGTGCCTCCAATTATTTTAGTTTCTTAAAAAAAATCACAAATGAGTTCAACACATGCATGAGAAATGTGCTCTCAAATATCAAGCCCTGGGTTTTTGAAGATAAATTTAAATGTAATAATGAGTAGGAGTTAGTGATGTAGATGTAGTTTTGATTTTAAGAAATCTCCTGACTTTATGAAAGTCCAAATTCTAAGATAAAATAAGATGAATGTATCTATTTTTAAAGTAAGATATGAAAATAATATAAAGTAAAATTTTTCTACGACTAAGAGATTCTTCCTCAGAAGAAGAAAAAAAAGATTCATTGAAAACCCAAATATTTATTTGCATTTTTTCAAAGTTGTATAAAACAGATCTCTGCTAAAATAAGTAAAAATTAGCTTGCAGACAAAAATGCACTTTAGAAAGAAAACAGAGGCATAACCCAGGTGTTTTTTCTTAAGTTCTGTCTCCACTGTTCCTCTAATACCTTTTTATAGCCAGCTTTAATGAGATATTACATTACATTTTCTTAAATGAAGTAATAGATCTATCTTTAATTCCACAAATCAATCAAGCATAACATGTCATTTACTTACTTTAACAAACTAAAGTTTTCCTTTGTGGAGATACCCAATGAATTCCTAAGAACCCCATGGAGAGTGAGAACGCAGGATTTGTTATTAAGTAAGTCACTTGAAAAAGCTTCCAGCTTAAGTTTTTAAAACACCCTCTCACCCAGCAAAACTTTCCACACTTGTTAAACCTTATAACCTCCGGTAACCTTTAATACTCACAGGTGACTGATCACTTGCACTTTCCCAAAAGGGCCCCCTGCTTCTACTTCCCTATAATAACATTTTTATATTGAACTTAATTTTCTTGCTCACAAATTACAAGCCTATAACAATTACCTCAAGAGTGGCACCAGGAAACAAGAGTACATTATTACCGCACCATCATCCCTTAATATTTCCAATTTACTCCTCTCATGGCAGGCCTTTGCGAGAGGCCTTGTTTATTCTTAAATTCTAGGAACACAGGAGCTAAGAAAAGCTTTGTTGTGTGCTGGAGAGTTCCAGATCTGGCATTCATGGGGAAGGGGAAATCGAATGGGGTGATCCATTAACAGGGCAGTCCAGAATCCTTATGAAACCCACGCCTTTTCAAATGACCGATGAGTCTCTCGGCCTTTCTTGGGCCTCGCCGCTCAGACTGCAGGCTGTTTGCATTCAGTCAACACTTCAATTTTATAGGCCTGTGGAGCCAAAGATTACAAGACTTTTGAACTCCAGGCTGCCTTCTGTCTGGCTACATCCTCTGTTTCTGGAGCCCAAATCTTTAACAAGTCTACAAAAACAAGCAATTAGGGTAACGTCTGCTGATCCTCTCCTTTGGACCTAGAGGTAATTACGTATTCTGAACCAACCTGCGAGGAAGCAGAATGACCACTAGCAAAGCTTGGAGCTATTTAGAAAGGGATCAAACTGTGCATCAAAGGGAAAGGTCAGGCTTGACTTGAGTCCCTTAGAAGTGTCCTACTGCGGTTTCACAGGAGGTTATGTACAATGCTAAGCTAGATTTTTAAGGAAAAGGAGAAATACATAAATTAAAATGAATGAAAAATGAAAAACAAAGTCAGGGAGACATTTTAAAAGGCTGAACGTATATGAGAGCCTCCACTGGTCTGCCTTCCTGTAGTTAACGGCACATCCGGTGTCTCTGTACAGAGCAGCAATGCCTCTCCCTTTTAATTAATTCACACGGCTGATGAACTTCTATCTAGTAACAGCTTTGAAATTTGTTTAGGTGATTTGCATTAAATTACTAAAATGATGGTCTTTTTAGTTACACAAAATAAAGTAATAATACAGGAAAATTCATAGCATTCCTTTCAAAATCTGACTTTTAAAATTATATCTTATTTCTAATCTAAATTAGGTATTATAATAATAGACAAGCAAAGGGTACTTAGAGAGAGAAAATAAATTCTTTTCCTTCCTGTGAACAAATATTTTGCCATAAAATGTGTCATTGGTCAATTCTGCACTAACCTGGCATCTTTTCAAACAAACGTGATGTTTTTCTATGAAGGTTTTGCATGGATGTGTCAGCTATACACTTCTTGGAACATAAACATCATCAACTGTAGTAGGACTACCACTATCACCAAGAGGACAGGGAGTTCCCAATTTACTAGTGGGCTGTGTATTTCAAAATTTATTTCCTATGTATTTGGAACACAGGATACATTTTTCCATAGAAACATTGTTGTGACTATTTCATCCAAATGGGTCTGCCTAACAGCTCTTCACTCACACTCCTCCATATCTGCCCTTCCGACTTGAATCACACAGCTCCCTCCTTCTGAAATGCCCTTCACCCCTCCTCTCCCTCAGATCCAATGCCATCTCATGTCCTTGACTGCCAGCTCAGATGTTACTCTACCAAGATTCTCAACAGACGGAACTGATCACTAGATCCCCAGAACTAAAGTACTTGTCATGACCCTTCTGAGGTGGATATTGTGGTTATTTCTTTCAACATCTGTTCTACCCCTCCCTGCCTGTGGTGGTGAGATTGAGTCCACCCCATTTCCTGGAGCATAAGCTATGCCAATGAGAATAACCCCATCTCTTGACCTAGACATTGGTTCAGGTAATCCAATAGGTATTTGGTATGTCCCTGGCCACATGGACTGATTGAGGGAAGATCCAATCAGCACAAACTTTAAGATTTTTGACCAATGGTTGTGGAAGGGAACATTCTCTTTCTGGATTTGAAAGTTAATGATTAAATGGCTCACATTGCTATGGGCCGATATTTTGTTCTCATGAAGGAAGCCAACATGAAATTGACACCCAGCGGAGGGCAGAACAGAGGGATTCATAGAGAAACAAAGCCAGGTCCTGATAGAGCCAGCTCCCTGAGCCTGACCAACCTCTGAACTTTCCATTACATAAGCCAATCATTCCCTCCTTTTTTGCAAGCTACATTGAGCTGGGTTTTGTTACCTCCAATGAAGGCATCCTACTTTATACAATATATGTGTCTACCAGCTTTATGTTTTCTTTTTTTTTTAATATTTTTTTATATTTTATTGATTTTTTACAGAGAGGAAGGGAGAGAGATAGAGAGTTAGAAACATCGATGAGAGAGAAACATCGATCAGCTGCCTCCTGCACATCTCCTACTGGGGATGTGCCCGCAACCCAGGTACATGCCCTTGACCGGAATCGAACCTGGGACCTTTCAGTCCGCAGACCGACGCTCTATCCACTGAGCCAAACTGGTTTTGGCTATGTTTTCTATTATACCTATTAACTTTCTGAGACCAATACTGTATCTAACATATCACTGTATCTGCCCAAGGTGCCTGGTATATACTAGTACATGTATATGCATATACATAAGTGCTGGTTCAATTTAGGCAATTAACTCAGTATTTCTCAAGTAAATGCCAGTTATGTGGGATGGTAAAACATTTATGGAGGGAAATTCTATCTTTAATTAGTATTGACAATCACTGGACTTTTAAAACAGGGAATAATATTTTTACTACAATATTTTTTGGAGTGCTCAATATACTGTCCTAATGTGCATTGTGACAAAAAGTGGGCTTTAATATATATTGATTGCATATCTCTTTCACACAGCACCTTGAGGAACTAATATCACAAAGAACATATTTGGGGAAATACTATTATTTTTCATAATATACTTAAACTATGCTCCAACTTGATGGGTTTTAAAAAAGAGGAAAGAAGTTTTCTCAATTCCTGAAGTCAAGACTAGCCCAGAGAATTTGTCTTGGAACCCTCACAGCTCCTGTAGGTGCCCCACAAACTCATCACCTTTATGCTGATCCACACCCCTTAGCTGCACTCACTAAGTTCTCATCTTCCAATCAAAGTGCTCCCTTCCTTTGTTCCTATCTAAAATAAAAATTCCCTTTCCCCCAAAACATTTGGGCATGTCAGAAGAAAGCAATCTGAATAAATTTTGTCACTTCATGTGTGAAAAGTCTCCAATCTTTCAAATCTCCAATTCCTACAGATATTATACCTTTTTAATATTTCTATTAACACTGTCCCTCAAATTATTTCAAGGTAGCATAGAATGGATGTCAGTATTACAAATGGATGTGTAGAATGAGTGCTCATATTTAAGTAAGATCATTCTATGGAAGACATTTGATCTTTCCTATAGAAATAAGGGACATTTCCATTGTCAGGATCATCATCACCATTGTTAGTTTTAATGATAATAATTTTAAATAACTTTTGGCCTTTACTGGGGGTGGAAGGTGAGAGGTGTCAAAGGTACATAGTTCCAGTTATGAGACACATAAGTCCTGGGAATCATGGTGACTCTGGCAACAATACTGTATTTTGTATTTGAGAGTTTCTAAAAGAGAATATCTTTAAAGTTCTTACAATTAGAAAACAAAAATTGAAACTATGGCCCTAACTGGTTTGCCTCAGGGGATAGAGTGCCGGCCTGTGAATTGAAGGGTCCTGGGTTGCAGGCCCAATCCTTGGCCCTGATTGGGGCACATGCGTGAGGCAACCAATTCATGTGTCTCGCTCACATCAATGTTTCTCTCTCTCTGTCTCTTCCCCTCCCTTCCACTCTCTCTAAAAATCAGTGGGAAAATATACTTGGTTGAGGATTAAAAAAAAAAACAATTGTAATTATGTGTGGTGATGAATGTTAGCTAAATTTATTATGGTAATCATTAGACAGTATGTACATATATTAAATCATTATTTTGTACACCTAAAACTAACACAATTCTATATGTCAATTAAATCTCAATTAAAAATAATAATAGTAATGCTATGCTATTCTCATCTGGTAGGCTTTGTTTTTCATCATTACCTCAATCATAATTAGTAATATTTTCCTAAGATTATTCTGTCCCAAACAGTCTCTTAAGGTTGCTCTATTTCTACATCGGTTAGTTTTTGTTGTGAAACCACTTCAAAACTAAATAACGTAAGCGTTTCAGGATCCAGGAGCCTCCGGGCCCATCAGTTCCTGCACTGTCCCTGCAGTCCATGTAATCCCATGGTCCCCGTCCCACCAGCCCAGCCCTCCTGTGTCCCAAGAGGGGCCTCAGTCCCAAACCATGCGTGGTGTGCTCAGGCCTGCCCTGCTTAGTGCTGTCTGTGATCCTGAGCCCCCAAAGGCTGCCAGGTCCCAGTGGACACGGGAGAAAAAGTGAGGAGCCTGGAAAACCTGAGCAAAATTCGCACTTTCTGGTTTGATCTCCATCCATAGTCGACGGCATAATATCAGAGAGTATTTCTCTGTAGAGTTTTAGGCACCAACAACATCTGTTGAAAGTAAAATGGAACGTTTTTCTCAAGATATTGATGTGATTAGACCTAATAATATTGTACAACAACTACTAACCCAGGAATTCAAAGGGTATGAATGGATTTTCCCGGTTTCACATGAGGAAAAACTATATCCCAAGAGGAAGAAGTATAAAGAGTCACCAGATTGCATCTTTATTTTTAATTCTTTCACTCGTGACCACTGTTAATCGGGTTTGCAAACTTGACCTTTATCCATTTGGAAACGTGTTGCAGGTGCTATTTGATTTTTTGAAGGTATTTTTAGCTTCTAATGTGAAACAGTTTACTTAGAGCCACTCTACAAATCCATGGTACTGTGCTTCATTCTTACTTCTCTTTCATCAATTAAATTGCTTTGCCAACAAGGACTTTCTGTCTTGCAACAACAGTTTCACAAACTTTATGTTAAGCAACAGTATCAATAACCATTTTCTGGAACAAGATTTATTAAAATTGCCTTAGAATGTGCATGCAAAAATACATTTTTAAAAAAGCACTATAGTATATAAGACTTTCGACCGGAATAATAAATGTGATATTTTAAACAAATAAATAAAAGAGTAAATATTAAGTGGTTTATAGGACCAATGATTTATTATTTCTCTCAGTTCTTCCGGTCTCAGTCGACTTGATACGGCGTGAAAAGTCTAAGATGGCGTCAGTCCCCTGTCTGGGGCCTTAGTCAGAACAGCTGGGAGGCTTAGCCTCTCCCCACACAATTTCTCCTACTCCAGGAAGTTAGCTTAGGCTTCTTCAAAGGGTGTTCTTCTGGTTCCCAGCAGCAAGAGAGCAAGCCCCAGTATGCAAGGACTTTTTAGGTTTCTTCTGGGTGGTGTTTGCTCATGTCCCATGGGGCAAAATAAGTCACACAGTCAAATTCAGTAACAAGGGGTAGCGCAACAAGCTCACCTGTTTGATGAGAGGGGTGGCTAAGCCACACTGTAAAGGGACATTTGTGTAGGGGTGGCAAGGACTGTGACGCCCCACCTTTGCAAACCGCCTACTTTGTTCCCCCTCTGGCCACAGGGACAGCTGAGATGAGCTGTCTCAGCGGAGCCCTGCACAAATTGCTGACCCAGCAACTGTGAGAAAAAAATGCTTGTCATTTAGGTCACAAATTTTTGAGGACATTGATTGTACTGCAAAAGCTAACTGTAACAACTTCTGAATCCGTGCAGTAGTTAAAAGTTCCAGTATTGTTCCAGTTTCCTTTTTAAAACTCACCTGATTTGTTTTTACTTTAAATTGTTTAAAAGTAGATTAGAGACATCAGGTGACTTCCCCCCATCACTTCTATTAAGCAAGATGGATAACAGAGGGTTGCTCATACATGAAAGTCAAGTGCAAATTAGGTACTGGAAAATTCGGGCCTGCCTCTCCTCCCCTTCCCCTTCTACACCAACTCACCAATGGAGAGAAGGAAGAGGGTTTAATGAAACAACCACAAAAAACAAAACACACATTTGATTAAGAAACACTGTAGGAGAAACCACCATGTGCTTTTCTCCTCAATGTGACATATTAAGGCCAAACTATAAGCAATGCATGTCCTTATGAAAGCTCTCAGAATTCATAGAACAGATTCCAAGTCAAAAAGAAAAAGAAAAAAAAAGCAGGCTGGCAACTCTGCTCCAAGTTTTAAATATAAAAGGAAACACTTCCACTGTCCCCACCTATCACTACTCAAGCTGCGTTTCCAAACTAGGCCTTCATCAGAAGGTAGCAGAATACATGCTGACACAGAATGGAGGACTCCCGGATTTTCATTTTGCCACTAACCAGCTATTTGAGCTCAAATAAGTCAGTTGACCCATCTGGGTCCGTGCTTTCACAACTGTTAATTGAAAGCGTCAGACTAGGTGACCTACCTAAATATTGCTCTTCTAGAAATTAAATAACTGACCCAACCTCATACCAGTCAGTGTAGCATTGTGGTCAAGAGCATGAACTTTGTTATCAAAAGGAACCAGTTTGGGGGCCAGCTCAGTCACTGACAGCTGTAGAATCTTGAACAGGTATCTTAAATTCTCAGTGTCCTCATTTGTAAAATGACAACAATAATTGTGTTAGACTCTGCTAATTATGAGATAATGCATCTCGTATGTTCAGCATATGTCTGGCACATTAGGAGGTGCTCAGGAAATGCGTCTTCATGCTGTTGACAAGAACCTAAAGTTAGAACCTAAAGGTCCTAAACCATGTCTGTTAGCCCTGTCCACACTGTCATCAAATACAAAGGTCAGGTCACATGACCCACACAGGAATCCTAAAGCTGCCCCTCTCACCATCACCCGAACCTCAGCTCTGCTTGCATGTCCTGGGGACAGAGCAGAAGTAGAACTTCCAGAATCCACAGAACATTCTAGAGCTACGCTCTCCCTGCCCAAGCTGTTTTACTTCCCTTTTTAAAAAACTTTCAATTTCAAGTCTGAGAAAGAAAAAGAGATTCGGGATCTGAGTTGAAAGGAGAGGAGAAAGGCAGACTGTGCAGACTAACTCTGACTTCTTCCCTGACTCGCGGTGGAGCTCCCAGCCCAGGAGGCAGCTGATCGATGTTTCTCTCTCATCGATGTTTCTAACTCTATCTCTCTCCCTTCCTCTCTGTAAAAAATCAATAAAATATATTTTAAAAAAAAAACTTTCAATTTCAAGTCTGAGAAAGAAAAAGAGATTCGGGATCTGAGTTGAAAGGAGAGGAGAAAGGCAGACTGTGCAGACTAACTCTGACTTCTTCCCAGCCTCGCGGTGGAGCTCCCAGCCCAGGTCGCTCATCGGCTTGAAACAGGATACTCAGCTTCACCAAAATTCTCATCTCTCCCTCTTTCCCCCCGTGTACAGGGGAAAACAAATGACACCTAAAACATCAAAGTAGTTTTATTCTTCAACTAAAAACAACTCTGTCCATTCACAAAATGAAAAGTAATAGAGAGTTAAACAGCAAGAAGATCTACTATTCAATCTTTAAGGCTCTGCATTGTAATTGCAAAGGATAATAACAAAACAATAGCAGCGTGGGGAAAGGGGGATCTCAGCACCCTGCACTTTGTCTAAGCCAGGCAGTCCGAGAAGAATTCATATGCAGGCAGGGCCTGGGCAGGAGGACGAGTGAGTGCCCACATTCCAAATGAATCAATAATTAAAAGTCATAAAAATAAGTACATAAATGGGTCAATAAAATACATCCTATCCTCCTGCTTTGACAACTCTATCTTCTTTATAACAAGGAAGAGCAGGTTAGTATTCAGTCTTCTTGGACTCCTCAGTTCCACACTGAGTCACGCTGACCCCTGCTCACCCCTTCTCTACCCAGCACCACAGCAGCCTCAAGGCACAGTGGAGTATAACCCAGCTCCTACATCCCAGCAGTTCAAACCCTGAGGGTGAGCTGCTGCTTGGCAACCCCAAGGCCTAGAAATGCACAATAGTCTGTGGTCACAACAAACTCAGGGCAGATGCCCACACAGGCACTAGAGCAGTGGTTCTCAACCTTCTGGCCCTTTAAATACTGTTCCTCATGTTGTGACCCAACCATAAAATTATTTTCGTTGTTACTTCATAACTGCAATGTTGCTACTGTTATGAATCGTAATGTAAATATCTGATATGCAGGATGGTCTTAGGCGACCCCTGTGAAAGGGTCGTTCGACCGCCAAAGGGGTCGCGACCCACAGGTTGAGAACCACTGCACTAGAGTCTGGCCTAGGGAGTTCATGGAGCCCTGGCATCCAGGCATGGTCTGGAAAGAGAGCATGGACTTTAGATGTGTTTGTAACCTTGGGCTTCCCAGACTCCTTGCCCCGTATATCCCAAGGAAACCAGAACAGGGCCCCTTTGAGCTTGGGACCCAGGACAGGGACGCCTCTTGCCTTGGTCTAAGGGCCACACCAACTGGAGCCTCTCCTCAGAATCCTCTCAGTCCTCCGCCCAGGGGTTGTTCCGTAGCGAGATTCCTCCTCACACCTTCTCCCACAGACAAACGGCCTCTGTAGAAGTTCCTTGCCCTTCAGCTTTTTTCGGTGGCACCTCCACTCTCACAATCTTCTCCATACATCGCAGACAAATGTCAGCCAACCAGCTTCTTTCTAATGTCTCATTCCTGACATTATTCTTTCATCTGAAACTGCAGTCCAAGTTCCTCATTTTCTCCAAATTCAGAAAGCTTGTTTTTTTCTTGACATTTTATCCTGCCCCAGAATAATTCTGTTCAATCACCCTTCCCCCAAGGGGAAAATGGGGAATATAGATGACCATGGGGACAATGACCATCTTAAAGTCATTGCTTCTCCCCCACTTCCCATAAGAGACTAGTGCTCAGTTCCTTTTTTAAATTAATAATTACTCATATCTAACTTTGTGTCTTTATCCCTGGGCCTTGATTGTTTCCTAATTTTATTAGAATTCCCTTTCTTTGAGGTTATCCCTACCAATAGCTCTAAAGCTGAAATCAATTCAACCAAAACCAAAGTGATCATCCTGGCACCCCTTTCCCTAGGCCCAGCGGGTGCTCCTCATTCCTCCGCACAAAAGATCATCAGAGAGCCCTCACTTTCTCTCCCTCATGCGCATCCCACTCCTCACCTGCTTTCCCTCTTTCACTCACGTTAAGCTTTCTCGCCTTTGTCCATTTCTCTCATACTTCTCTGTGCTTTTTCAATATAACTCTCTCTGTTCTAAGCAAGTACCATCTTCTCAACAGGATTTGTTGAGCCCTCCTCACCCGGCAGGCGTGGCTCAGTGGTTGAGTGTCGACCCATGAACCAAGAGGTTGCCAGTTTGATTCCCAGTCAGGGCACATGCTGGGTTGCAGGCTCGATACCCAGTAGGGGGCATGCAGGAGGCAGCCGATTGGTGTTTCTCTCTAATCAATGTTTCCATTTTCTATCCCTCTCCTTTCCTTTCTCTCTAAAAATTCAATAAAAACATATTTAAAAATTAAAAATAAAATTAAAAAGCCCTCCTCATGGGCAGTGTGCATTGTCACCAGGCCAAGGCGTAGGGAAGATATCCAGCTGGCAGAGCTGGCAGGCTATGCTCTTTCAATCAGCTCTTTGAGCTCCACTGCACTGAGAAAAACTGTGGTGAAAAACAGGGCCGACTTCCTGGGTTTGCATCCCAGGCTTCATTTGGTTTCATGTTTTGTCATCTTCCTAAAATTCTTTAAAATGTTATCTTTAAACCTTTTTCTATGTGAAGTTGAAGTATGGTAGCAACCATCTCAGGTAGAAACTGTAGTTTAACTCTAATCCTGTTGTTTGGCTTAACAATAGAAAAGTTACTTTGATTTTCTGAATTGTATAAATCATCCCATTCGATTAAATGCCTTATTGATTGTAATGTGAATATCCCATGGGTTGTGGTCATACTGGTCTTAGAAAGCACATTTTCCTTTACCTGGGAAGGACAGCACAGTTATCCCAAGGTCAGAGAGCTCTAGACCCAAAACTGTAACTTAGATAACATGCTTAATTCTGCTTCTGTAAACTGCTTTTTTGCTAACCAGGTTCCTCATTCCAAACCCTGGGATATAATCAATACCTTTGTGATTTTTTGCCTATATAACCTTGGAGCTGCGACCATCTTGTTGCTATGACATTTGGGGAATGGCCCCTCATAGTCCCGGATTGCAATAAATGTGACTCTTTAATTCGACTTCTTGAGGCATCCTTCTGTGATTCACGGGGTACATTACAACAAAGTCCAATGGGACAATTGGGCACGTGGGTGAGCAGAAGAGAGCCACACACCATGCCACTCCCTCACATAAAGCATTCGCAATGCCCCGCGAACACGGAATTCCTGTGGGTCTACAAAGTTTGGGAGGTCAGCAAGACTGAAAGCAAGTACATGGCAACTTACATCTATGGCTGCGTAAGTGGCGTACTGACCACACGTAGGAGCTACACTTTCCACTCTACCCAGAACCTGCTCCAAATGCAAAAAGAAGGCAGTGGCATTCTAAGTAATCTAAACACCCAAGAAAACTTATCTTTTGTTACTCCTAGGTCTTCCCTGTATTAGCCTACCACTTACCCTGAAAATTTTGACATTACAAAAAAAGGGGGGGGGGGGCTAGCTGGTTTGGCTCAATGGACAGAGCGTTGGCCTGCGGACTGAAGGGTCCCAGGTTCAATTCCAGTCAAGGGCACATGCCCAGGTTGCAGGCTCAATCCCCAGTAGGGGGCATGCAGGAGGCAGCCAATCAATGATTCTCTCTCATTGTTTCTGTCTCTCTCTTCTCCCTTCCTCTCTCTGAAATCAATAAAAATATATATTTTTTAAAAAGGTAAGATAATAGTTCCTTTTCCTTTCAGTCCTTCTTTGCTCATCAGTAAGTAAAAGGTATAATGTTGGTAGATGTTGCATATTAAGAAATATAAACAGTTGAGTTAGTCTTATGCAGCATTTCCACTCTTCTGTTGTGTGAACTACCAAACATGAAATGTACAATTTTGGTGATTCCACATATAGGCAAAATGCTCTAACATTTGCATTTAATTCTGGCATTGCATGATATAACGATGAATGGTAAAATCACTGACATAAGTTTAAATGTCAATGTCTCTTTACTTAGAGTTGCATAAAATGGCAAATTTAAAACATTATGAAATAGTCTGCAAAAGGAAGGAAAAGGCTTTAAATTTTAGTGCCTTTAACTGTATCTTTTTTCCTCTATTTGAACAAGAGGCCCCATATTTTCTGGGTCACGTGAGTTATGTAGCCACCCCTGATGAACAATGAAAAGAGATTGAGTGGGACCGAGGCTGGGCTGGAAGAGGTCAGGGCTGGGCCACAGCCCAGCAGGATGCAAACATTTGTCCAGGTCCCTTTGACACCAGAACCCTATATTGAAACACGTCCAGTATGTCCTATCTCATTCAGAGTTAAAACCAAAATGTTCACTATGGCTCTATCCCACCAACACCTCCCTGCCTACCTCTCTGAACTCATCTCCCACCACTCACCAGCCTTCTCAGCTCCAGCAAGGGTATCCTACTTATATTTTCCCACCTAACAGACATTCTTCCACCCCAGGGCCTTTGCATATGCCATCACTTTTCCTAGAACACTTTGCTCCCAGGATATCTGGAGTGCCCATTTCTCTGACATTCACAGGTATCTCATCAAATGTCATTGTACCAGAGAAGCCTTCCCTGACCACCTCCTATAAACAAGCAATACTTTACTCACCTTGCTTTGTTTTCTTCCTTAGCACTTCCACCACCAGACCTCTTATATTATGTATGTATGTATATGTGTATGTATGTATGTATTTAAAATCTTGGTATCTGCCCTAGCCAGTTTGGCTCAGTGGATAGAGCTTTGGGCCACAGACTGGAGGGTCCCGGATTCTATTCGGGTCAAAAGCATGTACCTCAGTTACAGGCTCTATTCCCGGCACCTGGACAGGGCATGTACGGGAGGCAACCGATTGATGTACGTCTCTCACATCAATATTTCTCTCTCTCTCTTCCCCTCCCTTCCACTCTTTCTAAAAATCAATGGGAAAATATCCTCAGGTGAGGATTAACAAAAATAAAAATAAAATCTTGGTATCCACTAGAATGTAAGCTACATGTGGGTGGAGACTTTGTCAGTTTTATCCACTGCTATATATTCAAACTTAAACAATATAGATATGTTGAATGAATGCTGTTAATACATTTCCTAAAGTCTGAAGTTATTTAGATTGAGATAAGAAAAGTGTATTTAATATGGAGGCATAAAGCTGGATGGACTTTTATATATTACAAAATAATCTCTAACTTGAATCCACAAATGGTGCCTGATGTCCAAAGTCAGGAAGCATTCTGTTTAGGGAAAACCACCCAACTCAGGCGCCAAGAAGCCTGGGGCTGAGAGAGGGGAAGCGGACTCTGCCTTTAATGAGCTGTGCAATCGTAAGAAATCACTAGACCCTACTAAAGCCTGGAGCCTCTTGCTACAAAACGATCATGATTTAACAATACCTGTCCTCCTTATCTCAGAGGTTTTTGCATGCAATAAATGAGATAATAAATGTAAACAGGCTGAAATGTTAAAGAAATGCTAGGGAATTGTATTTGCCCTGCTAATTAAGGAAACAGTGGGAGGAGAGGAGGCCCCGTGGAGGGGATAACGGGGCTGTTGGGCCATTTAGCCACGACTGGCATTTAGAGAACTGGAATGAAAGAAGCAATGCAAAGCAGCAGATGCTGGGTCCTTGTTGATCTTTCACAGGGCGACCCCCATACATCTCTCATTTGACACGAATGTCACTGAGCCCAATTAGAATTAGCCTTTCACATAACATTCAAATTCCTGGACTTCCGAGAACAGCCATATAAGGGAGGAACAGACAGTGCAGATAAGAGGAGAGGAATGGAGAGGCAAAGGTTACAGGGAAAATATGGAGATTTTTACATTCTCCACACAAAGGACAAGATGTTTCGACAAAGCCTATAATTTTAGAAAAAATTTAACTAGAGAATAATCTATCCAAGTGTCGGGATATCCTCTTTCCCAGCATTTCTGTGTGGGATGGGTTGTTTTTTATTCATGTTTACTTCCAGACCTTATTTTTGTTGTGTTAATTTGTTTTGTTTTTATTTGTTTCAACTTATATTTATTTGTTTAATTTTTCATTTCCTTTTGCTGCACTCACTATGCAAGCCGATCTGTATACTTCCCACCAAAGTCACTTTGTGGCTCCCAATTTATATCCCACACAGCGCAGAATTCTCACAGGTCAGGGTGCTCGCCTCCAAGACAGTATATTCTTAAAACTCATTTCATACTAACACTGCCCCTGCAAAGATGGTGAGGCACAGCAAATCAAATGGTGCCTGATTTTTAATCAGGAAACTGAAGCATTTTTTTAAGCACTCTTAGATGCTTTAAATAAACCTTCTTGCATAATTTCAGGGCTCCAGATAAATTAAGCAGAACATGTTTAAAATAAAAATGCTTTGACAAGTACCAAAGAAGGGAGGTAGCAGCGGCTGTCAAAAGCGGGCAGCCTGACAGCGCTCCAAACGGGGGAAACCCTGCACTCTATTTTTAAGCCAACCTGTGTCATGTAGGAGAGGAGTCACCACGTTCCCTGATACAGCTTCTGCCTTTTCCCAGGACCAAAAAAAAATTGTGCATGCCCAGCCGGCATGGCTCAATGGTTGAGTGTCGATCTATGAACCAGGAGGTCATGGTTCAATTCCTGATAGGGGCACATGCCCGGGTTGCGGGATCTATCCCCAGTGTGGGGCGTGCAGGAGGCAGCCAATCAATGAGCCTTTCTCATCATTGATGTTTCTATCTCTCTCTCCCTCTCCCTTCTTCTCAGAAATCAATAAAAAAAATATATACATGCTTTTTAAATTATGCATTTCTTGAGTAAAGAGAAGCACCCCTAAAGAGAAAACCAGTAGAAGCCCTCAAGTCTTCAAGAATTGGTGTGAATACTCCCTTTTGGTGCTGGTAACAAGCAAGAGAAGTGAGTAATGCCTAGTTTGAGTAACATGGAGGAAAATTAGTAGTGGAGCATAAATAAATGTGATTGTTTAAGTAATTCCAATGAGAAACATGGACCAAATATGGCAACAGTGTGAATAGTAGGGCCTCGGTTACTCCAATACTGGGTCCTCAGAGAAATGGTGAGGATGGAGATTCATCTTACAGGGAGAAACACAAAATGGTTCAGCAGAGAGATTATGGACTCCCACTCGCCAACTTTCTAGTTGAAAGTGTGATCTCAGTTATTTAACATCTCTTAACCTTAGTTTTCCTCATCTATAAAGTGGGCCTGATGACACTGTACCATAGAGGGTTGCTGTTAGGATTAAATAAGGACACAGGAAAGAGGATGGGGGTGGGGCGTAATATATGGTGACAGAAGATGGTTGACTTGGGGTGGTGGGCACACAGTGCAATATACAGATCGTGTATCATAGAAATGTACACTTGAAACCTATATGATCCTATTAACCAATGTCACCCCAATAAACTTAACTGAAAAAAATAACACAGAGTAAATGGCATTTAATAAGACCACAGTGAAGGGCACATCCTGAGCATCTGCCAGACCTCGAATTTGTTGAGAGGGCACTTAGTATGAGCAACCAGAAGGGATTTTCTGGGGGTGCGCTCATATTCTTCTCAGCAATCAAATAAATGGCCCAGCTGCCTCCTCCAGCTCCAATTGACCAACGCCTGGTCCTGACTTAAGATCTAACTAAGAGGTCTGTATCCAACCCCTCAATCCTTCTCTCCCTCTCCCCTACCCCCTGTCCAAACACCCACTCCCCCCCCCCCACCCCCACACACACGTACACATTCCCCTGGCCACAGCCAAGGGCACACGCTGGTGCCAGGCCCCAGGCCTGGATGATCCTGACAGGCGTCCCCCAAGGCAGTTGTTTGAATGGAACCTCTTATTAAAAATTAATTTCTGTTAAACCCGATTACATATGAACACAGCCTCATTATGATCGCTGCTGCGAATTTCTGGAAACAAACATAGGCCCTACTGTTGCCAAGAGCAAGGGTCAGTTTAGGACAATTCTGAGTCTTAATCTATGAACAGGGAGACACAGCCAGCAGATTCCCTGAGGCTCACAAAGGCATTTGTCCCCTGGAGACTGTCTGCCCCACCCTCCTCCTCCTGCTCCTCCCAACTACCCTCCTCCTCCCCGCCCCTCCCCCCTGCTCCCACACACACTGGCCCATTCCCTGGGCAATGTGTAGAGATGGAAGAGCCTCTTCCTGAATGCAGATGGATCGGATTCTACTGCAAGTGTGCTTGCCCTTTGAAGGTATAGGCTTCCCCATCTGTAAACACAGAATAATTCTAACAACACCACTACCTAGCTCATACAGGTATGAGCTATTGTGAGACAATATTCCTGGAGTGGGAAAAGTAGGTTTACAGTTGTGAGTCCACAAAACACGGAGTTTATTCTTGTATTATTATTGATTAATTATTGTATTATTTCCCATATGAACAACTGTAGACCTACTTTTGACTCCCCCCCTCCCCATCCCCCGTATGTAAAGCATGTAGAATATAGAGAGCAAGCCCTCAATAAATAGCCATCCCATCTCCCACAGCCACCCTGCCCTGTGCATTCCTGTACTGGAATAGTCTTCTGTAATTAGTCTCCTAAAGTTAGGGTGCAAAATCAGCTGTCCTCATTTTCTTGATAACAATGGGTTGAAAATAACAGAGATCTGAAGTTAAAATACTCTAGACCAGATCTATATACCCCCCCCCCCATATCTCTAATAAAATTTGATTTTTCTCCTCTGCATTGTTTCTTCTATTTCTAGCTCATGAGACAAAGAAGTGAGAGCTAGCGGCAGAAAATTCATTGTGTTCTCCTCACTTCCGTGCTTCCTATGTCTTCAATATTTTTGCCATCAACAGCTTTGGCCTGGCATTAGAAGATGTAGGATCTTCTAATGCGGAGAGAACCCAACTTCTAAAATGGGTGTTTCCCCCCTGCTGACTGAGAAAGAATATAAAGAGCAACAATGCCCAGTGAAATGATGGTGGCAAATCTGAAAGAAGGCAAGCGTGCAATAAGAATCAGATATAAAATGTGAGGTCACTGACCCAGTCATTCCACTTCCGGGAATTTATCCAAAGGAAATAATTAAGCAAGCATAAACCAATGAACTTTATCATAGTAGTGCTGATCACAGTGAAGAATTATAACCTAGCTAATGTTCCTCAATCGGAAGTTGATCATATAAATTATTTTACATTCACACAATTGAATATATTTGTAATCATTTTTAAAGATAAACTAAAGTTATGCAACATGTAATGAAAAGTTCTCTATAAATTGTTAAAGTTGAAAAAAACCTGGTTGCAGAAAAATATGTGAATATAATTCTGTTTATGTAAAAATATAAAAATCTCTTATATATATTTATCTAAGCATCTTATAACCCAAAGTATGCTTTGTCAAACTTTTAAGTCATTATCTTTGGTGGGAGGATTATAAGAGTACTTTCAAAAGATAGTTTATAAACTTAAGCATGGCATGAATTTAGTAACTTGAGCCTATATACATTTATAATCACCCAAACAAAATAGACATTTTTCTTCATTTTTTTAAGGGTGCTACAAGGTTTAACTTTTCTCATCTGGCAAATAAAAGAATTGAGAGTATGACCTAATAACAGAGTTTCAAAATACACAAAACAAAAATTGACAGAATTAGTGGAAGACAGAAACAATTTATAATCAAGTCACAGATCTGAACATTCCTCAGGAGCAATTAATAGACTACATGCTACATGCCAGGGTCTGTGCCAAGCATTTCACGGCCGCTGGGCTCACAATAATCCTGAGGTTGAGACTGCCCAGCCACTAATATGATTGCCACTGGGCCTTGCCTAGGTCTTGGCGACATCACATTTGTTAGTAGTGAAGCTGAGATATGCTCCCATCTCAGCCCGACTCCCAAGTCCAAGATGTAGGGGCTGTAAAAGTTTTCTGGATTATGAGTGTCCAAAATCCTAGGTGCTAGAGACAAGAGTGATTTTAGGAAAAAAGGAGAAAATTCATTTATTTAGGCTCATATCAAGAATTTCGGCCCTAACCGGTTTGGCTCACTGATAGAGCTTCGGCCTGCAGACTGAAAGGTCCCAGGTTCGATTCCGGTCAAGGGCATGTACCTTGGTTGCGGGCACATCCCCAGTAGGGGGTGTGCAGGAGGCAGCTGATCAATGTTTCTCTCTCATTGATGTTTCTAACTCTCTATCCCTCTCCTTTCCTCTCTGTAAAAAATCAATAAAATATATTAAAAAAAAAAAAAAAAAAGAATTTCGTTCTTCTCACCAAAATAAAACTCAGGTGTATCTAAAATGTAATTTTTTTATTGTCTAAAGTTTTACATATGTCTCCTTTTTCCCCAGTTGACACCCCCCCCCCCCCCCTGCCAGCCATTCCCACCCCAGGCAAGCCCCTACCACCCCAGTGTCTGCATGCCTAAAAAAAAAAACAAACAACAAACAAACAAAAATGACCTTCACTCCAAATTAAGGAATAGGCTCCAAAATATATCTTTTTTAAATTTCTAGCCTTAAACCTCCCTTCTCCTCATCTCCTCCCTGCAGGTTGATTTACTCACATGCCTTACCTGCCGAAAGACTGGCTTAACTCTAGTTTCCCTTGGAAGACATGACCTGAGAGGCGGCCTGAGCTTCCTCTGCCTTTTTGTGACCGCCTGGTGACCTGGGAGTTTTACCCACTTTGCTTAGGGCCTACACATCAGTGGGATTCAGTTTCCTTTCGCTTGAATGACTCCTCAGAACCTAACTCATTCAGCAGTCCACCCACTCCCTTTCCTGTTTCTCTGGCCTTTAAGGGCAATAGCCCATCTCTCCTTCTCAGCAGGCAGGCTCTTCCCTGGGTTGATGGTGATTGATTTGTTTTCAGTTGTCCTTATGTTTTGTTTGGTTGTTTTGATTGTTTTGTTTTGTTTTTCCTTCTCATGTGGGGTAAATAGCCAAATTGTGTTTTCCTTTCACTACCTTAAGACTTTGAGTGTCAACTAGTAATCTTTTGTCTTCTCTTCCTATGTTAGCCTTTGTTTGTTAGTATAATTACAGGCCTCACTATTTTGGACAATCAGACTTTAATTGGCCTATCCCTAGCCTGAAGAAATCACCCTGAAAAAGTCAGAACAATGCAACAATCATACTACTAAAATAACATCCCAGGGCCCAACATCTGAAGAAAATATATTAAGAAAGAAAATATTTTTTAAAAAGAGGGGAAAAAAGGATTGGAAAATATTTGACTCAGCTGGCTCAAGGGTATAGACTTCCTATCCGCCCACAGAGGGGTAAGGAAAAGGCCTTTGGTGAAAAGAATGACCCTGCAGTTCTTAAATATAACCACATAAAATACAAAGTGTATTTAGCATAAAGGATGTAAGCTGCACAGAAAATGTGGTTGCACAAACAATTTTGCAATTTTAATAAATTACAAAGAATGCATTTAACCAATTCTGTAACTAGCTTTCAAAAGCCTCTTACATCTCTCAGTGGTCTCCAGAGTAAACACATCTCCCACACAGTAGCATCTATTTCTATAGAATTAAGTTTCTGCTCTGAAATGATGTAATCTTCCATCTGGGGCAGTTTACACATACCTTTTCCAAATGATAGAGCAACAGAATTCAACCTCATTTCTTCCATTCCTCCAAGAACGTGCCATGCTGGGCTGCACGTCAACCAGGAAATATTCAGTAAACAGAACTTGTGCTCCATTTATTCTGAGTTTACTTTAAGGAGCCACTTATCTCTTTTGGAATGACTTCCCTTGCCAATCACCTTGTGGAAAAGGCCTGGGAGAGACACTCCCTGAGGACGTGCAGAATCCTAGGTCAGCAGCCTGTGTGGTAGCAATAAACAACGAAACTATCTACATCTTAAGATCTTCCCTTTTCCGTCCAAAGACAATCGTCCTTTTTAGAGCAATTGAAACACACACGCAGGTATACACTCATGGATGAGTGCATACGTACTCACGCACATGCCCATGCATGGCAATGAGTCCTCTGTACATTCTCAGAAACGTGACCATAATTTATTCTCCAGTGATGGTTTATGCTAAAACACACAAAAAAGCAAATAATCATTTTGGAGGTAAAAAGGCTCTTAAAGACTTATTGTTCAACACTTCATTTAGCAAAGAATGACAATGAGGCCCAGGTATAAATTCATTCCAAAGAATTTATATTCTCTAAGATGTTGAGATAAGATTAGAGTATCTCCTTATCTGATCTGGAAAGAGCTAAGGCTCTGAGGTCAGATCAGCCTGGGTTCAAATTTCAGCTCCACCATTTACCTCTGGGTGGTCTTAGGTAAATTTGCCACTGTTTCCCCAACTGCAAAATGGAAATAATAAGAATTGAAGGATCCAGAATGTACCACTATGAAGAGTTTTTGGTTGTTGTTTTCTGAACTCCGCTATCTGCTTAAAAGCTGAGCTTCCCAAAAGAATTCAACCGTCATAAATGCCCTCCCAGGGAATTCCACAGCCAGGAAAGTATGTATGACTCCTATTACTAGAGAGAAGTCAGCACTATAATAAGAAATCACCTAGTCCCTCCGGGGTGGCTCAGTGGTTGAGCTTTGACCTATGAACCTAGAGGTCACAGTTTGATTCCCGGTCAGGGCACGTGCCCTGGTTGTGGGCTCCATCCCCAGTGTTGGTTATGCAAGAGGTAGCCAATCAATGATTCTCTCTCATCATTGATGTTTTTTATCTCTTTCTTCCTCTCCTTTCTTCTTTGCAATCAATAAAAATATATTTTTTAAAAAAAGAAAGAAATCACCTAAACAGATATTGGCATATCTCCTAAGGGCCCACTGATCTTTCTTAAAGTCATTGTTTTCCCTTAAATGCCCTTCTGTCTCTCTTCTTCTCCTATTAAGATGGTATATAAGGTTCAATTCTCCTTGAGTCATATTTTTCTGTCCATTCTGGCAAACATATGTGAATAAAAGTTTGTCTTTTCTCTTGCCAGTCTGTCTTATGTCAGTTTAATCCACAGATTTCCAATCCCTGAATCTATTAAGAAGTTAAAGATTTTTTTCTCTCCAACAGAGCAAACATGTATTAGTTACTTACAATGAACAAGACACTGTTTTAAAAACACTAAATGTATTAATTAGTTTCCCACCGTGTCCCTTTTAGAAATAAGGAAACTCGGGCACAGAGAGGTTAACCAACTTGCTTAAAATCAGACAGCTAGAAAGTGGTGGTGTCAGGATTTGAACTTAGCAATGTAATTCCAGAATCCTTGCATTTATGAGAGTAACCTCTACCTCACAAGTGTGTACCAAAAATTAGAGGACATAATCTACATACAACATCTAGCCTGGCACAAAGGAATGGCTCAAATAATGTCGGTTGCATTTTTACTATTAGAAAAATAGTGTGCTATTGATGAACCAGACTGTTTCCTAACTCTCATCAAGGGTTAGGGTAGAACAAGGAATCTAAACTGTGCTTGACAGTCCGTGTGGATGGTGTTGGAGTTCCTGAAAACAGACAAGCATGACAGAGCCAGACAAGAAAACTTGGTCAGGTTTATCTAGCACCATCCCATGGACGCCAATAGTCCACTGACTAAAAAGTATGGGCTTGCTTTTGTTTTGTTTGTCTGATCACAGAGCAGGAACATTGTCTCAGCTCTGATATAAAATGGATGAGGTATGCCACAAACTCCCACCACTTCCATGCTCATCAACAATCTTGCAGTGAGAAACTCAGCTATCCTGTTTCCCTCATCCTCATCCTGGGAAGGGAGTGGCCAGTGGAATGAGCAATGTCCACATCACTGCAGAGGGCATAAAACGGATGTTCGAACCGGGGTATCAGCATCACACAGACTTGTGAACAAATACCAGCTTTACCAGGACTTACCTGGGAAACCTTCAACAACCTTAACTGAAACTCTATGGATTTCTGTTTTCTCACCTGAAAGATGGAGATTTAACATCCTTATAAAACCTACCTCACAGCAGAGTTGGGCCAGCCTCCTGGTAATAGCTCAATGTGTATTCTTTAGTAAATTTATGAATTGGCTTTGTGACGTATCAACTACTTGCAGAAAGTCTCCCATGATCCTTTTCTTCCTCAAATAGAAAAAACATCCCTTGCTCCTCTGAAGTCCTGCAGGATTTCTTCTGGATCTCTAGTGTGGAAACGGGTAACTTTACCTTCTATGTGCCAGCCAAAGTGCTAAGCACTTTACATGCATTTTCTTCATATAATCCTGATAACAACACTATAAGTAAGTAATATAATTATCTCCATTTTTCACAGATGAGAAGATGAAAATTTTAGTAAGGCTAAGTACCTGGTCTGAGGTTACACAGGTAGCTAGTGATGAAGCTAATACAAGCGTCTAAATCCAGAGCCTATGTCCTTAACTTTATGCTGTTTGTCCTCTATACCTTATAATGATTTATGTTCATTATCAGTTTCTTTTTTTAAAATATATTTTTTTTTATTTCAGAGAAGAAGAGAGAGGGAGAGAGAGAGATAGAAACATGACGAGAGAGAATCATTGATTGGCTGCCTCCTGCGTTCCCCCCACTGGGGATCAAGCCCACAACCTGGGCCTGTGCCCTCACTGGGAATTGAACCATGACCTCCTGGTTCATAGGTCAATGCTCAACCACTAAGCATACCACCCGGCCATTATCAGTTTCATTTTAAGATTAAAAGGTCAAGATTTGTATGTCAGTTATATTTTTATGTCCCACAGGATGTTCTTTGAACACACAGGTCGTCTATTATTGAATGAATGAATGAATGAATGATTATATACCATAATTCCCCTCCTCAGAGTCTTATTAATCTTAATTTATTTGCACTAAATGCTTTATATCAATTGTCTCATTCTATGCTCACAACTCCACCAGCTTGTTGTTATTATTTCCATTGTGCAGATAAGGAAACCAGGACTTAGAGAGATGAGTAACTTGCCCAAGGCTAATAAGTTACAGATCTGGATTCCCATCTGGGAAGACTGAACCCTCTGACTGAGTCTGCAATCATCACTCCACAGCTGAGAAGCAGATCTGAAAGGGGATGGCCTCACCAAACCACAGACATTCTGTGGCCCACTCAGGCAGCATGTCTCTTTTCAAAACTTTTTAACTCTTAATGGCTTTTTTTAAAGGAATTAGAAGGGCCTTTAAAATGTGAAGCTTTGTATAGAAATTAGTGGCAATTCCAAAATTCCTTATAAGAAGGGTTTAGAAATAGCAATTTCATTGGATTGAGGTAGGGGGAAGAGGGACACAAGGATTTTTTTTATTTATTTTGGGGGGAAATTATCATAAAGCTATATTTTCAGAGGCAGCTTGGTAATTTTTAATCAGATTCTAGTATTATTTGCAGATTGCTGATGGATATTATAGGGGCACTTTAAAGGGAGTGTTTCGTGACCAGCATTGAGCATCATCCTGTGCACCAAAAAGTTGCTGGTTGGATTCCCGGGCAGGGCACATACATGCCTGAGTGTCAGGTTAGGTCGCCAGTCACAGCAAGTATGGAGGGCAGCCAATTGATCTCTCTCTCTCTCTCTCTCTCTCCCCCCCCCCTTCCTCTCTCTAAGCATGCCCTCAGGTGAAGATAAAATTGTGTGTTTCATGATTCTGTACCTGAACTAGTCTTGCTTACCATTTTGCAAAAGTGATTTAAACATCAATAAAGTGAAGTCTCAAATTTATAAATGACATCAAGATTTTCTGACAATTGAAATACTAACCAGACAAGAATAAACATGGAAAAAATCTCAGATGGGGCTATGTGAGTGGGCAGGGAACGTTCACGCTCTGGGGAGACAGCCATACATCATGCCCGCAGGAAAAGGGAACCCACCTTGTTCTCAAGAGACCACGGCCTCTGAGTGCAGACGTGATCCAGGAAAAGGATGATGGCATCATTGTGGACCATCCCCTGAAGAAGTCGGTCCAAAGCATTGTGGCAGTCACAAAAGCAAGCATCATCAGGAAGGATGTTAGAAAACAAAATAGAAAGCACAGTCTCATGAGTGCTCGCACACACGCATACACATACACACAGGGACACCAGTATTCATCTGCTTCAGAAATGCTGGGTGGAGTTCCAGGCATTAAACCTCAAAAATGTCACAATGAAACTGGAACATATCCAAAGAAGGTCACTTACAATTATTAGGGTTTGTGAAGAAACCAGGAACTTTAAAGCACTCCAGTCTGGAAAGACAAAACAGGAGAGTTGGTGCGCAAGAATCTATAATCACAGAGGGTATTGATTGAGTGAACACAGATCGTGACACCAAATTCCAGCAAAGCAGACCTAGAAGCCCTGGTAAAATTAAAGTATTTTAGGACAATGAGTGTTTTCAAATGCTAGTTTATAGAGCAGATAATAAAATAGAAAAAAAATCATAGCTCTAAGAGAGTCTGTAGCAGTGAGCTCATAATAGCTTACGGTGCAGTTATAGCTAAACTATATGCTCAGCCTTCTGATGTTCCATGTTATGGAAGATGTAGCAAGCTCCCTCCACACTACAGTGGGGCCTTGACTTACGAGTGTCCCGACTAATGAGTTTTTTGAGATACCAGCTGTCTCTCGGCTGATTTTTTGCATAGAGTTGATAGAGTAATTTGAGTTAACGAGCTCCTTAACGAGCTCGGTCTCAGAACGAATTAAACTCATAAGTCAAGGCCCCACTGTATTTGTTGAAGACCCTGAGAAAGGAGGTGCTAGATTAAATTAACTGCTGATTTAATACATGTGGTATATCTGTTCATTCCCAAACTGGCCAATCAAAAGAATCACCTGGGAACCTTTTCTTTAAAAAAAATGATTCCCAGGCCTCATATCCAATAATTCTGTTTCAGTACATCTGGGATTTAGCCACACTGAGACCGTCTTTTCCATAGAAAATTCAGAGCATAATCTGATTGGCTGGACTTGAATCATGTCTTATCCCTGAACCAATCACTGAGCTGGGCAAGCCAGGCACACCCCTTGGCCTGACCTGGATCAAGAACCTCCCCTCTGATGCAGGTGGGGTTTCCCCCCAGGAAAGAAAGTGAGTGACTAAGATTCAGTCTCCTCTTCTTCCCGAGTAACAGAACCTTAATCTATATACAGTGGGGCCTTGAATTACGAGTTTAATTCGTTTCGTGACGGAGCTCATAACTCAAATTACTCGTATGTCAAATCAAAAAGTGAACGAGTGAGACACGTGATGCTGGGCTGATGTTGTGGCGTTCACTGTGACGTTTGCTGCGCCAACTAGCGGTGGGGTATCTGAAGCTGGCTCGTAACCCGAATTTTAGCTCGCAACTCAAAGCAAAAAATTGGCCCAGAGACTGCTCGTATCTCGAAAAACTCGTTAGTCGGGACACTCGTAAGTCAAGGCCCCACTGTATATAAAAGCCTAAGCGACCATTATGACCGGACGACTGGCTGGTAGCTATGACACACACTGACCACCAGGGAACAGACACTCAACGCACAGGATCAGACTCCCTACTATCTGGATCAGGCCTGCAGGGATTGGGCCAAAACTGGCTCTCCGACATCCCCCGAGGGGTCCTGGATTGCGAGAGGGCGCAGGCCAGGCCGAGGGACCCACTAGTACACGAATTCGTGCACTGGGCCTCTAGTTATATTAGAAGATGCATGTGCCCAACTGAAAATCTACATTCCCCAGGCTCTGTAGCTATGGATATGTGGTTAATTCTGAACATTGAACACACAGAGTACAAATCTGGTGTCGGATTTCCAAGAAGCTTCTTTAAGGGAACTGATTCTTCCCTTTTCCTTCCCTTCTTTCTCCTTCCTACTGCCTGGAATGTGAATATGATGACTAGCGATGGAGTCACCATCTTTTAAGCCTGGGAATAAAAGCTAGAGTAAGTCTGAGTTCCAGATGATCTTACAAAGTTGCCTGGTTAGGCCAGGATTTCCCATCTCCTCACTTTTACAGACTAGAATAAACCCGCATGAGTTTTAATGATTTTTAGTTTCATTTCTCTATACCAGGCTTCTGAACCGAATCCTTCTGTACCAGATGTAACTGTGAAGGGAGACTAAACAGACAGTTATTTCTATGTTCTACACATTCTCTTTAAATTTCACTCCCCATATCTCTGGGCATCCTGATTTTTGCTCTCTGTTATACAACTTGAAAAATACTCTTGTCATGCCTTATAAGGAATTTGTCTCTTACTGCTTCCAAAGTTAGGCATAATTCATCACCTACACCTGTAACATCATTTTCATACATCTGTGCAAAACCACTCCCCCTTCAAAACATGGTCCACGATTTACTATATTCCACAAATGCTTCTAGACCAGCTCCACTTAAGTTTAGATAATCAAAAGTAGTCATTCTTTTAACTGTCTCGCAGACTCTGTTTCCACGTTTGTTAAAGAGATTCAATCAGTGGTTTTCAGACATTTTTAGCCATAAGTCCCTTGGTTCAAAAACCAAAAACAGGAGTCCCTAAGGCCTCTAAGTAAGGTTATGCAGGTTGGACACTGCCATTCTTAACATTGTCTTTCTGGTTGACACATTTTAGAATTGTGTGGTATACAACCTGCCCCAAAATACACACAAGGTAGATTCCCTGGGAAGGACCAGAGGAAGCAAGCATTGAAAAGCATTGCACTGATATTTTCAATGCATGTAATCAATAAAAGTCTAGTATTTAGAATACCAAAACACTCATTATATTAATGCAAATAACAGAAGCAATCCAGTTGAAAACTTGGCAAGAGACTTAAACAGGCACTTTGCAAAATAAAATACCCTATCGTCAGTCAACACATGATGATGAAAATTAAAATCATAATAAACAACCATTTCATCCACCAGAAAAACAAAAACTAAGTGTGACAATATCAAGTGTTGCCAAAAATATGGTAATATATGAAACCTCAAATATAGTTGGTGGGAATGTAAATTGCTACAACCACTTTGAAAATAATTTGTCATTATCTGAAAGTAAGTGTCTACACATCCTGTACCTATTCCTTTCCTTCGTCCACCGCAGAGAAATGTATGTACATGTGTATCAGGGTACATGCACAAAGTGTTAGCAGTATTGTTCATAATAGCTAAAACTGAAAAACCAGTTGTCTATCAATATAAGATGGTCTAGCACAGTGGTCGGCAAACTCATTAGTCAACAGAGCCAAATATCAACAGTACAACGATTGAAATTTCTTTTGAGAGCCAAATTTTTTAAACTTAAACTATATAGGTAGATACATTGTTATTAACTTAATTAGGGTACTCCTAAGGCTTAGGAAGAGCCACACTCAAGGGGCCAAAGAGCTGCATGTGGCTCGCAAGCTGCAGTTTGCCAACCACGGGTCTAGTACAATGGAATACAATGAAATACCATTTTGCATGAAAATAATAAACTATCACTACACTCAATAACTTAGGTGAATCTATTTCTCTGCCAAAATGAAAACATTAATATTCTTTGGTAAAATTATTTTCTATTTTATTTTATGGGTCAATCTTAATGATTGTTTTGATGGCAGGCTCTATGGTGAACATTAGAGACAGATAAAAAAATAGTTGTATTAAAAGAATAATTACAGCAGGTATTGACAATTGTGTTTTCAAGATAGTAACATGAGATTAATATGGGGGATCACTATTATTTCTTTGAGTCCTCCACTCAAGCAGCTTTCATGTTAAGAAGTGGTAGACTGTTTATCCCAAAAATGGCTGCAACAATCCTATCCTATATAATAAAAGCCTAATATGCAAATCGACCAAACAGCAGAACGATTGGTGGAATGACTGGTCAATATGATGCGCACTGACCACAAGGGGGCAGATGCTCAACACAGGAACTGCCCCCAACCCACAAGCCCCAAGCCAGCCAAGGCGGGTGCAGTGAGGCCCTCCCCCACCCCACCCCCACCCCCACTTCCCCGCCAGTTGCCCCACAGATCGGCCCTGATCGCCGGCCAGGCCTAGGGACCCTACCCATACACAAATTTTGTGCATCAGGCCTCTAGTATATATATATTAATCCAGAGAATATTTTTTCCATTGATTTTTAGAGAGAGTGGAAGGGAGGGAGGGAGAGAGAGGAAGAGAAACATCAATGTGAGAGAGACACATTGATTGGTTGCCTCCTTCATGTGCCCCAGGATGCAGGAATCAATCCTGCAACTGAAGTAGGTTACCCTTGACCAGAACTGAACCCGGGACCCTTCCATCTGCAGGCCAACGCTCCAGCCACTGAGCCAAACAGGCTAGGGCTGCAACAATATTTTCTTTCCCCGGGTGCTCTTTCAGAATCTGCTCCTCCTTCATCTCATCTCCTTCAACCTTGATAGACCTCTGTTTACAGCAGAAGTGACTTCTGAGCCTAGGACCTGAAGGTCAATCCTTTCCACCTGACTCTCTCACTCGGGGTTTCACCCAGAGAACCCAGACACCATGCTGTGAGGAAATTTAGGCCACATGGAGAAGAACCTAAGTCCCTGGCCCTGAAACCTGGCTCAGCTCCCAGCTGATAGCCAGCACCAGCTTGTGGGCCATGTGAGTGAGCCCTTTTGGGAAAGAAACGGCCCCCCACAATAGGGCACCAAGCAGACACCAGCCTCCCCTGCTGAGATGGGCCCAGATTCAGACTTAAGACTGTTGTGGTTAGAAGCCACTATGCTTTGGGGTGGTTTGTCATTCAGTAATAATAATCAGAACATGAGATAAAGGGACATTCCTGCTACACTTGTCCTGGGAGCTGTGCTTTTCCAACAATCCCCTTATGCACCCCTCCCACTTTCTTCTTTTTTCTTCTGTTCGTATTTGCAGTAAGAATTAACTAGACCAAGTGATAAAAACACTTCTAGCTTAAAGGAAGCAACTTTTTTCACACTTGCTTAGTGCATTTTAGGATGTCATTACCAAATAATCTATGATATTTCTTCTCTTTTTCCTTGTGTGTCTGGGAGTTCATTTTTGGCGGCATGGTGGTCCAAAATGTCTCATCACTAAGAGGCATGGACACACACACATTCTCTAAAGGTATTTTCCATGACAAAACAGGGAAGTCAGCTGGCCAAATTGCATGCATGTGGGCTATTCATCCTTTTCTACATAAAAGAATCAAATATAAGGTCCAAAATATAGGTTATTTTAACTGTTGAGGCAGGCAAGGACTTGCCCAATAGTTCCTTGAAGGTTCCATTCTGATATGGGCACACACAGAAAGATTAAGGGATTACACTTAGAAACACCACATTGTCTTCAGTCTTTGAGGGCTTGTTAAGTCTTCTGTTGCCTTTTACTTTAACCTTGTTTCATCAAACCGGGTGCAATACAGATCAAGGCCCGGATAAATATTTGCGAGTTGTCTGAACTTTGTTCTATGCCCTTAAATACTCTTAGGAAATCAGTTTTGGACTAAAGAAGCTTGAAGATTCTGTCACTGAAACTGGACTGATTTGGGGCCAGTTGTGATAAGAACACAAGAGTAAGGGTATTTGGAATTTCAGTCTGCAGGACCTTTCTGAAAAATGATTATTACTGCGTGAGAAACTGCATATAAATGTATACTCAGAGTAATTCTTTTGAAACAGCTTAAGGTCTAAACACTGATTTTTTTTAGATGACTTTTCAAGAATATTTACTTACAGCCAGCTATCACATGATCCGCCCTTTATTTCTCTCCCCGCCCCCACCCCCTACCCCTCTGCCACCTCTTTCGCTCTCTTTCTCCCCCACCTGAACACCCGCCCCCCACCTTTTCTCCAGAGGCATCATATTGAGGAATTGAATTTCTCTGGGGCCTTTTCACTGGTGTAATCCTAAAAGGGGAGTGTGGGCAAGGGTCAGGGCCGGCTGGACAGCTGCTAGCCACTCCAGAGATCCTTAGGAAAATCAGTTTTGTGAGTTATGTGCTCATGAGCCCAAGAAAGGGCAACTTCTCTGTGGAAGGGAGAATGGAAGTTTCCAGACAGATATGACATCTCTCTGGCAACTTACCAGCTGGAGCCCTCTGGCTCTCTCGTGATTTGGCTGAGATTTGGGTTGGATGTGGCAGGTCACTTAACCTCTGCTTCCTCCGCTTCCTCGGCTGTAAAATGGGGTCATCACTTCCCACTAAACATCACGGGACTTTATAAAGACAAGCAAATACGTATGGCAGGCGGTTTACAAGAAGAGCTAACGCTTCAAAGCTCAGTTCGACCACTTCCCATGAGGTGACTTTAGGTGTTACTGGCCTTTCTCTGCCTCAGTTTCCTCACTGAAAAATAAGGATAATAATAGGATCTATGTCACAGAGCTGTTTGAGGCTTAAAAGATATAATATTGTACATGAAGTACAGCATCTGAGAGAATCAATAAACGTTAATTGTGTCACCTGCTCTGCACCTTATTTCACCTCATCAGTGTCACCCACCCATGACCAGAAGGCTGGAATCTTAAGAGAATCCTAGAATGAAAGGCAAAGACTCTCTCACTTTACAGACAAGAAAAAAGAAACTCAGTGAGGCTGGGTGCCTTGCCCGGGGCTATCTGATTCATTAGTGAGAGAGCCAGAGTTAGAGTTCAGGTCCCCTAATTGTTGGGTCTGGGCAAGTCTCCGTTTTCACTCCTTTGAAGGCTGTGCTGGTATTTCTATCCCCAGATCATTCTTTCTCAGTCTGATTTTAACCCTAAAATCAGTGTATACCATCAACCAGTGCAGTCCCTAAGTCTCCCACGGCCCCCACAAAACCTGTAGATAACCTCCTTCCCGGAAAGGCCCCCCTAACCCCAGAAGGCCAGGAAAGGTAACACTTTCTCCAAGACCTGAGGAAGCCACTGATGGGGACAGCAGGTGAGGAGGGAGCGGGAGCTGGGCTGCTGGCTAAGGTTGCCCTAGTAACCGCTTGCAGGCTCCATTCAGGAAGTGAGCCCAACTCCAAGATGCAAAATGATCGCCTTCACGCGGCTCCTACAAGCACAAAGGAACCACAGGAACAGAGGGATGGCCAGGAGGGGAGGCCAAGGTGAGGTGGGGGCCCCACGCTGTCAGTTACAACCTTCCCCTTCCCACAGAAGAAAAAAGAGAAAGAATAGCTCTTTGAATCTTTTGACTTGTGTGAACCATAAAAACCACCCATTTCACATGAGTCCTTTTGTGGCCATAGAGGGAGGCAGGCCCCCCTCTGTTCACCAGCCTTATGAAACAATATACCAGGAAGGCAGCGGGGGGGGGGGGGGGGGGGGGCCCCCAGGATTGGCCCTTTATATGGGGCCTGAAACTCTTCTGGCTCCCTCTTTTACTCAGACTGATGACAAAGACCATTTGCTACCAATCTGTTGGAAACTTTTATTTTTTCTTCACAGCTTGAGCTGTTTAAATGCAGGGAGCTCCCGCTCCCCAAATCGATGTCAGACACTTGCTGAATGGGCCGGGCTCAATTATGTTCCCTCCGCAGGTTCAGCTCACACTGTGACCCTGCATGGCTTCCTGCTATTCATATGTGTTACTTCCCCTTTGTGGTAATGGCTTGTGGCACTTGGCCAGAAAACATTATTAATTTCAGAAGTGGACTGACAAACAACAAACCCACAGTGAACGGAGAGGAAGTGCTGGGGAAGCCAGCTGTCGGCTTGAGCAGAGCAGTAGGAACTCAATGTATGCAAGTTTGAGGAGGAAAGATGATAATCCACAGAGAGGAAATGCACTAAAATTATCCACAGCCCATGTTAAAGAAAAAAGAAAGAAAAAAAAAAAGAGAGAGAAAAAGAATCCAGAACAAAGAAAGGGGGGGAGAAGCACACAGCTACTTGAGCTGCAGCTGGACAGGAAATTGCTAACGCTGCTTGCAAATCCCCACTTTGAACAGCCAGTCTAGGGAATGCCAGGAGCGGAAACCGTTCAGAACTGGATTAACACGGGCCAAGTGGAACTGCAACCCACTTCTCCTTTCTGAGCTCCGGCTGACTTGGGGAAGCCGAATGGGAAGCTGGCTTGGTCGTTTTCTGTGCATTTGCCGTTTATACATGCTCACTCACTAAAGTCCCACTGGACAGTGTGGTATGGTTGCCATAAAATCAGGGCCACATGCCTATCACGAAAATTACCAAACCACCCAACTGGCATCTGACATGTGCCATGTGGGTGAAAAGCTCATCTTCTTCCCAACTGCAGATAAAGGGACTAAGCGCATTTGAAGAGAATACAAAATGTAGTTAGGTTTTAGTTCTTTTGATTACACACGCCTGCCCTTTACTTTTATTTTTGGCTTGTGTTCTGTTACACTTGGGACAAAGAGAGAGGATGTCCCAAGAAAATGACAAGATACTAAACCTTTACCTGAAACTGTTCAAAATAACCTCCATTAGGTTCAATTGTGGTTTCTGACCTACATTTTAAACCAGTTAAGCACCAAGTACATTAGAACAGGAGTGACAAAGCTTCAACTAAAATGCCAATGTAAAACGTTAGAGCCAAATCCAGGCTCAAGTGAGAAAGCTTGGATATACTTAGCCACACACTCCTGATTCATGTTATTCCAACATTAAGATTAATTTGCAAGTAGAATTGCCAGATAGTAACTGACTGGAAAAATAATTATCCCTTCTTTCTCCTTGGCATATGCATTATTGAGAAGATCCTGATGGAGAAAGGAGAGGTTAACGCTGTTACTGTCATCTTAATTCTGGTACCCTGGGGGTTCCCTTTTTGACTGTTCATTAATATCTGCATTTTATACCCCAATATTTTCTGTGAAATTATTATAAGCCAGAACTATATTCACGGAACTATATATACAGAAAATATTGTCCATACACGATATACTTAGTCCATTCTATGATGCCAACCTTATTTAAAGCAAAAGATTAATTTCATAAACTACACCTGCAAAACATTCTTGGAATAGCTCAAAAGATGAGAACTTTGCCCTGCTAGGCCTATCTGTGCTTTTACAATCCAGTGTCAGTCCCAAGTGAAACGTACCTAAAATGTATCACTTCACATTCAGGTACAATTAAGAATTTTTTTTTAAAAAAATACACACATTCAATAGCCAAAATAGTTATTTATTAATAATTTAAGGTTTTACATTCTTATAATAAATTGCATCTCAAAACTTTACACCATGAACATAATGAAGCAACCTAACTCTCCCCTCTTCACAATCATATGCACTTCACCTATGAAATGGGTACCCATGCTCACACACACACTTCCAGTTTTATACGAAATTTTTAAAAGGAAAGAAACCAACCCAAAGTATTGCATTAGAGGTGAAGCTCCCTGAAGAATTTTGTACAGAGGTAATATACTGTTTAGCACAGCTGAAGTTTAAAAAAAAAAAAAGTGAGCCCATTGATTTTGGTGCCTTTCCAAGGTATCCCCTTTAAGACAACACAAGCCAAAATATTTACAAAGGTAAGGCATAGTCAAACTACATTAAGGGGGTGGGGGAAATCACAAGGAAGATATATGAAAGATACTGAGGACTGCACCATAACAAGGTCTCAGCGACTATAGTGTCCATGAACATGTCATTCAGAATTGGTAAAGTCGAGCATGCTGCAAATATATCCTTTGGATTAGAAAAGAGCAAAGGTTTCCGTCTTGTTGTTGTTGCAAGAAGTGGTACAGCGCTCTTTCTTCCTTTGGATGATTTCTTTTAAACCCATCAAAGAAAAAACAAACACAGTTCAAACAAACACTGCCAAGTGATTTAAGATCAAATATTTACAATAATCAAATGGAGTATCAGATTTATTTTATCTATTATTAATGTGTGGGGTTTTTTTTGCAAACTGATACTACAGAGCTGAAACCTGTCTTTGGCTCCTCTATATGCAAAATTGATCAGTCTTCACTGAAGACAACATAGTCAGTTCCAGATGCAAAAAGAAACAGTGGTACAAAGCCCTAGAGAACACATGCTCCTATCCTACCATTTGGTCCTACCCTATTCATCTGGAAGTCCTCAAATTCCAGTCCCTGCATGGGTAGGCTGTACACATGGGTGTGGAGCAGACCTACTGCCTGTATCTATACAGCAAGTCCTGTTTTTCCCATGGAGAATGGAGCAAATCTCTCCCTTTGTAATAACCAATTCCACATGTGATAACCTTGTCTAACAGACAGCGGGTGTCATTTGGACACCTGGGGCCACAGACAAAGAAAGCAGCCCAGCCGATGCTGCCAAGAGAAACTGCGTAGGGAAAGGACACATCCCAGCCTGGAGGAATGTGGGGCCTTTCACGTGGATTGCCGGGAGTCCACCTGGTAGACATTCTGGTTGGAGGGGGTGGTGAAGTAGAGCTGTTGCGCGGGGACCCGGTTGTCACAGGGGCTGCTGAGTCCCAGCGTCCTCTCGAAGTCCAGCAGTTGGCCCATGAAGTTGAAGTTGGGGGAGATGTTGGATTTCTTCATCTTGACAATGTCATAAGCATCGTTCATTGACAGATTGAGCTTCTGCATGAGATAAGCCACGGTCACGGTGACTGAGCGGCTGATGCCGGCCAAGCAATGCACCAAGACGCCACAGTTTTTGCCCCGGGCTTCATCTGTAAACACAAGAAAGGCAAGCTTTCAATAGACCGAAAACCACCCTTTGTGAATGATCAGCCTAAAAGATGAATTTTTTAAAAGATTCAGAGAGTAATCGTGTGTGGCAGTTGAGCCCTGCAGGCAGCAAAAAAAAAAAAATGTATCATTTCGATAAAACATGTACACTGGGCACAATTACATATTTCAGATGTTTTCTGAAAAGGGAGCTTTTGTATTAAGTTTCTGCCAACAAAAAACTCCTTAATGTGTGCATTCTTTGCCTCAGCATGTGAATACCAGAAACCCTGCAATATGGTAGTGAATGCCTTTTATACAGACAAGCAGCCGGCAAGGGTCTATTAAATTATTCTCCAACTGTTGTGCCGCTAACAATGGAGGTATTCAGGCATTTTAAAAGAGAGAGGGAAGTCACAGGGGACAGCCCATTAGGAGGAACAGGATGTCGACATGGCCTGAAAATGAGTTCCTTTGTAATAGGAAATGCATTACAATGCCTGGAGATTCGCTTCTCCAGGCTTCCAGCCCACAGTCCTTCCTGCTGGGCTCAGGTTACCCGCACTGTCTCACTGTTCACTGGTATCACAGTAACATTCAACTGGATTTTAACATCTAGCACTCATAGGGCTTTCCAACAACGGCCTTGAGGTCATAAAATAGCTCCCAGGTCTTCTAAAATTCTACAGCAGTGCTACAATTCCTGCCTACCATAAGTACTTCTTTCTAGCCTTCCCCCGTTCCAAAGATTGTCGGAATATTCTGTGGTCTGATTGTGAGTGCCACCCCTCCCCTTCCAAATGACTGAATTCAAAGAGTTAAGAAACAGCCGGCATTTCAAATACACCTGTGGTCCCTAGCCTTCTCAAAAGGTGCTTTTGATTTCCTTAGCAAGAAGATGAACCAAAATTAAGAAGGCCCTCGGAATATTAGAGACCTGTAGACTGACAAATTGGCAAGCAGCAAGAAAGATCGAAAGCTTAAAACTCTGTGAGCTAAGACTTTGGCATGTAAAAGTGAGCGAGTGCTGTTAATTAGTCTCACCTATGAAAGAAATGGCCTCAGGGAAAAACTGGGACAGGTTTTGGCTCCAGTGATCCGAGATGGGGATCTGCTTGTATTTAAACTCTCCTGCGTTCTCAAAGAGATTCGGCAAATTGGGGGTGACGTTCAAGATGTACTTGATGCCAAACTCCTCCAACACGTCCAGGTTGGTGGAGTCCTTGGCACAGCCCAAGTAAAGGAAGGGCAAGATCTCCACCGGGAAAGAAGGCTGGCTGTTGGACAGCGGGCTGCCATCCGAGTCCGTTGCACTATTGGGGTCTCGGTCAAGGTCAGATTCAATGTCCGAGGAGGAGTCGGAGCTGATCCGCAGGCCCCCGAGCCCCAGCACTGGCAGCGGCGGCGAGCTGCTGCTACTCGAGCCGTCTAGATTGGTCTCGCAGTGCAGGGCGAACTCGGCTTGGAACTTACTGAAGCCACCTGCCAGGACGAGAAAAGCAATCGTGTAACTCGAGATCCCGTAGTAGTTTTCACAGCTTTGAAAGCCGCAGCCGGGCGCTGGAAACACCACAGCACCTTACGACCCCCCTACACACAGAACCAGATGTATAAAGACACTTCAATGTGCACCTCTGGAAATGGAACGAACGGGCCCCGCCTCCCCTGGGTGCCCTTATTCTTTTGAATCCGGAAATGCACAAAATGGCAACTTTCCTGAATATTCTGAGGGGCTAGGAAATGCCAACATGCACCCCAACGACCTATCCCACCCTGCAAATTTTAATTCAAAATCGAACGATACAAAGCAAGGCGAGGTGGAGGATATTCTGCGGGTGCCTGCTCCCCGGGAGCGGGTGAATTCTGCGCCGGCCTGGCTCCCCGGTGCGGGGCGCGCAATGTTCGCAGCCCCGAGCGAGCGGACGACCCCTGGCTGGGCAGCGCGGCTCAGAAGCGCCAGCCACGCGCAGCCAGGGCACCTCCAGTCCGCGCGCCCCGCCGGCCGCCCGCAGCCCGCACCCCCCGTCCTGCTCCCCACACATACCTTCCAGGTAGAAGGCCCGGCAGCCCTCGTCCTTGAGCTTCTTTAGCAGCAGTCCCAGCACCGACTCGCCCCCCGTGTTCTCGTTCCAGTCGCTGCTACTCTCGTCGTACAGCACCACGGTGTCGGTGCCGCAGCGCCGGGTGAAGCGGTCCCGGTCCTCGCCGCGCGTGAAGAGCGCGTGCACGGGCAGGTTGCCCTTCTGCAGGCGCCGCAGCATGATGCCCGGGATGGCCACGTTGATGGCTGACTCGATGTGTGACGACTCGTACAGCTCCTGCGGCCGGCAGTCCATCAGCAGCAGCCGCTCGTTGCCCAGCTCCAGCTGCTCGTTGAGCCACGCCACCGTCTTGCTGATCGCCATTTCCGACGCGAAGGGCACGGGTCTGAGCGTATCTATCATGGGGGTCGAGCTGCGAGAGAGGGTGGGGTGCCTAGCAGTCGCCCCTCGGGGCAGGCATAGGCCGAGCGCGCCACGCGAAGCCGCCGCTCACGGAGCGGGGTTGAATTCCACCTCGCTCTTCCCAAACAGGGTTAGAGGCTGGGGAAGGCGAGACAGAAGTGAAGCCGGTGGTTTCTTTCCTCTGCACCCGGCTGCAGCCGCTCGCTTTCGGTGTCAATGAATCGCTCTGAATGAAGCTGCCCAGACAGTTTTGTTTCTCCCCAGTGAATGAAATCCAATTAATTTGGACTCCGGGCTACTGAGAGGGGAGGGAGAGAAAAAAAAGTCCAGCGGCTCCTAATCCCTCCCTCCAAGGCTGCACCTCAAATCCACCCGAGCGTCTTTCTCCTCAGATTATTCAAGCCTCGCACTCGCTCTGTCTCCCTCGGACTCAGCCCTCGCACACCCCCAGCGCAAGGCAGCTCCTCAATGGATACAAACAGCGAGCGTCTCAATGGATACATTCTCCCCGCCAGCCAATGAGCGAGCTGCGGAAGGGGCTGTTGCCGTGGAGACGGGCCGGCTGGAACAGGTTGTGTTGATGAATTGTTAATGAGTTTGTCATTCACAAAAACGGAAAGGAATTTCCGCTCCGGATAAGCCCCAGTGCAAACAAGCTGCAACAGCGGCCTCGGCGGGAGGAAGGAGAAAGAAGAGGAGGCGGCGGCGGAGGAGCAGGGCACATAAACCAGGGCACTTCAGTTGTCTCATGTTTCCTTCTGTTGAGAGTTCACACTTCGCGTCGGAACTTTTGCGCACAAATGGTGCAATTAGCAGGCACAAAAGCCCTTGTTCGTGACCAAGCGAGCTTTAGGAAAACTTGCGCTGACTTTTTTTCCTTTTTATTCCCTTTAAACTCATTTGGACTGGAGTTCGCCTTACCCCTCCTCCCCCGCCCTCCTTTCGGCGGTGTGACCTTTGTTTGCCTGTTTAAAAAGCCCAATTCTGTTGGCTCTGATGTTCTTTTAGCCGAGGCTGTGTTGGGGCTGCTGGACTGCCTGGGCTTTAGTGACCGGTGAGGTGTTAAATGTTAATCCAACATCTTTGGAAACAAACCAGGATTATCTTGAAACATTTTAAAGCAAGCAAACAAATACCTGTTGTCCAGATAATAGGAATCAAGCTTTTTTGAAAAAAATAGCGTTTTAATTATTATTTTTAAACAGTGGAGACTGCAGAAACAAACTTGTTGGACAGTCTGATGCTTTTATCCCCCTCCAGCGGCGTGGGGGCGTAAGGAGCCAGAGCCATTGTTCCTGTGATCCTGCCCCCCGCGCCGGTCACCCACCGTGCGCTGAGGGGGTGGGGGTCGCGCTCGTTACTTATTTCTGGGCAGGAAGCTCGGCTTCCGAAAAAGGAGCTGATCGGGCGGGGCCGCCCGCGCGAGGTGCACTAGGGCACTCGGAGCCTGTGGGCTGGCCCACCATCGTGGAGGCTCGGGGAAGCCCTCCCGCAAGCCTGCAGGTTGCAGGGATAAATTGGGCTCGGCGAGCGGTGACTGTGTAGACAGAGCAGCATGTCCAAGGGGAGCCTGCCCACCCCCCACCCCACCACTCTCTTCCCAGCGTGAACCGCAGCCCCCTCCCCTGCGTCACCGGGCTCTCGCGGAGGACGGGCCGCGCCTGCGCATTGCACTCCTTGTCAGCACCCCCGTCACCCCTGTCTCCTAGCAAGGTGGGCGCCGTAGAGGGGGGCGACTCCGCTGACGGTGCGGGGCTGTGGGCTCCGTAGCGGCCCAGCGAGGGTGAGGGGGGTGCATGCCGGGATCCCCGGGCTCCTAAGGAGGGCTGGGGGGTCCCGAGGGACGTCTCTGCAGCTCTGCAGAGCCAACAGGTAACCGGGGAGGTGTTGGCCCAGCCTCGGAGCAGCGATCGGCCGAGGCGCCGGGGCGCAGGGGGGGGGGGGGGGCAGCCAGCTGGGGGCCGGATGGAGGCGGGGCCCGGCCGGGGCCTCGGCGACGGGGAGGCGCAGTCCTGAGCGCAGAGCTCCATTGTTAATATAAAAACGCCGGAGCCTGCCTCTCCTGAGCGGAAAACCACCTGTGTGCGGCCGGCGGCGCTGGGGCGGGGAGGGGGGGCCGAGGCCGGAAGGCGCGGGCCCTGATCCGGCCTCCCCTCCCTAACCCCGGGCGGAGAAGAGGCCGCTCATTGTGCGGCCGCCGCCAGGGAGGCGGAAGCGGAGGCAGTGGCTTGGCCGGGCCGGGAGCGGCTGTTCCGAGCGCCCCTCCCGGCGCTCTGTGCCCATCGCAAGTGTAACGGAGGGCACCTGAGGTCGTGGGGTCTCCCTCAGCCAGACTCCCGCACCCACGGGCCAGCCTGCTGACGCCCCGCTCCAATTTGCATTTGCAGTCACCCGCCTCCCCTGGTTTGGGGAATGTAAGCTAAAAAAAGCAGGCTGCTCGCGAGGCCCAGGTTGCCAAGTTTGGAGCGCTGCCGCGGGCGGGCCGCCCCTGGAGGAGCGTGTGCGGCGAAGGCGGGGGTGGCCGAGCTCCTCTCCCCGCTCCTTTTTTGGGCATGCCTTGGAACAAAACCCCCATATTTCACTAGATATTCCTCCCGTTCCAGCTGGGGGAGGCCTGCGCTGGGTTTGACGCCTCGGATCCGCCCCCACCTGTTACAGGCGTTACCAACCCAAGGCGTTTCAGTCCCTGGGACCTGGAGGCGAGGAGCGGGGAGGCAGGGTGCCCTGCTGTAGAACTGAGAAGAGCGGACTCTCAGCCGGGACCTCCCGCAGGAAAGGAGGGAGGAACACTGGTTTCTATTTAATTTTGTATTGATTTCAGAGAGGAAGAGGGAGAGAGAAACATCAATGAAGAGAGAGAATCATTGATTGGCTGCCTCCTGCACGCCCCCCACTGGGAGCCGGCAGCCGGGGCGTGTGCCCTTGACCGGAATCCAACCGGGACCCTTCAGGCTGCAGGCCCAGGCTCCATCCACTGAACCAAATTGGCTAGGGCTCTATTTTGCTATTTTAAAAACGCAGTTACCTGAACCTGGGCATAAATTTGGGAGGATAATCGCAACACTTTGCAAACTCGAAGATGGAAACATTTAGTCTGACCCGTGCTTCTGAAGGCTATGGCAGCCGAATGTCGGTCCTTCTCGTCGCGTTTTCCAAAAACTGCAGCGCCCTCCCCTGCGTCGCGGGGCCCCCTCGGAGCACCGGTCGGGCCGCTAGGTCCTAAAACAGGCGCCGTAAAGAGCCTCTGAGCCGGGCGGCCCGGGTTTAAATTGTGCCCCAATCGCTTCCTAAACATTCGACCGTGGTTAAATCTTCTGTTCTACGCCGCAGTCTCCCACGGTGGCGAAATGAAGATAAAAATATCTGCGATGATTGGATGGGTAAAGCGAAATGCCCTAACATGGTGTGCTGTGAGCTGTTGATACTATTTTTATCGCTCTGAATTCCGAACCTGTACAGAGGCCTGAGTCCTTTCCATCCCAAAGACCCCCTTCTCGGGCTGCCTCACAGCTCGCCTGGAATCGGCTGGTCTACAGAGAAACCCTCTGAGGAACTGCCCTGAGCAGTTGAATCCATCCCAACCCGGCTGCCAAGCAAAGCAGGTGCTGTTACAGACCAGGGTCAAAACCCTTTAACTGGGTTAACGGACAGGAAGTACCCAGGTACCTTTCTAACTTCTCCCTCAGGGGTCCCTTTTGAAACACCCTGTTTCTTCTCCACCACACCAAAACGACCTAATAGAAATAATACGTATTGGGCACTTACTACACGGTAGGCATGGTACCGATTTCTCTAAGTTCATAACTTTGGTCAGTCTTCAGAAAACCCATGTAAATTATCTCCATTCACAGATGAATGAATTTGCCTGAGGCCACACATTAGGAAATGGTGGGGCCAGGATTTGAGACCAGACCTTTCAGGATTAACCACATACATGTAAGTAATACAGGATGTTGTAGAGATCATACTACACTGTGCTGTTCCCTGCTGGAATGTGCAGGATTAAGGTCTGCCTTTTGGATTTTGACCACCAGAGTCACATTATCTGTTGCACCCTCCCCACACATGTTAGGATCAAAAGTTAGGCTTACTTTCCTGCTCCTTCTGCATCTGGTGGTTTTTTTGGTGTGTGTGTGTGTGTGTTTTTCTGTATGCACTTCTTCATTTAGTTAACCACGCAGTAAATGTTGCACATTGTTCTTCCTTACAGTGTGTTTGGATCGTCACAACTACCATTACTTACCTAGTCTGGGTAGCACATGGGCCTGGGTTTAAATCTTAGCTCTACCACTCACTTGTGGTCTGACAGAGAGCAGTTACTAACCTCTCTGTGCCTCCATTCATGCATTCATTCGCTCATTTATTCCAGGTTCCAGAAAGCAGCAGTGAACAAGACACAAGAATACCTGCCTTCCCAGAGCTTGCATCCTATTGAGGACAGACGATCAATAACAGAAATAATTCTACAGTATGTTAGAAAGTGAAAGTGCTATGGAGAAAAATAAAGCAAGGAAAGGAATTCAGTAGTGTGCAAAATTGGGATTAGTTATAATCCTCAAAGGACTGTGAGGATTAGAGACAACCTAGGTGACATACAAAAAGTGTTGGGGACTCAATATGGGGACTCAAATGATGACTTTTTAAAACTCACTGCTGTATTCCTGCACAGAGCTGACTTGCTGTTGCTGATGCTCCTGTCTTGAATCTCCTCTTCCTGGCCCTGTCACCCAGCCTCCCAGGAAACATTCTCAAAAGAGTTCTAACAACTGGGAGAATCACAGGCTTCTTTACTTCCAGAGGCCCCGGTTCCCTGCTTAGGCTGTGGTTCGTGTGAAGAGGGCTGTGTCTATGTGCAGGGAAGCAATTTCCCAAGATCCTAATTTCTCCGTGTGCGTATGCGTGCGTGTGCACCTAGAACCCGGGCTTGAATTCTTCCCCCTGGGAAGCTGCTTAAAAGTGTCTTTTGGTTGTGAATGTTTGCTTGACAATTGAAGAAGCATTCCAGCTTTGCAGGAATTTTCCTGCCTCAAGGACACTTGGGATTTAAGTGACCCAAAAGGGTTAGCATGACCTCTAATCTTCTTGGAATAATCGCTATGAATACATTTATTAGCACGTCATGTGAAAATAGTTACACGGATTTTCAGCTACTAGGGAGAGCATGTTTTGGAAGGTCTGACTTAAAATGTAGTCATGTGGCATATTCAAGATTCACTTTTAGAAGTCCCAGGGAGCCCTCAAAGTGACAGTGGCTTTCAGAACAGCTAGACCTCAGAATGGAATTTAACTGCATTTGAGAAATATCTTTGAAATGGTCTGCCTGGAAGTAAAGGGCATCTGGGGTTCAGAACTATTGGTGAGGTCCTTTGGCAGATTCCTCAAAAAAGACAGTGAGTTATGTCTGATCAGCAGGAACCGAAGAGGCCCAAAGGGATAGGCTGTGCACAGAGAAAACCAAAAGGAGTTTCAAATATGTGCCCCAATGAAAAGCACAACTGCAGATCCGGGTTTGCAATCAAACAGCTTCTCACTGGCAGCTTTAGGGAGCTGGCACCAGGGTGAGGGGCTGCAGGGTTAACGCTTTTCCTAAAGAGTTAGGAGTGGGGGAAAGGCAGGCTAGGTTAGATGGCACTAACAGGTAAGCTGGTCGGTAGCAGTGCCAGAATCACACACCCACAGGCACATCTAGGGCGTGGTTGGAGCATTCCTATAGACGACATGGCGCTTGAACATCTTGCCAGAATGATACAACCGGCAGAAAAAATGGGAACTAATGTGAAATTTCGACCTTGGCCCCAATCGGGCTAAGCTTTCAAAAATGATGGTCTTCATCCGCTTTCTTGTGTTTCTGTTTTCCATCACCTGAGGGAATGCACGTAATTTACATTCAGGATCCCATAGAGAATTTATCTAGAAGATTCTTTTGAAGTCTTTACCAAGAAATTTAATTTAAATATAATAATGTTGATTTCTTCTTTCAAAAGCTTTAGTCCCTTTCATTCCAGTGGGAAAACATTGATTCTTCTCTCTAATCCTTTATTTTCACAAAGTAGGAAATGTAAAAGCACATGTAAATGTGTGTACGAGAAGTCTCCAGGAAGCTGCATCTCTGCAGGACAGCCAAGCTCGCTCATTTTAGGGGGGAGGGGGAGATGGGGGGAGGGGGCGGGGAGGACGGACTACAGCACTTTGCTTGCCTTTGTATCATTTCCAAAGCCCCAGGGATGATCCTTAGTGGGAAATTGGGCTTATGTTGCCGTCCAGGGAGGCCAGGGACTATATGTTCATCTTTCCAGAACCTTCCTGGTCATGTCATGAAGCGTCATGTGTGCAGCCTCCTTGGCATTAGCCATGATGCATCTACACGCACATTACTTGCCTGTGCCTCCATGTGTGAGCCCTGTTTTCTCCGGTGACTTTTCTTGTGTTCCTTTATTTGCTCAGACATGTACAGCACAAATCGCTGCTGTGTAAGAGAACTAATTATCCTTCAAAGTAGGGACTGTTTCCTGTCAGCCCATTTTTGCCTTAGCGATCAGTGGAAATGCATGTCCACATCACAAGGAACGCTTTTGCTCAGTTTATCCAACTTAAGAACTCACAGATCCTCCAAGAATATGTTGGTGGAACCCCAGGGGCCTCCACGCTCCAGTCTAAGCAATACTACTTTAGGCCATTTGATAGGTGATTATAACAGTTATATTTCTATATATCATGAAAATAGCAACTTAATGGCAACAATCTAATCTACACCAAACTTTGCACATGTTAACTATAACTGCCATGGTAACTCTGCAAAACAGGTGTGCCACCGTTTTATAGTGGGGAAGGCTGAGCTCAAATGTCAGGTAATTACCCTGGAACCCGAGCTCACATTTCAGAACTTTGGAAGCCTCTCTAGTGTATTCTGCCCACTACTCAATAAGAGTGGCTAAAACATGCCTTCATGCAGCCAGTTATGGATTTGACCTGATAAAATGGCAGCTTCAACATAATTTAGCTTTTTCTTTTTGTTAATCCTCACTTGATATTTTTCCCATTGATTTTCAGAAAGGGTGGAAAGAAGGGAGGGAGGAAGGAGAGAGAAACATTAATGTGAGAGAGACACATTGATTAGTTGACTCCCACACTAGCCCCCAATGGGGGCCTGGGATAGAACCTGCAACTCAGGTACGTGCCCTTGACCAGGAATTGAACCTTTGACCCTTCAGTCTGTGGGCCGATGCTCTAACCACTGAGTAACACCGTAACACCAGCCAGGTCAGGGCTAATTTGTTAACTTTTATATTGCTGGTCAAGACTGTTAGATCTGGAGTTAAATTAACCTGGATTCTAATGCTTTCCAGTCATGTGACTGCAGGAGTTGCATAATCTCCCTATGCCTCAGTTTTCTCACCTGGAAAATGGGGATAACATATCACAGGACTATTGTAATAAATGACTCAGATTTGTAAAGGGGTAGGAACAGTCCTGAAACAATAATAATTGACAGTTACCTGTTTTTATTTTACACACACACGAATATACACACCTCTAAATAAACCTTTTTGACCTTGCTGAAAAGGGATTATATAATAGAAAACTCTACATGTCAGTTTTGTTCTCAGGAACAGAAAAACAATCCATGCAAAGTTTTGAAAAATTATTTTAGTAGATTGCTTTACCAGTCCTCTTAGTTGCTGATGTGAGCAGCCCAGAAATCACATTGTCTCAGTGTGCCAAGAGACCAGGACAAATTGGGGGCGTAGGGGATGCTGACAGCTGGGATTTCCCAGCTGTCTGGGGCTCACCGGCCAAAGAAGCAGGCACTTTCTCCCCTTTGCTGCCGGCTCACGGCCATTCCTGTTGACTGCATATTCTACAGAGGGAATTGGAAGTCTACTGGCCCTAGCAATTAGTGTCCCATTCTCTCTCAGTGATCTGGGTTTGCAGTCGCTGATGGGAGCTCCCATTTATACACTCATCTCAGAAGTCTCATCCTCTGGGAAGTTCCTTCCTTCCGCTGACTTTCCTGCATAGCAGGAACTTTTCAGATCGGGGAGAAGGAGGGAGTGTCAGAGCCACTGGGGATGAGAGCCGTGCTCAGGGACTGGAAGGAATCTTCCATTCCTGGGTGAAGGGTGCTGTGCTGCAGGCCATATTGTAACCTTGAGGAAACAGGCCGCCTGCTAACACAGTTTATATAGTAATTCTGCACATATATGAGTCCAAGGTTATTTTATTAAACGTCTGACAAGTATGCATCTTTTGTAGTATTCCCATCCTCCAAAGCCTAAAACCTTGCCAGGTCATGCTCCTCCTCACCCACTTGCTCTCCCTCCCCCTTACCCTCACCTAACCAGTTTCCCGGGGGAAAAGGCCTTTATGGTGCAATTTCTCTGCCCTTTTGCTACATTGTCTGTATGGTAATTTGCTTTTAAGTAATTGAGTATAACTATCCTAGTACTCCAATGCTTTAGGGATGGGTAAATAGCTGTGACATTCTTTAATTTGAAACAATGCCTTAGACTGGGTGACCTGCAGGATTTTTAAAATTTAGCAGAAAGGATGTTTAAAAAATATTTCTGTTGCTGAAATGGGTGGCATTTCTGATATGTGATTGTTAGAGGAGGTGTGGCAAGGCCTGTGGATCTTGCAGGACCCAGATAGCAGAAGGCAGCCAGCCCACCTGCATATGGAACCACATAGCCTCTAAGCACCACGGAGCCTCCCACCCTTCACTTCAGCTGCTCCATGACTTGGGGCAGCTGGGATCCTGCCCCCAGTGAGACTCCAAACCTGCCGGTTCTGATTTTAGGAACCTGCAGCTTTTCCTTCAGTGTGGCCCTTTCTGCTGTCAATCAAAGAATTGAGGGTAGAGATGTGAGAAATGCTCACTTGTCTGAATTCAAATAATGAACTCGGAGACATAAGTATGGCAAAAAATGAGCCTTTTGATATGTTCTTGCAAGAGTGGGTGCCCCTCCAGTTGTATAGGCACACACAGAATAGTGATCGCAGGCTGTTTATCCCCTAGCCGTGGTTGGCAAACTGGGGCTCGCGAGCCACATGCGGCTCTTTGGCCCCTTGAGTGTGGCTCTTCCTAAGCCTTAGGAGTACCCTAATTAAGTTAATAACAATGTACCTACCTATATAGTTTAAGTTTAAAAAATTTGGCTCTCAAAAGAAATTTCAGTCGTTGTACTGTTGATATTTGGCTCTGTTGACTAATGAGTTTGCCGACCACTGCCTAGCCAGTGATGGCGAACCTATGACACGTGTGTCAGAGGTGACACTCGAACTCATTTTTTTGGTTGATTTTTCTTTGTTAAATGGCATTTAAATATATAAAATAAATATCAAACATATAAATCTTTGTTTTACTATGGTTGAAAATATCAAAAAATTTCTATATGTGACACGGCACCAGAGTTAAGTTAGGGTTTTTCAAAATGCTGATACCCCGAGCTCAAAAGGTTCGCCATCACTGGCCTAGGCCCTAGGGTGTGAGAGTCCGCCCTCTGGTTCCTCATTGGCTGAGTACTATGGGGTTAATAGTTCCTTACGTCACCCAGGTCTTATTGTCTCCTATTGGGCCATTTACAAAAAATGGGCTGAGGCCTTTTCTAGTTGTTTCCACCTCCCCCTGTTTAGTGGAGGCAGCCTGAGGTGTTTCATCCTGGGCGTCTCGGGCCTCCACCATGATGCCGGCTCACGTATACAGTTCTCATGTGCATTTGCCTAAAAGAAAGTTTCTCTTGACAACACCATCCTGTTTGGGCACCCATTGTGGGTCTAGAACTAAAATGACTGTTGGGACATATAGGAATGAGGAAGATTCGGACCCTTTGTCACACACACAAAAAAAGTCTCATTGGGGAGGTTATACACATGCACAGGTAGCTAGAACGTGACCAAACAAATGTAGTACAGTAATTGCTATAGAAAGGAAATGCAGACTAGAAGAGAGAATGGCTCACCAACCTTGGGTGCTGGGAAGTGTCCCGCTTAGAGCCTTATGAATAAGCAGACTTCTCTCTCTCCCCATCCCAGATGGGAGAAGAAAAGCACTGTAGGCTAGAGAGACAGCCAACATGAGCAAAGGTTTGGAGACATGGACATGCATGACAGCTGGGGTGCAGTTCAGCAGAATGGAGGGTGCAGGGTGGCAAAGAACATGGGAAAGGTAGCTTAAAGATAAAATGGGCCTGGCCATCGAGGCTCAGTGGTTGAATGTCGACCTATGAACCAGAAGGTCACGGTTCAGTTCCTGTAAGGGACAGGGCACATGCCTGGTTGCAGGCTCGATCCCAGTGCGGGGCGTGCAGGAGGCAGCTGATCAATGATTCTCTCTCATCATTGACGTTTCTATCTCTCCCTCTCTCTTCCTCTCTGAAATCACTAAAAATATGTTTTTAAAAAGGTGAAATGGGCTTTGGATGGGATGCTAAAGAGTCTGGAATTTTTCTTTAGGCAGTGATAAGTCATCAAAAATATTTATACGGGGGTGTGACATGATTTCAGAATATGATTCTGGTAACAAAGAAGTGAGTAGACTGCAAGGGAAAGAGAAACTGGAGGCAGAGAATCCAATTAGGAAGCAATTGTCTAGGAAAATGATGCCACGCCACCACAATTGTCCTGTTCCTGAAATAATCACTTCTTCCTTCTGGGGCGAGGAAAACCTCTGCTGTGACTCAGAGTCCCTCCCTATTAATAGAAGATGACAAAATACTTATCTTACCTCACACAGGGAGGCACTGAGAGATCCTTGTAATTGTAGCCAGGGAAGAGGGGGAGATGCTGTCCTAATGCCAGTGGTGCAATCCGTCTCCGGGGAGAGAAACTGCCTTTTGCCTCTAACTTTTAATTATAAAAATTTCAAACCTACAGAAAAGTTGAAGTTGAGTAGAAGCATCAGAAACACTCTTTGGAGGGGAGCTTCTGCCAAAGTAGCCAGTACTCACTGCCCCAGAAGTAGCATTTCTAATTCAAGCGTCCGTTGCTTTAGGATGGAAATGCCATTGCAACACGTTTGGTAACAAACACTGTTCCATAAAGTGAGGTTTTGTCAAGAAAGGCCCGTCTCCCCATTGTTTTTTGTTTTTGTTTTTTTTAAATATTTTATTGATTTTTTATAGAGAAGAAGGGAGAGGGACAGAGAGCTAGAAACATCGATCAGCTGCCTCCTGCACACTCCCCACTGGGGATGTGCCCGCAACCAAGGTACGTGCTCTTGACCGGAATCGAACCTGGGACCTTTCAGTCCGCAGACCAACGCTCTATCCACTGAGCCAAACCGGTTAGGGCTCCCCATTGTTTTTATTACAAATAAAAGTGTAGGAAAGTTACTCCTATTGCTCCTGCTGCTGAAATGGGGTGGGGGCATCACAATAGAAGTTAAACAGTCTTTTAAGTGAGGAGTTGGGCAAAGTGCCTTCAGATGGTGCTTGAGTGTTGGATCTGAGAGTCTGCCTAGTAGCCAGGGGCAGCTGGTGTTGTCTTGTGCCATCTGCTGCCTGGTCCTTTCTGAAAGAGAGGTCTCCGTTGCTTCGCCCAGAACCACATCAGAAGACTCTCCTCTTTTTGAAAAAAGGCCATTGGTGTCTACCGCGGAATGTACTATAGACTGAAACAAAAATCTATGCTTCATATATCTGCTCAGTTGGTGCAAGATATGCTGAGGGATAAAAAGATAAATCACTTGGGGACACTCCCCTGAAGAAGTCAACAGGTGGGGTCAATCACCTAAGAGGGAATGTGACAAAGGTAGCGTTCAGTGTGCTGTTAGAACAGTATCAAAGTTCAAGATCCAAAAGAACAGTCGTGTTAGATAACTGATAGTTCTCCCATCCCAGGATAGGACAATGTAGACATACAAGGAACTCTACATGAAAACTAAAGAGTGTATGTATTAAGGAGACATGTCAGGAATCCATACAAGAAAGATAATATGTGCTACTTTCTGAGGTACATTTATGTAATGATTAGTTCTTTCAAATGGAAATAGTGTTCTGGTACAGTAAATGATTCTGATTCATTTGTTCTCTCTTAATATAACATCTCTTGGGAAACTTAACTGTTGGAATTTTTCACAAAGCAACTGGGAGATTATAGAAGAATAAGCCTTTTTAATCCTTAAACAAATTAGTTTTTATCTTAAGGTCAGTTTAAATATCACACCATCACAGTCTGCATTTGCATGTACTCATACATTACTTGTTAGATTCCTTTACTGCAATTAACTCAAGGAAAACAACCAGACTCTTGGCTGTACTGACAACAAAGTATCAGTTATAAAGGGAAGTAATAAAGATTTATGCATTTATTAACAAAGTAATAAAAGCCTAATATGCTAAGTGCCGGACTGTTTGACCATTTGACCGGTAGCTATGATGCGCACTGACCACCAGGGGATAGATGCTCAATGCACAAGCATGGAAACATGGAACAGACTGATGAATCTCAGAGGGAAGGGGGAGGGGAGGAGGGTGGGAAGAGATTAACCAAAGATCTTATATGCATACTAGAGGCCCGGTGCATGGATTCGTGCACTGGTGGGGTCCCTTGGCCCGGCCTGCAGGGATCGGGCCGAAACTGGCAGTCCAACATCCCTTGAGGAGTCCCAGATTGTGAGAAGGCGCAGGCCAGGCCAAGGGACCCCACGGGTGCACGAATCCATGCACTAGACCTCTAGTTTCTTAATAATATGGCCATCTGATAATTTTAATTTTTTAAAATTGATTTGAGAGAGAGAAACATTGATAGGTAGCCATACAGGGCCCAACTGGGGATCAAACCCGAAACCTAGGTATGTGCCTTGACCAGGAATTGAACCCGCAACCTTTTGGTGCATGGAATGACACACCAACCAACTGAGCTACCTGGCTAGGGCCAATAATTCTAATTTCTGATTCAATATTTAAAAATGACTTCTTTTTTAAAAAATGTGTAAGCCACACATTGGAAGAAAACATTTTGCAGAATACAAATCTGATAAAGAACTGTTATCTAACATATACAAAGAACTCTTAAAACTCACCAATATGAAAATGAACAATCTGGTTTTAAAATGGACCAGGTTGGACACCTCCCTGAAGAAGATACACAGTTGGCAGGGAGCATATGAAAAGAAGTTCCACATCCTGTGTCATCAGAAAGCAAATAAAAACCACAATGAGGTAACACTGCACACCTATTAGACTGGCCAAATCTGAAACACTGACAACAAATGCAAAATGGTACATCCAGTTTGGAAGAAAGACAGTTTGGCAACTTCTTATAAAACTAAACATACTCTTTATTATACGATCCAGCAGTCATGCTCCTTGGAGTTGAAAACCTGTACATGGATGTTTCTAGCAACTTTATTCATAACTGCTAAAACTTGGAAGCAACCAAGATGTCCTTCAGTAGGTGAATGAATAAACTAAACTGTGGTACATCCAGACAATGGAATATTATTCAGCCCCAAAAAGAAATAAGCTCTGAAGCCATGAAAGACATGGAAGAAGCTTAAATGCTTATTCCTAAGTGAAAGAAGCCAATCTGAAAAGGCCACATACTGTATGATTCTAGCCATGTGACATCTGGAAAAGGCAAAACTCTCAGGATAGGAAAAAGATCAGTGATTACCAGGCTGTAGGAAGGGAAGAATGAATTGGTGGAGCGCAAAGGATTTTTAGGGCTGTGAAACTGTTCTGTATAAGAGTGCATACATGTTATTATACATTTGTTAAAATCCATAGAATGTTAACCGGCAAGAGTGAGCCCCTATGTAAACTATGGACTTGGGTGATAACAATGTGTTAATGTAGGTTCATTGATCGTGTACTTCTCTGGTTCAGGAAGTTGATAATGGGGGAGGCTGTGCATGTGTGGGGATGGGGAAATATGGAAATCTCTGTATTTCCTGCTCAGTTTTGTTCTAAATCTAAAACTGCTCTAAAAAATAAAGTTTTAATTATTAAAAACAAACAAATGTGTATGCTGTTGCACAGTGAATTAGAACTACAGAATATAGATTTTCCATGAATTAGATGAAAGCCCTTTTTATTATTATTATTATTCAATTTTTGTTTCTCTTAAAAAACAAAACATTATTGAGTTATAGGTGATACTTATACATGAAATAACATCGAAAAGGAAAGTAGTATAGAGTAAAAATCTCTCCTAACACCCAGAAGCAACCAGTTAACTAGTTTTTGTGTATACTTTCTATGAATGGACAAGCATGTACATTTAATATTATTGATGTTATTAGTACACAATTGCAGCAGACTAAAATACAGAATGCAATTTGATTTTTCACTGAACGCATTTTGGAGATCAGCTTATATCAGAAAACATAAAACTACCTAATTATTTTTTAAAATGTATATTTTTAAATTGATTTCTGAGAGGAAGGGAGAGGGAGAGAGATAAAAACATCAACAATGAGAGAGAATCATTGATTGGCTGCCCCCTGCACACCCCACACTGGGGATGGAGCCCACAACATAGGTATATGCCCTGACCAGGATTCGAACCATGACATCCTGGTTCATAGGTCAACACTCAACTACTGAGTCACATCCACCAGGCTCATTCTTTTTAATGGCTATATAGTATTCCATTGCACCACAAGATTTACTTATGCAGTCTTCCTATTGATGGACATTGAGGTTGTTTGTTATCTTATTTTGCTATTGCAAGAAATGACTGTAGTGAATATACCTTTACACATTCATCTACTTTTTATATGAGTACTAGAGGCCTGGTGCACGAAATTCATGCACTGGAGGGGGGGGTCCCTCAGCCCGGCCTGTGCCCTCTCACAGTCTGATACCCCTCAGGGATCGGGCCTAAGCCGGCAGTCGGACATCCCTCTCGCAATCTGGGATCGCTCATTCCCACCTGCTCACCTGCTCACTCCTTACCACTCGGCTCACTGCTCTTTAGCGGCAGGCTCCTTACCACTCAACTCGCTGCTCCTTAGTGCTGCCGTGGAGGCAGGAAAGGCTTCCAACACGGCCACTGCTCTCGCCAGCCATGAGCCCTGCTTCTGGCTGAGCAGCACTCCCCCTGTGGGAGTGCACTGACCACCAGGGGCCAGCTCCTGCGTGGAGCATCTGCCCCCTGGTGGTCAGTGCAGATCATAGCGACCGGTTGTTCAGCTGTAAAAGTTGCTTAGGCTATTATACTATATAGATGTTTGTAGGAAAAATTCTTAGATGTGGACTTGCTTGGAGTATGTACATTTATAATTTTGAGAGATATTACCAAAGTGCCCCTTCACAGACTGTACTAGTTTGAATTTCCACCGTGAATGTGCATCCCCAGATCTTAGCTGACATGGAGTACTCTCAACCTTTTGCCAGTCTGATAGATGAGTACTGATACCTCATGGTGACTAACTTGCATTTCTCTTAGTAAGAGACAGATTGAGCATCTTTTCATATGTTAAAAGGTTACTTGAATTCCTTTCCTGTGAACTGTCTATGTGCATTTGTTAAATAATTAACTTTTTGATTGGTAAACAAAATTAAAATCCTATTTTATTTTTATATCTTATAGTTCAACAATAATATTAAGTTCATTGTAGCCACTGAACTTAAATAACATTAATCAATCATTAGTTTCAAGTAGGAAAAATGTAGAATCACTTGATAATCCTAAAGCACACTTGGATACATAACTCATTGATGCCTGACTTTTCCTTCGCAACTCATTCTAAATCTCACAGGGTAATGAAAATTGTTCTTACTCCTTAGACTTGCTCAAGGTTAAAAAAAAGAAAGAAAAAAGCCATGTTTTTTGTTTGTTTTGTTTTAACCCGAGAAGAGTTATTTGTCTTAAGCTCTGTCTAGGCCACTATTATCTATGCAAACTTAATAAGGAATTTTAACTTATTAAAATAACAGCCTACATAACACTCTTCTTGATATCCCAGTCCCTGCCTTCCATGTGAGCAGCAAAGAGAGTGATACCACTAAATGTCTGAAAGCCTTTATCCTCACCTCCACCCTCCATAAGAAGATATTAGATGACCCATTAAATAGAGACATGAAAAAGGCCCTTCTTTCTCAGACTAGGAAAGACTTGTGTCACTAAATTACCTTACAATTCCAAATATCGCCTTGCTTTTAGCAGTTGATATTCTGTAGCTGCTGATTAAAAAATACAATAGCTCTGGCAGGGTGGCTCAGCTGGTTGGATCGTTGTCCCACGCACCAAAAGGTTTTGGGTTTGATCCCTGGTCGGGGTACATATGGGAGGCAACCAATCCATATGTCCATATTTCTCTCTCACGTTGATCTCTCTCTCCCTCTCTCTCTCTCTCTCACTCTCTCTCTCTCTCTCTCTCTCTCTTTCTTTCACCAATGGAAATATATGCTTGGGAAGGATTTTTAAAAATGCATATTTTACATAAAATAGAATATCCTGATTCAAAAAGCTTTTGAACATTACTTTGAACTGACTTTATTACAAGTATTTATCAGGAATTCGATGAGGGAAGAAATGGGAGATAAGGACACAGAGAAGGAAGCTGATAGCATCAAACATAAGAAGATGGAGATCAGAAAGTAGATTTATAAATACCAGGCAGGCTGTATGTAGGAAAAGCTGCTATCTGTTGTCCTGGTTCACTACACCCAACTGGCAGAAGTGACCACTAGAGAAAAGAACTGCTCGTGTTCAATCCATTGTGGTGATGTAAAATCCACAGGGAAGGCACATGAGATTTAAAAACATATTCAACCCAGAGACACTTCACCAGAAGCAATGCTAGTTAACCTTAACAGAGATTATAGATCTCCATTCATCTTTCTTATTAAAAAGAAAATAGTTTGTAGGCAGGAGGCCATATTGAAGAGATAACATGTGATTTTATTTTAATCATTGTCTTAGCCAAATTCTCTAGGACCTAGGTAATAAAACTCGAGGCAAAGATTACTTGCTAAGGCTGGCTATGTTGGAAGGTGCAATCCCAGGCCTGCAAAAGTGAGGGAGAAAGAGAGATAAGGCAGGAAAGAAAGGGATTCGGATGCCAGGTGGTGTGTTAAGGAGCTGGCCGTAATTTCACAAGGAAATACAAGCCAGTTGCTCATCCTGCATATCACCTTGAAGCAATCCATCAGGGGCAGGGGGTGGGGGGTTGGAAAAAGGAAGAAAGGTTTATCTTCTTGGCCTCTAATCCCTTGATTCAAAGTTTAACTCTCCAGCACCTTTGGGTTGTTACTCAGCCACTTCAGGGAAGCCATTAGGGAAGCCAATTCCACATCCTACCTCCCTGCCTGGAAGAGATGGGAGATGAGCAGTCATCCATAAGGTGCATGAGTCTCCTGGGTCACTGCTGGGCCTTGGAGACTCAGGCTGCTGCCTCTGCAGTAGTGAGATGTGCTCTCACCGAAGCCCGGCCCCCCAGGAGGCTGTCCATTCAGGGAGAGGCCAGAGGCTGGGGGTGCCAGTGGGGCTAAGAACTCTTGAGAAGCACAAAAATTAATACAGTCAAGTTTTTAAATTATGAATAATAGTAATTTTCAAGATTTTTTAGAATCCAAGAAGTAGTGCTTTTGTGAAGGCTAATATGAATGACTTTCAAATAAATGAGTCATTAAATCATAATGAGCATGAGGGTGGAAATTCTATTATTAACAAGATTTATGATTGCTGAGATATTTTTCATGATTATTCAGATTGATTTCTGGGGTAAGTTTACTCATTCTTAATCTGATGACTTTTATTAAAGTTGATTTTTAAAGGCGTGTCCATTAATAAAAAATGTTCTTAACCACAATGCTTTGTTTCCAAATGCTGTGTAATACTTTGTGCTAAGAAACATATCTCAACTTCTAGATTCATATTTTTCCAAAACTCCTATTGCACTGAGGAATAAAAAACAGCCCTTTCTGCACAGTTGTGTGTTCCTAGCAGCATCCTGTGGTGTGTATGGGTCTAGGGGAGGGAGGGCAGATGGTGGTGATGGGAGTAGAAAAAAATCAGTGAAAGAGAGTCTGTTGAAAAATGTGTTTCGTACATTTAAAAATAAAATAGCAACAATTACTTATTCTAGCATACACATCCAGATGACATTCGGAAATTTATGTGAAGTAACGGGGGCCTAAAGGAAATCTTCTGAAAAAAGTCATAGTTTTTCAACATGTGCGTACTCTTGGGATCTTAGAAACATATCTCAATTATCCAAGTGAAACCACCAACAGTTGGTATCATCTCCATACATACAGCAAGACACTAACTTTGGGAACTAACTGGGCACACGCCCTGTGAGGGTTTAAACAATAATTTTCCTCCCATCTTCTAAGTCCTTCTAGCTGGGCTAATAATCAAGTCAACAGAGACAGATTAACAGGAAAAATTGTCCAGAGTTTCGGGGGTGCCATAAAAGATCCAAAGAAGTACTGGGCGGTTGAGGTTTCTATGGCATTCCGCAGCTTAAGAAAGGGGGGGGGGGGCGTGCAGGGGTGGTTGCGGTTTGGGATTTCAAAGGGCAGGAAGGCAATTCTCATGGAGATAGAAAAGCAAATGTTTGGTAAATAAATGTTTGTTGGGCCATCTTGAACAATGGGACACTGGAGGACTTTGAACAAATGGGCCTTGCTCGGTTCCCCTCTATCACACATTAGTTTATATTAAAATAAAGTTATCTCCCTTCCTGGAGCAGGCCCTTTATTTAAATTCCTTTAGGCAGGTAAAGGGGGAGGGTCAAAGTTTCTTTCTGAGTCTTTTGTTCCTTAATAACCAGCTTCAAATCAATTTGGGGGTGGAAAATCTTTGGTCCCCTCATCCAGAGATCTTAGTTTGTTGTTTATGTCGTTTCCACGTCCTTGCCATCAAAAGCCCTACGAAGAACAATTCCTGTTTTCCTGCTTAATGTATATTTTCATCTGAATGTCTCCCTCTAGGCATTTGCCAAGCCCTTATGAGGTCACTGTGGCAGAGGAAGAATATTCACGTACTTACTTCATATCCTGCAGGAGAAAGAAGAGAGCATGAGAAATTCTGTTGCTACTAATTAAAAGTAGTTTATTGCCTTATATTTAGAGGATTTAATGTGAAAACTCAAGGAGAGAAGAAATAGTCCAATCTGGGCCTAGACTGAGTGTTCCTCTTTCCCTGGAGTTTAGATGTCTGAGAAGAAACCGAGAGGATGTGGGATTACATGTTAGTACCTGAACGCAGGCCCAGCTCCCCGCCCCACCGCCGCCACCCCTGGAATGAGTGTACACTTCCAGCGGGTGGTGGGAGGAACGACAGAGAGCGATGTGCCCACAGGCTCAGCCATCTGCTGTTCCAACCACATGCCTTCCCCCTCCCCCATTTCCTGCCGGTGATTCATCTATTCTTTTTCTCATTCAAAGATAACTGTGTAGTCATTTAAGGAGGTGAATATCATTAAGAAAAGTGGAATCTGGATTTCTTAGGATGAGGTAGAGCAGATTAAAGAGTCTGGAATTTCACAAAATCAACAGTGCAGGTATGGACTCTCTCCTCCTGGCGCACCATTTCTTAACAGGTTATCATCAGCCAGCAGGGCCAGGTCAACAAAACAACTGCAGGTAAACTATGAGTGCATGAGTTGCTAAAGAGCAGAAGAGGACAGAACAGCACAAGCCAAGAGAAGGATGCTGGATTTTCTAACTGGAGACGCTGCTCATCTCACCCACCATCAGAGATGGTGCCCGTCTCTAATTTTACACCAATGAATGAGATCTTTGTGGCTGTTTCTAATCAGCCGACCAAAAAGCTGCCCCCAAATCTGCTTTAAAGGCGATCCTAACCAATAGCCAGAGAAGGCGATTAATGCTGTGTCCCTGACACCAAAGGGTATCGGTGGCAACATGCTATGTGGAAAGGGAACGGGCCTGTCCCACTATGGAAGTGCTCCAGAGTGGACACAGATGGGCCTCAGTTCAAATCCTGGCTCTGCTTCCAGCTTCTGGGATATCAGGCAAGTTGTGAAACCTCTGGACTCTCAGGCGCCTCGTTTGTAGGTTGGGATATGAGGACACCTACCTCACAGGCTGGGGTGAGGACTGAACTGGATAACGTATGTAAAGTACTTCATGTTGTCCTTAGGACGAGGGAGATATGCAAATATCACGTGAAAAACAATTTCTGCCACATCCTGTATCCTTAGGCTAGCAAAGTCAAGAAGTCAAAGGAGAACTGGGGCTGTGGCGTATTCGAGTATGGCCTCACCCACCAGGAGAGGAAGGGCAGATATCACATGGAACCTGGCAACAGAACTGCATGGGGCATATGCTCCTTGTTAATGCAAGACACAGAGGAGAAGGGGGGAGGCAGAGAAATAAGCAGAACATCTTCTTCTCCTACGCCAACAGCCACTATGACCCCTGTGGCAAGTGAAGGGCTCAAGAAGTGAGCAATCCTCTTGCTGAGTAGAGTAGAATATACAGATCCCAGATCAGACTGAGTCTTAAAAACTCTAGCATCATGCCTCCATTTTTTAAATGGGTGTTATAATAGCACAATAGCACATCTTGAGCTGTCGGAAGATGAAATAAGATAATCTATAAAGGACTGAGCCTTGAGCCCAGGACAGTCAGCAAGTAGTACATAAATATTACCAACGGTTATTATTTTATCTCTCTTGTCAATATATGGAATTAACCATTACTTTTGTTTATTAACCTGTTTATTGATTGATGGATTTTCATTTAATAAATACTTGTTCACTCATTCAGGGAACTGAATTGTTAGTCACTTCATTCATTTATTTATCTTCAAATATTGATTGAGATCTCATGCTGGGCTGGGATGAGGCTGGCCTCGGGAGATGCCAAGGCTCATTTGGCAAGAAGCTTGGAAGCGAGTTGGGGGTGGGGGTGGAGGGAAGAAGTGGAAAGAAAAGCAGGACCAGCTCGGGGTGGTGAGTGTCAGGAGCCAGGAAGGGCTTCCCAGAGAAGAGGCTTGTTGAATGGGATCCTGAAGGATGAGCAGCCAGAGGAGTTTGGGCTTGGGAATTTCAGGTAGCAGAAACAAAAGAATAAATCTGGGGGCTGGAGGGAGGCAGTACAGGACCAGCAGCCATGAGGACTTTGCTGTGGGTAGTGTCCAGCCACATAGACTGCTGACCTCTTGTTGAAAGTCTCTGATGACAGCCATTTGGCTGAACTGCCCTGTTACTGCCTAAGCAAAAGCTCCTATTGGCAACCTGTGTCAACTGCCAGGGAGCACTGCCCCCGGAACCCACAGCTCAACAAGCCCCATTGGCTCACCATCGGTTGAATTCCTAAACTTCATCCTGTCTATTGCTAATGAAAAATGCACTGCCTTGGAATTGAAAGTGGTGCCAAACATATGCTTTTTGGGATATAGTTTCTGCCATATATGCTTTAGTAAATTCCCCACAAGCATTGGACTTATGGAAAGACGTCCAATAAAAACTAGCAGAGTGTATGCTACCAATGAGACACGGTGTCTGGGCCCAGGCCTGCGTGCTGATTGGCATGTCACGGCATGTATCATTTTCCTTAACATTGCTCAGGAGATTAGGACACCAGTCATATGTTACCAGCCACAACTTTCAAAAAACAAATGAGAATAAAGTCACAAGAGGAAATGAGGGCCATTTGGAAATTTGAGAACCCACACGTTCTTCGTTTTTTTTTCCCAGGAAGGATTTCAAAGTTTCAACCTGTTTTAATGTAGCCCATCTGGCTACTTTATTAATGAAAACAGCAGTAACTTCTAATGCTCTCGTGTGAGGCAGTACTTTCCAAAAAATTACAGAAAGAACTTTTGGATGAGATGTATTATATTTTGTCTTTTTTTTTTTAACGCAACTGGAGAGCATTTTAGACAGAGTATGTGCATAGAAATATTCAGTGAGTCATGCCTGCTGTTGTAGGTCTATTCCAGTGCGTGGGGTTTCCAGAACAATTACATAAGTGTTAGCAGAGCCAGGAACTTTGACATTTGTGGCATCTTAATGAAGTTCTTTTCATCATCAAAAATATCCTAATTGTTGTTTCCTTATATTTTAAAATGCATAAAACTGGTGAAGCAGTATAAATTGATGTTGAGGCCTTTCTATCAAGTGTGCTTTGTTGGCAAAGACACTAAAAGAAATTTATTTGAAACGAAATACAGGTGATCATGTTATAACCAATACAATAATCTAATCATTCAGCAAAAATGTCCTGGGAGCATAAATTGTAACTGAGATGTTTTTGTTTCCTTTCCTTCTACTACCCGTCAAGATTTTCGTCACAATCTGAATATCTGTAGCATATTGCTTACTGGGGGAACCTTATATATGATTTTGAAAAAGCTGGGATTCCTAAGTGATTAGGACCTACCAATACCTTGCTTTTATTTTTTTAGGAGCTCACCCAAAAAATGATGTATTTCAAGTACCAATAGTATATTTGTTAAATGTTATTCATCTTTATTTTTAAAGATACTCAGGTTCCAAGGTATCTTGAAATAAGAGAAACTAGAAAAAGACTAAAGCCATTGTCAACTCATCTTTTCCATCTCAAAAGTGAGCCCCCAGATTCAGGGTTCAGGGGCTTTCTAGGCAGGTGGGGACCTCAGTTCTCCTAGATGTTTGTTCAGCATCTTGCACAACTTCTCTACTGCTTATTTTCCTGCAGATAAGAGGTTGCAGATATGAGTGTTACTGTATTTATCGGTTCAAGAGACTGGTACAAAGGACAGGCAGACAGAGCGGCACTGACTCATAGAGGTGGTTGTCTGCTTGTGCCCCATGTGCCCCTTTTGAGGGAGAGCACAGTTCACCAAGTCCAGCTCTGCACTCCCAGGCACTGCTGGATTCTTTCCACATGACTGAACCCCTTTCCTGAGCAGATAACACAGAACACCCTTGGCATCCCCACAGAGAAGGAGTGGTGAGGCTATGTGAACTGCGTGGGCTGTGGTCACAGGTGAGAATGTCCATGGCATCACAATGTAGTATGTATCCTGTGACACACAGTCATCACTGGAGTTTGCTTGTTGATGCTGGAGTTCTACGTGCCATCTAGGACTATTTCCAAGAATCTACTGAACACGTTTTCCTGGGGCTTAGGAGACACGGTGAAAAGAGGAATTTGGTATCCCTGCCAAGTTTCCTAAATAATGGAGATGATTTTTTTAAGAGGAAGTGATGTGCTCATCTTAGGGCTAGGAGGATGGAGAAGGAAGAAGGCAGCCTAAACAAGTCAGAAAATGCTGCCAAAACCAAGGCGAGGTTAGAGCAGACCCTCAAGAGGTGAGGGGAGCTGCCCTACATGGTTTCACTGTCAAACTCCTCACCTTACTCTTCATGTTCCTGGCTTTCTGCACCCAGTCGTCTCCAAACCCAGCTAGCTCTATCTCTTCTGATTCTGGAATCCATTTGTCCTTCTCCATCTCTCCAGGCACCAAAGTCAGTCTCTTACCATCTCTTACCTGGATGACTACGATAGCCTACTAATTGTTCTTCCTGCTTTCAGTCTTGCCCCACTAAACCCATATCTCAGCAAGGACCTTTCATGTCTTTTTGTCACTGGACAATGGAAATCTATTGGGAAGGTTTTCTGTCAGCCCTCAGGATGGACCGGAAGACTTGGAAATGGATAGAAACGGAGGGGGACTGGGATCTGATAGGTTCAGGAGCCATGTGCCCTGTCCCAGAATGAATGCTCTGCTCTCATTTCTGGGGCAGCGTTTCTACCTTTCTGTCCTCCATTTATAGGGAGTGAGCATTGTTCCAACTTGGTCAGGTGGCTGTTGGTGAGCAGTGGGATGAGGGCACCTGGATTTAAGAATCTCACTAGACTTCCAGTGGAAGAGAAGTAATCCTTCAAAAGGAAATCAAAGTGACATGGATGGTGAGTGATCAAAAATCAATATGTGTTCATATTGCAGCAGATGCTATCTATTATCCCATTGCACTCAAATAGCTTGTTAACTTATCTCTCTCCCCCAATAGACATTGACATCTTTGATAGAAAAACCATGTGTTATATATCTTTGTATGCATGGCCTTTCATAAACTCATAGACACACACAATACATTTTGTTGTATAAAACAATAAGCTAATATCAATTTAAATGAAAGCTATACATTTTCAGAAGTACTTTATGGATCCCAGCCCCAGCCTTTGGTGTGATCCTCCCTGACCTAAAATACTCAACACTGAACTCAGTCTGCTCACCTTCTGGATGCTCCCAAGGGACAGAGAGAGAGAGGGAGAACCAGGAGACTGTATCCCAGTTACAGATTCATTCAGTTCCCATTCACCTATCTCTTCTAGGACCATTTTGGTCTCGGGAACTCTTCACAAGCATTTATCCCCACGATGCTTAGTTGTTCTTCATAAGCTAATGTCTAACGATCTTATTTGGCATAATACAATAGAAAGAATGTGCTTTGAAATTAGATGTAGGTTCCAGTACAAATCCACCAATTACTAGCTTTGTGACCCTGGATACTTTTTTAAACCTCTCTGGGTCTCCCGTTACACGTATGTTCACTGAAGATACTACAACTGTAAATGAAAACATATATGCAATGACAGACAGTTGTCACAATGCTTGTCATGTGACAGGTGGCCAGTGAACATTAAGTCCATTACGCATTTGTAGCTTACAGATAGATGCAGGAGGGAAATTTGCAGTGGTAGGGTAGGTAATTTGAACTGAAAGGAAAAAGAGAAAGAAGCAGAGTGAACATACCAACCTGCTCCAACATGAATCAAAGTCAACTGTTGACTTTTTAAAAACCAAACTCTATAAAACACACCAACGTTTTAAAAAAAGTAACAAATGGGTTTAAGGGAGAAACAAACCTATATATATATTTCTAAAACAGCAACAGAATTAGAAATTCCGCAAACTAGAACTTACACAAACATAACATTGACATGGAAGGCACTTTTTTTCTAGTGTGTGCTGTACTCAATTCCTCTCCAGGATGCATGGGGATGGAATCCTGGGTGCATTACGAGTTGTTAGCTTATAGGAAACCTTGAGACAGAATAGATCAAGGATTGGAGTGTCAGCAAGCACTCAATGAGCGAGTTGTCTAAGACGTGTTGGGTGTGGATTTCTGCCCAATAACTTTTCTCCTCTTCTCTGGCACTCTTTTTTTTTTTTTAATTTTTAAAATTAATCACACACATATAATTATATAATAAAACATTTTTAGAGAGGTCAGTTCTAGAAAAAAGGAACTAAAGAAACATTTTTGGCAACCACTGTATCTTTGTTTTCTCTTCACATTAAAGCATATCACAAGTAGAAGATTCAAGGTATTGCAGTAGATATATTATTGGAGTTTCTCTCAAATTAAATAAAAATGTGTTGACCTGAAAAGAACTGAAACCAACTTGGCAGCTCAAAAGCAGGCCACAACGCCCACTCCTGTCTCCAACGTCACGCCTTTTACCCATTTTTCCTCTTCTCCAAAATTCTAAGCCGCTCACTCATCCCAGATTGTTCCTGGGGAGGAGTTTGTGCGGTTCTGGTGTGGGAGTGCCCAGTGTGCTCATGCGTGGTTTGGAGGAGAGGGAAGGCATGAGGAAGAACTGGAGATAATGAGCTAAAAATAGTGTACGCCACCTCCGGCCTCTGCCTTCAGAGCGGACCACTACTTCCCTTCCACAGCGAAGCCACGCTGCCCTGACAGCCTGAGGAGAGACAGCCTGGTTTTCCTTTGGAAAACTACTTTTCCTCTGTGGGAGAGATGACTGTCAATCATGGTGCCTTCCCCTTTCCTGGCCAAGGTGAGGTTGGCTACCTAACTGAAGCTAGGCCTATCAGATGCTCTGGACCTGGAATTTTGATGTTCAGAGAAATGACACAATCACTGAAAATTGTTCTAAGTAATTTACTCTGGTAGCAATGGCCTAAAGCAGTGGTCGGCAAACTCATTAGTCAACAGAGCCAAATATCAACAGTACAACGATTGAAATTTCTTTTGAGAGCCAAATTTTTTAAACTTAAACTATATAGGTAGGTACATTGTTATTAACTTAATTAGGGTACTCCTAAGGCTTAGGAAGAGCCACACTCAAGGGGCCAAAGAGCCGCATGTGGCTCGCGAGCCGCAGTTTGCCGACCACGGGGCCCTAAAGAAACTGAGTTACTCTTAATAACTGAATTCTTAAAGTTTCCCTTGAACGCTTACACAGCAGATTCTCAGCTTCTCCTTCTGTTCTGTGCGAACCTAATTCATTTGTTTGCTTGAGGTATTCAGACTCAGCTTCTGTTATCCTTTGCAGAATTTAGCTTCTCAGATGCTGCAGGTTCCAATAGGCAATGCTAAAGGTCAGAATTTGGGAGGTGGAGAGAGTCACTTGGGGTCAAACATTTACCAAGGCACCAAACTTCAGTTTTTCCTAAGCCACTCAAGTCCCAAGTGTTGGCTTTACGGCATCCCACACAAGCCTGGGAAAGCAAAGGAGCCCTGAGTCCATTTTCCCGGGGTAAATTTGGCTAAAACACCAGCTTCTCTAGTTCAGCCATTGTAATTCAAACAAGCCCCACAAATTCTAGAAAAATGCCAGCGGTGTTGGTCTAGGTGGGTGAATTTAAATGAGTCTTGTAAGAGGCAGCGGCTGAGCCGCTTTATATAATTAAATGACAGATGATGATGGAAAAGCTGCCACTGCAGTTAGGTCAATCGGCATTTACGAAATCACTGCGTGGGAACCCTTTCAAACCACAACCTTCCATTAGGAGCCTACATTTCCCAGAAAATCCTCATTCCTTCATTTAGGCAGCAATTTTAAAGTCAGCTGGAACCACTCATTCAGCACGACAGCAACTGAAAAAGAACCAGACTGGATTTTACTTTCCTGTAAGCAGCAGCTCCTGTTCATGGCATTTTGTAACCCTAAGATGTCACACTCTTTTGAAGTTATTTTCAGCTTTGGTTTGAAAAGCAATAGGAATCAGCAATAAGCAGCCTTCTCCTCAAGGAGCTGAGGGAGTCAGAGGGGGTCGGAGACAGAGGTGCATAGTTCCTTAAACATTTACCATTTACCTCAACCTGTTGACATTTCTTTTTCTTCTTTTACTGTATGTTTTTGCTGTGGGTGCCATTCCAGCATCCTAATGCGGATGAACGTCTATAGATTGTTTTATTCAATAAACTTTTGTTGGATGAGTAGCTATGAAGTGCCAGGCACCACATCCTGTACCAGAAAACTAGGCAGGCAGGCACGGTGCTTGCCTGCAAGGAGCTGCTATTGTAATGGAGGGAGATAGAAACAAACACCAGGATTTCCGATCTGCTCGACCCACTAAGACAGCCCATGGGTGTAACTAATGGGAGAAGAGGATTCTGATGTCCTTACTTTCCAGGTGGAAATGGTTGTGTGAAGTAGCAATTAGTTAGACAAACACTTCAGTCAAGGAAATTCAAAGCTTTATATCCCCGTGACTGTTTTGTAACTGCCAATTTGAACTTCCTAATCCCGTCACCTTTTGCACCCAGCCCTCCAACACCCCTCCATCTGGCAACCATCAGTTTTTTCTCTGTATCTATTAATTTGTTTCTGTGTTGCTTGTTTGTTTATTGTTTTTTAGATTCCACATATAAGTGAAATCATGTGGTATTTGTTTTTCTTTGTCTGACTTATTTGACTTAGTATCATGCCCTATAGGTCGATTCATGTTGTTGCAAATGGTAAGATTTTATTCTTTTTTATAGCTAAGTAATATTTCATCATATGTAATATGCAAATCGACTGAATGGCGGAACAACCGGTCGCTATGACGTGCACTGACCACCAGGAGGCAGACGCTCAATGCAGGAGCTGCTCCCCACAGGGGGAGCGCAGCTCAGCCAGAAGCCAGGCTCACTCTGCATTTCCTGGACTTATATGTCTATTTTCTTCATCAGGTTAGGGAAGTTTTTAGTCATTATTTCTTCAAGTAGGTTTTGAATTCCTTGCTGTTCCTCATCTTCTGGTACTCCTATGATGAGACTGTTGTTATGCTTGATGTTGTCCCAGAGGTTCCTTAAAATATCCTCATTTTTTCTAATTCTTTTCTCTTTTCGCTGATTCAATTGGGGGTTTTCTCCTACCTTGTCTTCCAAGTTACTGATTGATCCTCTGCTTCATCAATCTGTTGTCGATACCATCTAATGTATTCTTTTTTGTTGTTGTTAATCCTCACAAAAGGATTTTTTTCCATAGCTTTTTATTTTACTTTTTAAATATATTTTGTTATTGATTTCAGAGAGGAAGGGAGAGGGAGAGAGAGATAGAGAGAATCTTGATTGGCTGCCTCCTGCACACCCCCACTGGGGATCAAGACTACAACTCAGGCATGTGCCCTGACCAGGCAATCGAACCATGACCTCTTGGTTCATTGGTTGATGCTCAACTACTGAGCTACACCAGTTGGGCTCCATTGCTTTTTAGAGAGAGTAGAAGGGAGGGGGAGGGGAAGAGAGAAAGAGTGAAACATTGATGTGAGTGAGACACATTGGTAGGTTGTCTCCTGCACCCACCCCAACCAGGAATCAAACCTGCCACCCAGGTATATGACCTGGGCCAGAATTGAACTCTCAACCCTTCAGGTGCTAGGGCCAATGCTCCAACCACTAAGAAACACTGGCCATCTAACGTATTTTTCATTTCTCACTGGTTCTTTTTTACAGTTTCTATGTCACTTTTCATGTTTACTATCTCTTTGTTGAAATTCTGAGTTGATCTGTTCTTCTAAGTTCATTGAGTATCCTTATAACCAGTGTTTTGAACTCTGTATCTGATAGATTGTTTGCCTCCATTTCATTTAGTGTTTTCTGGAGGTTTTCCCCTTTCTTTCATTTGGGACATGTTTCTTTGTCTCTTTATTCTTGGCTGCCTCCCTGTATTGTATTAGATAGATCTGCTACATCTCACAGTCTTGGTAACCTTATGAAGTAACCTTATGAAGTAAGTATCCTTTGGGCCCAATGGTGCAATCTTCTTGGTCACCCAGCTGCTCCAGGGGTGTCTCTTGTTTGGGTGATATGTGCCCTCCTGTTATTGTTGAGCCTCATTTGCTGTTGGCGCATCAGTGGGTGGGATTGATGCTCAGTCTGACTGGCTGAAGACTGGCCTTGACTACAGGAGATGAACTGTTGCGCTGGGTCTGACCCCATGGAGCAGGGTTCGTTTTAGCGGGGCTCTGGTGCCTGCTGAGTCCACACTTTGGGTGTGGCATTTGTGAAGCTAAGTGGGTGATGCTCTGTTGTGGTCTGAAGCCAGCCACTACGTGTGTTGGCCTCTTGGGAAGGTCTCAAGTGCCAATCAAAGTCAGCCACTGCCTGTGCTCAGCTCAGACCCAATTGGCAGGAGCTACAAAATGATCTGCAATTGAGCTACCTGTGCTGGGCTTGGAGGTGCCTGGGAGAAGTGATGCTGCAACCTAGGCCAGGTGCCACTAGTGCCAGGCTTGGGGCTGCTTACAAAAGGGTACAGGACACATCGAGGCCAGCTACTGCTTGTTAGGGGTTTGTGGACATTTGAGAGATTTTTAGGAAAGTTCAAAGCACAGGCCGAGGCCAGCGACTTATGAGGAACAGCCACTAAAAGAAGTTCAGGACTGTGTGTAAGTTGAAAAGGGCAGGTTCTCAGGGAATCACTATGGTGGGGTGAGCAGTGTTAGCCAGGTTAATGGAGACTCAGAATTGGTGCCTGCCTGCACCTGCAGCCTGAGAAAGGGGAGAGGTCACCAAAGGAACAATGGTACCTGCCAGCCCTTCTGTCCTAGACAGAGCTGCCCCTCCAGCCCTCACCCTGAAGTCAGACAATTCAGTGCCTACCGTATGTCCCTGCCACTTTAGAGCTACTGTGCCTTTGTTGGAGCTTAGGGTAAGTGTTTGTGAGCAAGTGAGTCTGTGCTCAGGCCCTTTAATAGGACATCTGGGTCTAAAGCAGCCCTCCACCTAACCCAGATGGAATGCCTACTGATTTCACAGCCAGATGTTACGGAGACTCCTCTTCCTGGCACCGGAGCCCTGGGCTGTGCAGCCTGGTATGGAGCTGGAACCCCTCACTCCTCAGGGGCACCTCCATAGCCAACACATTCCTCCTGATTCTCAACCACCACACATGAGGGTGGGACCAGCCTGCTTTGCATCTCCACCCCTTCTACCCGCCTTGATGTGGCTTCTTCTTTATATCCTTAGTTATAGTTCTGTTCAGCTCATCTTCAGGTTGTTCTCAAGGGTGATTGTTCTAAAATTTAGTTGTAATTTTAATGTAGTTGTGGGAGGAGGTGAGCACCACATTACGTACTTACTTCGCCATCTTGACCAGAAGTGGGTAGGTGCTATTATTATAACCGTTTCATAGATGAGGAAATTGAGGTCCCAGCAGGTAAACTGTTTTGCCCAACAATACACAGCTACTTAGAGGTGGAACCAGCGCTTGAAACTAGGGCTGTCTGACTGCAGAACCCTCTTTTCTGATCACTGTTCTAATTAGGAGAACAGATTATTAGACTCAGATCACAGTCCTCTATTTTATGCGAGAGAGAGCACAGGCCCTAGCAGATTAAGGATCTGCTGAAAGACACAGTATGCCTCCACCATCAGAATGAGGCCCGTCTCTACATTGCCTCTCCCAGCTGGAGAAAAGCTAGAATGAGTCTCTGTTTTTGCCTGTCAATTTACACAGAAATATTTTTTGAGAGTTTGAGTTGAGAATACCCATGCCATTTAAAGTGTAATATTGACAGACTCATACTCGAGGACTCAATTACAAGGCTCTCTGTTAAATTACAAGAAACATTTCTAAACAATTGTAAACGAGCCATATTCCAGTAGGAGTCTCCGATTCCACCTGGATCTGTTCTGATAAGAGCAAACCTGAAGAACAATTATCTGTTTCATAATAGTGTGTTTATCTCAAGCTTTCAAGGGAGTCATCTTTGAAAAACTCATAAGGAGAAACTTAACTTGCAATAAACTGATGGTGAGGCGGCAGGTTTTATTACTTTTATTGTTTTGGCTGTTTTTCTCCTTTATTTTTTTTCTCTTTTAAGAGCTCAATAAAACACGCTGAATGTTAACAACCCATTAGTTCTAAAGGAAACAATTTTAGCTCCCAGAAAATTCATTTTAACTCCCAAATTTGAACCTGTAAACACAAAAGCATTTTGTCTTGTAAAAAGGTTTAGCGGTAGTTGTTTCCACAAGATTACCTGCCTTGATCTGCAGCACCTGTGCTTCTAGAAAATGCCGGACATTATCCGTTTTTTACCATTTGTCCAGGAAGCTATGCTTGGACTAATATTATTTATCCAGCTGGGTATGCTGATGAGAACAGGGAAGATCAAAGCAATTGCGGATTCATAACATCTCAGATCTGTCCTGATAATCAATCAAGCCTGAAACACATGCCTGCTTCTACATCCTTTTAGAGCAGTGGTTCTCAACCTTCTGGCCCTTTAAATACAGCTCCTCATGTTGTGACCCAACCATAAAATTATTTTCGTTGCCACTTCATAATTGTAATGTTGCTACTGTTATGAACCGTAATGTAAATATCTGATATGCAGGATGGTCTTAGGCGACCCCTGTGAAAGGGTCGTTCGACCGCCAAAGGGGTCGCGACCCACAGGTTGAGAACCGCTGTTTTAGAGTTCTGATAAAGTGGAAGGCAGTGCTAGCTGTACTGGCCATAAGACACTCCCAGGATTCCTATGCCCTCTTTTTACATTATTCTGTAGTTCTACGTAGTTTTCCGCATGGTGGACACACAATAAGCACAAGATGAAAACCCTAACATGCAATTTGCAGCAATAGGACCCTTAGGGTTGTTAAAACAACAAGTAAAACGGGATGTGTCAGGAGGCCTGAGGAACTGTGCATGCCACCTCCTGGCGGGCCTACTTTCGCCCTCTCTGCAGGGAAGAAGGCTGGGCTCGCCCCATTTCCACCCCCTCCTCCTGCGCTCACCCTAACAGCTGGACGGCAGTGGAACGCACAGGAACAGCCACTCACTAGGGGACACAGCCCTTGCACATGGGTGTTTAACTTTAGGTGCGCAGTGAAAGCATGAGGGCTGTGGAGGGGAGGGACAAAACAGGAAGAGGAAAAATACAAAATGGTTTGGCAAGAGAAAAAAAATTGAAAGAGAGTGGGAAAAAAGAAATTAAAAAAGCCCAAACCACAGGCTGCATTTTACCTGAGACGCAAGAAACGAAAAGGAAGCAATTTAAACCAGAATGATGCCGCAGGGGCAGGTGGGGAAGCCCGCCTCCTTCCTCCGCCACCAGCCCCAGCAGGGCAGGAGAGGGGAGAAGACATGCCACCCGCACCCCACCCGAGCCATGGGCGGCGGGAGGGTTGCTCTCTCATGACACTGGGCCTCACCTCGTTGCTTGGGCAGGAGCTGGCAGAAGAAGGGGGAGGGGAGAGACTGCAGAGAACCTGCCGCCACGCTCTTGTCGCTCAGAGAACTGGAAAGGCTGACAGCTACACTCAGTCAGGGTTCAGTCAGTGAGATGGAGATGCTGTTCTTATGCAACACAAATGAACAGTGATTCTGCCAGCGCTTTCCCCTACAAGGCAATGCGTGGTACAGACGCCTCGGAGCTGCCCCGCAGTTTGGAAGTGTTATGAATTCAGGGAGGCAGGCAATGTGAAAGTCTAGTTCGTTGCTAATCCTGTCTTCCGGGGACGTGAGGCCTGCGGGTTCAGCAGGCCGGGCTCCACAGCTGAGGTTCTGTAAGGGCAGTGGGACTCGCTTGCTCGTCTCAGTGCAGTAAACTCCTCACACAGGTGGGCACCCTAGCTGCAGGCTATATTTAAGGCAGCAGCTTTTTCTGAGGAACTCCAAAGGTTTCCTGCGACATGAGTTTGCATACACCTTACCACCAGGGACTTGGGCTGAATGGAACCTTCCTTCGTTCCGAGAGAGTTTGGCAATCTGAGTTCGTGCCGGTTTAATTATTTTAGAAAATGTACAGGTCCGGTTCTGGTTTGGACGGACTTACCACATGACTTCTTTTCTCTGAAGGTCAGTGTCACCTACGCTTGATTTGATGCGACGAGAAGGGCGGGTTTACCTCTGTCGTTGTCCTGCCCCAAACCCACATTCCCTGTAAAAACACGAGGAAAAATCAGACAAGCCCAAATTAAAAAACATTTTATAAATGACCTGACCAGTATTTTTTCAACTGTCAAGGTCATCCAAAACAGGAAAGTGTAGACCCTGTCACAGTCTAGAGGAGCCCAGGGAGACTGGCATACGGATGGGACCCTGGAACAGAAAAGGCCCTGAGGTCAGAACCAAGAAAGTCTGAGTAAGGACGGGCGTAGGTGAGCAATAATGTGTCATTTTTGTTTCCTTAGTCGTAACACGTGTGCCATGCTGATGTAAGACATCACCAACAGGGGATATATGGGAACTCTGTGCTGTTTCACAACTCTTTTTAAAAAATCTAAAACTATTCTAAAATTAGGTGTTTATTATAAAGCAAATGTTAGTTCGGTTCATGGTTCTGCAAAAACCAATCATTTGAGTTTCCTTCAGGTTTCTATTTATGGTTTCTATCCAGCCAGGATGCTGGGAAATAAAGGACTTTCGAGTATTGAAACCAATCAATTGTTGACCAATGTCACCCCAATCAATTTAATAAAAAATAAAATGAAAAAGAGAGTCTATGCATTTAAGTAGACATTTTGGAGAGGGGAAAGCAATGGTTCTAAGCAATGGTTTCATAGGGGTGGAATGTCCAAAAAAGGAGTCAATTGGTTAGGGATAGAGAATGGCTCCACTGGTCCTCAAGGCACTCCAGTGACACAGGGTCAGCCAGTCAGGATTAGCACCGTAGTCTTAAATCCTGATTCCTAAGGTCGTGACTTCCCGGAGTCCATCAAGGATGACGTGGCTTCTTATTGCAGGTACATGTGATACAGTCAGTGTGGGAGTGAGTCCTGGAGTCCAGGATAACAGGGGACTGCAGCCAGCCTCAAAAAGATGACCTGTACCTTGTTTTTTGACCTTTAATAACTTGAGACATTCCTGCCAGCTGTTTAACCAAGCTCTGCAGCTGCTGTAATGACACTATGACAGACTTTGGACTCATAAAGTCCTGAGTTCAAGTCCTCACTTCCAAGTTTGCCACTTCTCAGCTGTGTGGCCCAGGTCAGGCTACTACTTGATCTCGATGATCTCCAGGTTTTCCATCAGGAACAATAATCCTGCTTTGAAGGATTGCTGGGAGGATTAGCTACATGGAGGCTGTGAGAGCCCCTTCCCCAGTGTCTGGAATGTAGCAGGTGCTGAGCAGAAATTCTCTCCCCTCCCTGCCTCCTTCCTTTCTCACAGAACCAGGACAGCGGGGACAGGCACAGCCTGGATAGCTCAGCCCCTCTCACAAACGGTTCTCTCTGTTCTCATGAGATTAGCATTTCTAATAGGATCACAAATTCTGCTAATTCATAGATCATTAATCCTGCATTGTGCAAATAACCTCTTCTGATTTGTGCAGAATCAGAAGCACTTAATGTTCTTTTAGGGTATATATTATTGTTTTGTTGTTATTCAGTGGAAAGGCCCAATTTTATCCCACCAGAAACTGTCTGAGCAGCTCTCTTGCTGGACATGGAAGGTTAATGGAGGCCAGGACCTGTGAAAAGTGGACACTTACAGAGGGTTGTTTAAAATAAGACAGGAACTGTCTGCTAAAGAGGATGCCTTGCAAAAGATGCCACTGTGTCTTCGGTAGAATTGTGGGAATGAATACTTAAGAAGCAAGGTGCCTGAGGAAGCTAAGAGTGGTGGGGAGAAGGAAGCAAAAAGTAAAAAAACAAAAACAAAAGGCAAAGCACCCAGGCAGGGTGAACAGGAAGAGAAGCCTCAATACAGAGACCATCTGAGGATGAAAATGCTGAAGAAAGTTCCAATCCGAAACCCGGGCAGGGGACTCAGGCACACGGGCCATTCGTATTGCTGAATGGCAGCACCTACACGGTAAATGTGTCTGCGTTAGGCTACGCGTGTCAGTGTGTGTGTGATAGCCGGCCTTGTCCCAGCAGTGTGCCTGCTGGACTGTAGTTTACATCTGACTGATATAAACGAAAGCTTCTGCCTGTCAACTAAACCAGCATTAAAGTCAAACAACCAACCGTGATTCACAGTCTGCATGACAACATGACAGCGACAGCTGTCAAGCAAGCCATCATTTAGACCAAATAGGATTTTGAGGAATTCCATAGAGATGTTTATATGTTTGACCCTCAGGATCTTCTGAGCCATTGGGTGGTGGTGGAGGGGGAGACATAGATTTTAATGATTTTACTGCTATCATTCTGCATTATTATTAAAATTGTATTATTTTAGAAAACTTTTAAATCAAATACTCATGTTTATGGTGAAAAATTTTGGCAGTGAGGACCAGCTAAATAAATAAATATCACCCATTATGTCATTAACCAATGATAATTTGATCTTTGCCGTTTCCTTTTCCTTTTGAAGTTCTACTTATATCTTTTCAATATAAAAGTTTTAATAAAAAGTGTGAAAAAGAAGAAAAAAGCATCCATAAGTATTCTACCTTTAAAGAACTTTGGCATTTACTTTTTCAAGTACTTTATCCATCTCAATGAATAATATTCCTTCTTTAACATAGTTGCAAGCAAACTGTATATATCCCATTTAGTATCATGACATTTTTGCCTGACATTGCCATAAGTTTTTTCAGGGTTACAAGATTTCTCTTCAAAAATCTTTATTTCTAGGGTACCCTGATATCACAGTGTAGTTTTGCTATTGCTTATATTTAACTATTCCCCTATAATCGGGATTTAGTTTGTTTCCAGATTTTTGTTATTAGAAATACTATGGTATCAAGGTAGTACTACCATAAAAAAATTTAAAGATCTTGGAAAAGGTATGATTTTGTTACAAGTTGTTTCTGTTTATCAGACATTTACTGGGTGCCTGATATGTGCAGGTGCCAGGAGACCAAAATTAATAAGATGTAGTCCTATACTCAGGTCCTATACTCAGGAGACTACAATGGAGACAGGATACAGAGGAGACAGATGCATATGTGACATATCTCAATGCACCTTGAGAAGTACAATAGAAGAAGTAAATGCCAGGTTCTATGAGCTAATGTATAAAAATCACTTGCACCCTACCTGGCACATAGTAAGTGCTCAATAATAAATTGACAATGACAATGATGATTGCAGCCATCGAGTTTCTGATAGAATCATTTAACTGCTGGCTTCCATGATTCACATTTACAAATAAATAAATAAAATCAAGAGAGCAACAAAAAGCACTCCTTGAATTATAAAAATCAATGATAACCCATACATGCCCATTCTATGATAGCAGAGAGCAAAGATTATCAAGTTCCTTCTAATTGCCAACATAAAATTCTTCATGGAAAAAAACTCCTTCCATAGAGATGACATGATGTCATCCTAGCTTAAATGCTGTCAGATGGGATGACTTGACTCTCCTGAATGACGTGGGTCAGGGAGAGCTACTTTCAGATGAGAGATAGGTCAATTTTGCTGTAATTCTAGTTCTTTAAAAAAAATTATATATATATTAATATAATCTAATGTAATATAAAACTTTGGTGGCTCAAGGAAGATATGGGAACTCTAAAATTTTCCATTGGTACGGTGTGTTGCTTGTCATTCCCGATTCCCATCACTGCCTTTAGCAGCCAGGTCTGCAGACCTGAACAGTGGTTAATGTTTAAAAAGGTACAGCATGTTCTGGTTAACAGCCCTGACCATTTCCTCTTCCTGACGGTGCTGCTCTGATTGCAGGACTCAGGTAAGGCCTTTCGCTACACGAGAATACATCAGAAATGATGCTCAAGTGAGATTCCAGTTGCTTAAAGATAAAGAGCCTGCAACCTTAAGGAAAAACTTGAACTGGTTTTACTGTAGTACCTGGCAGTAATCCACAGCTACTACTGAAGTATACATAACGATTTCAGAGGGGGAAATGAAGGGAATGCTGCCTTGAACTGGATTTAAATAAGCTGAATATGGATTCTTTGGTGAGAACTCAATCAGGGCACTGCTGGCATTGGCTCACCTCTGGACAGTGGTGGACAGAATTATATGGTCTCGTCAAATCCAGAATATAAAGTGCTTTCCAGCCACCCAATGATCCTGCATTTCCCTTATGCATTTCATTCTCATCAACCCCCCGCACAATGTTCCAGGAGGGCAGCGCAATGCAGCTGCTGGCATTTCCCCAAAATAATATGCCCCGTCCTCTTCCCAATCCAATTAGCTCTGCTTCCTTCAAACTTGACTCAGCATTTCCCCGAGAAGCTTTCCCTGATTACCCTGTCGTTCCTTATCATTGCAAACCTTCAGAGGCTCTTTGTCACTAGATCTGCTCTCTAACTATCGCTGGGTGTTTATTTGCTCTCTAACTATAGCTGCGCATTGGGCTGGGGCCCAGAGCTGCAGGATGAGTAAATCCCAGTCACTGCCCTCATGGAGGTCACAGTCCACACGCACAGACAAACAATCTCATAAAATGTGATGATAAGGGCAGTGATTGAGATAGGCATGCGGAAGCACGAAGACATTCATCCTAGGGAGTCAGAAGCTTCCTGGAAAAACTGACACCAGAATGGAGACTTCTGGGAGGAGAGGATGTGCGGGTAGAGGGAGGGAGGGGGAGGCGCAGAAGGTGTGAGCAGTAGGTGGCGGAGGCCGGGAACAGATATGATGGCCCGTGTGCCATGTTGTGCCCGGATACATTAGTAATCTTCCACTTGCTGATGAGAAGTCTCCGAATTGTTTCCTACAATTGAATTACAATCTCTTCCAGGGAATCATATTTTCTATTTATTTTGCCTTCTTCCTTGCGGGTCTGTTATAGTTCCTACTATTTCCCAAAGAGTGGGTCCACCATCCTGGGAAACACCACCAACTCACTGGCCACCTCCTGGCCACTCTGTCCAGCCCTGCTCACAAGGCTCTGTGCGGCCATGGAAAGATGGGCCACGCTCTCAGAGGGAAGCTGAGACCTAGGAGGGTGTGCATGGCTTTGACTCCATGCAGGTACACGCTGCCTCAACGGAGGGGCCATCCAACCCACTGACTGGGAAACTCCACGGTCCCTATCAAATACCATCTCTCTGCTGTTTCCTCTTCTTAGTCTTTGTGATGATGACTTATGTCTTATGTTCAAAAAGTTCTACACAATATTTCTACTAAGATTTCATTAGATAATAAAAAATGACACTGAGCAAGTGTGGAATGCAAGTTCTAATCATCCTACAGAAACAGAAAATAGTCATGTAAAAAAATTAAACCTTTTTTTATTGATGCCGAACCCTTGATTCATCTGATTTTATTTAAAGGTAGATATACTTAGTGGGCAAACAGACCAGGGTCTTACAAACCTCTGAGAGCTTTGTTGAGTCTCTCAGACCAAGAAGGAGGCGAGGGATGTGTTCACTGTTTCTGGCCTCACATTTGGCCCCTAGGTAAACAGACCTCCACATTCCGAGGCTGCCAAATCGCCATCTTTCATGGATGATTAAATCCCAACCCCTTCTCCCACTGCCTGGGGTCAGGGGTGGAGGGAGAGAGGTAGAACATCAACAGCAGGATAAACTCATCCCCCCCCTCATCCCCCCAAAAAAGACTAGAAAAAGGCACTAAGCAAGTTTTACAGGCTCTGCAGCTTCAAAGCTGTCATTTCAAGATTATGGCTTTAGAATAACGAGAGGCAGCTGTCCACCTGAGCCCTCCTTAATGGAAACGGCAGGACCTAGCTTGCCTCTGGAAAGAAGAAAGAGAAATCCCGGAGCACAGAGCCAGGTGGGGAATTGCGGTCACTGAGCCCAGAGCTTTTGGAACTGCCAAATGGTCGGGGGAAGCCTTTGTTTCTGATGGCCCAGCAGCAGGGCCGAAATCATATTTAGTGTGAAATGAAACTAATGGCCTGTTTTACATCCCCCAACTAGAGTTTTCAAACCCTGGGGATATCCCACGAGTCAAACACTCCGTGGATGAGATAGTTAAATAAAAGCCACTTCCAAACCCAAGGCCTAGTCACTGAGGGGGGAATAAGGTGAGCCATATTTCCTAATCGGGTTAGACTCCACAGTTCCCAGATCAAGTAATCCAGTTCAAACACATTAGAAGAACTTGTACTTGAACTCTTTGGGAAAGCAAATAATACTTCCAAATTGGCTGTGTTCCAAGCCTCAGTGTCCTTATTAGTATATTAGAGATAGTAATGTTCAATTCAGAAGGGTAGTCATAGCGATTTCACAAGATACAGTTTTCAAGTCCTGCAGAGTAGGCACCTAAAGCTGATTCGCTTCCTCCTTTTCTCCCACTATTCTGACTTCTGTTGTTCTTGCCATCTGGGAAGTTGATTACATGACCAACTTGGGGTGCTCCTTTATTCACGTTTTTCTCTCCTGGAAGGATCTGAGACCTTGTCTGATGCACTTCCTGCAGAGGACTACACATAGTAGGTAGACAGTAGGTGCTCAGTGGGTACATGTTTTTAAAACTGCCAGAAAGTGCTTCACTGTTGTCTGACTTTTCCTCCCTCTCAGTCACACACAGAGGACGGTGGCGACACATAAAATGCCTTTCAATACTTCTATGGCCTTTCCCTACCTTTAAAGATAACCGGCCAACAGGAATGAAATTAGAAGGAGAAAAGCATTTGTTAACAAATGCTGCTCTAATGAAAGGACAATGCCTGTTTTTCCCAAGCAGGACAGCATTACTGGAAAAATGACCTTCTAGCTTTTTAAGTACAGCCCCACCAAAACGTAAGATCAAAGCAACGATCCGGCCAAGAGGGCATTTTACAGATAACTTCATAACTGAACCCAGCTCTCTAACCGGTTGCGAAACACCAGCACCCTTGCTGCCTTATTGATATCATCAACCATCAGGCAGGGAATGTTTGGGGAGGCTTGGACTTCCAATCATAGATGACATCTATAGATACTATAGAAGGTCATTCAGATTACCAAGTCTTTCATTTGCCAGATGAGTGTGCTGAAACCAGAGATCACAAGGCTAGAGGGCGAGCCAGATGGAAAAACCTATGAGCAATGGTTTATAGTCCGCTTCATTTATTCAAAAATTGTTTCTTAAATGCCGAATGTGAGCATGACATGGTCCTAATACTCAGGGATCATAGTATAAGAGAGGATGAGAGACAAGAGGAATCTTCAGTTCTAGGACGATGTAAAGGGGACTAGGAACGCCAGGCAAGGAGAGGGAGGCACTCACTTTGGGATCAAAATTTAAAGAGACACCAGAAACTCAGCAATCAAGATCAAGCAGGTATTGGTATGACTGCTTTTTCCTTTTGGCTCAGGATCCAATATGGCTCAGCAGACATGATTGTCAATCCTATCTTTATTTACCATGTTAACATTTTGTTCATTGTGGATTTTTTTGCATTAATTTTTATTGTTTAACATATTGCATTAAAATACTCTTCATCTTGATGACTGAGTGTTTTTGGTGCTCCTCTCTAAAATTTTGCGCCTTGGGCCCGGGCCTCACAGTGGTCTCATGGGAACCTCACAGAGTCCCTATGGGGGTGGGAGGAAAGGGAGGGTACTTTGTGTGAGTTCCAGGAGAGGCACAAGGTTTTCAGATTCTGTCTCTAGAAGGCTTACAAGTTTTCAAGTGCCCCGTAGGATGGGGTAGGACCTTTTTAGCTACAGCAGTTCTGCCTCAATAGGTTTTGCTTGCTAGCATTTTTGTAAGGGTTTGTTGTATTCCCAGTTTGGTAGAAAGGGATCCTCAGGTCTAAACACTGTTTGGAAAACTCTTCCAGCAACAAGACAAGATTAGTTTCAAAGAGACAAGGCTCGTCACAGGCATCATGCAACTCAAGAATAGGGGTTCGGGGCAGAGAAAACAGGTGCAGCAGGCAAGGCCTCAGGGCCTGAAGAGGATGGGACTGCAGGTGGGCATTCCAGATGCTGGTTGGCCCAGCAAAGACAGGGTGTCAGAGCTCAGCTGTTTGCTTTCTTTCCAAACTCCCCCTCTAGAGCTCTATTAGCAAACTCATTCAATAGACATATCTGCTCATTTTACTGGACCAAATGGTTTGCATCCCCTTCTTTGTCCAACAGAGAGAGAGTCTAAAAGAATATTGTTTTAAAGTTTGACTTATCATGACAGAAAGTCTTCTTTCCTTAGACAAGTGCTCAATAGAGGGAGAAGGGCAGAGCCAGAGAAAGAAAACATCTTAGAAATGATTCCTAAAACTGAGTTAAGTGTAATGCAGTCCGAGCTCTCTGAGGGAGGCCATATTGCACAACTCCAGGGAGCAACTTCTCATTGTAGTCTAGGTAAGCGGCACCCCCTGGAGTCAGCAATGCACAACCAGTTGACTAGGCAGGAAAGCAACAGTTTATGACAGTCACCTAAATATCCCACAGGAAATAATGGCTTGCCTCACTTTTGGCCAATTCATGCATCCTCATTCAAACGATCAGGCTCTCTCAGGTTTAACGATCTGGCTCCTCACATTCTAAAATTTTCTCTAGCAAGAGCATTCAATATGTTTTTGAGGAGGAGCAATTTTCATTCTCTGGAATCTCTGAAATTCTTAGGGAAGAAGGAGGTGTGTGTATGCATTGTGACAAAAGATTATGTGACAGGAAGTTGAGATGACACAAAGTAATGCTAAGAAATATTTCAAGATTGCAGCCAACCTTATTATATTGGTTGGATTATATACAAAACAAATCTATTAAGACCAAGTTTGGGGCAGAAGATACAACTTGGACTCTCATACATTCCTAGTAAGATGTAAGTTGGTATTTCTGATGGAGACTTGGTGGGGGTGGGGTGGGGTATATGTTCAAAGTCTAATTTATATGCATATTAAAAAATTTAAAGCAGGTTTTAAAACCATGTCTAGAGTGACCCCACCAAAAATATATATGAATATAGGAAAAATAATTTGAGATTATGCACATGTAAATGTTGGTTCTCTGGATAGTACGGTTATGGGTAATTTTTTCCAGCTTTATTGAGATATAATTAACATTGTATAAATTTAAGATATACGTTTTATTTATTTATCTTTCTTTTAACTTTATTTTTATTGTTGACACCATTACAGATGTCCCCATTTCCCCTCCCGCTTTGCCCACCTCACCCAACCCCCCACAGACACACCCCTACTTCCCTCTGGCCATCACCATGCTGTTTTCTGTGTCTACAGAAAGACTGACAACTATTGGGGGGTGGGAGTGGGGGGACTGGATAAAAGAAGGTGAAAGGATGAGGAAGTACAGTGTTTTGCTTTGATACACATACATATTGAAAAATAATTACCACCATAGCTTGAGCTAACACCTCTATAACATCACATAATTACCATTTTTTTGGTAGTGAAACAATTTAAGATTTACTCTCTGAGCAACTTTCAAATGCATTATACAGTATTATGACCTATGAGAGGCCTGATGCATGAAATTCGTGCATGGGAGCGGGGGTGGGGTAGGTCCCTCAGCCCGGCCTGCACTCTCTCCAATCTGGGACCCCACAGGGGATGTCTGACTGTCAGTTTAGGCCCGATCCCTCTGGGCAGTCGGACATGCCTCTCACAGTCCGGGACTTCTGGATCCTAACTGCTTGCCTGCCTGCCTGCCTGATTTCCCCTCACCCCTCTGCTTGCCTGCATGATCGCTCCTAATCACCTCTGCCTGCCTGCCTGATCACCCCTAATTGCTCCCCTGCCTGCCTGATCATCCCTAACTGGTCCCCTTCTGGCCTGATCGCCCCTAACTGCCTCTGCCTCGGCCCTGCACCCAGGACCCAGGATTCCCTCCTCCAGTTGGCAACAGGCACCTGGGACCCAGGCCAGCTTCACCTGGGACAGCCGCAGCGGCAGGGGACCGTGGGCAGGCAGCTTTGTCCGGGCTGCAGCCGAAGGCACTGGCACCCGGAACCACGGGGCGGGAGGCTTCTCCGTCTCCTGGGCCACAGCCGCAGGCGCTGGCGCCTGGGATTGTGGGGCGGGCAGCTTCACCTGGGCCTGGCTTTGTCAGGAAGGACATCTGGATGGTCGTCTGGTCTAATTAGCATATTACCCTTTTATTAGTATAGATAGTCACCATGCTGTACATCAGATCTCCAGAACTTAAAACTGGAAATTTATACCCTTTTACCAACATCTTCCTATTTCTCCCACCCTTCACCCCCCAGCCCCTAGTAACCACCAATGCACTCCTTCTTCTACCAGCTTTTTTTAGATATCATATATAAATGATGTCATACAGTATTTGTCTTTACCTGATTTATGTCACTTAGCATAATGCCCTCAAGGTCCATCCATGTCCTCACAAAGGGCAGGATTTCCTTCTTTCTCATGGCTGAATAATATCCCATTTTTTAAATATAGGAATGATTTTTTTTCGAATTCTCTCCTTGTCTAATTTTTTTTGAAAAAATTTACTGACACAATAAACATTTGTTGAGCACCTGCCACATGCTGGGGGTTGTTCCAGCTACAGCAGCAAACCTCAAGGCTCTCAGATTCTAATGGAGGGATCTAGGCAACAAAGGAAATAAATACAATGTGTAGGGATATGGAGAAAAACAAAGTGGAGAAGGAGGTAAGGAATGCTGGGGGTGGAAAGGGGGGAGTAATTTGTAAATGTGTCAAAAAAGGCCTCATAGAAGGGTGTTGTTTAAGCAGACTAAAAGGAGGTGAGAGAGCCTCTGACATGTTTGTAGAGAAAGAGTTCCTCAAAGAATAACATGTGCAAAGGCCCTGAGGTGGAGGAAAGAGCAAGTGAAAGGTGGAGTAACAAGACCTGAAGTCAGAAAGGCAAGGGGGCCTATTGTGTGAGACCTGAAGGCCTTTATAGAAGCTTTGCTGTTACTCTGAGTGAGATGGAAAGCCACTGGCGGATTCTGAGCAGAAGAGTTACATTATCTGGCACGTTTGTCAATGGTATCACTCTGGCTGCACTGTAAAAAGTCTCCAGGGGAGCAAGACCAGTCATGAAGTATTCCAATAATCCAGGCAAGAAGTTCTGGTGACTCATACCAGAGTGATGGTGACAGTCATACGGCCCTACATATATTCTGAAAGTGTGGCCAACAGGACTGGCTCAAAGTGAGAGACAGAGAGAGATCAAGGAAGATTCCATTGAATGAAATAGGGACATTTGTAGGAGGAGCAGGTTGGGGAGGCAGCAGACTGGGGGTTCAGTTTGGAACATGTTATTTTTGCAATGTGAAGGAGCAATTGGATCTGGAGGTCAGGGGCAGTAGGAGAAGGAGCCTGGAGCTGGAGGGTTATATTTGGAAGTTTGTAACCATATCTATGATACTAAGGCCAAGAGACTGGCTGAGATCACCAGGAGACTGAGTTTAAACAGTGAAGAGGTACCCTGCCTCCTGGAACACTCTAGAGTTAAGGCCACAGAGAGGAGGAGGAGGCAGCACGAGGTGCTGAGACAGAAGAAGGAAACCATGAGCTCATGAGGTTCTGCAGCCTAGTAAAGAATTCTTTCAAGGAAGAGACCTGATGATCTGTTCCAGCTGCTGCTGGTTGGTTAGGTAAGATGGGACTGAAAGCTGTCCACTGGCTATAGCAGGTGGGAGTCATTGGTGACCTTGAATAGAATGGATTTGGCAGAGTGTGCAGACGAAAGCCTGATTGGAGTGGGTTTAAGAAAAAAAAAAGGAAATCATTAGAAACCGTGAATGAAGACAACTTTTTCAGTTCTGCTGCAAAGGAGAAGAGAAACAGTTCTGTAATTAGAAGTGGAAATGGGTCAAGAGAAGGGTTTTTCTTATTTGGTTTTAAGGTGGAAAAAGTAAGGTTTGTTTGTATTCACAGGAGAGAGAGAGAAAAAATGATGGTGCAGGAAGAAGAGAAGGGACTTACTGGAGCAGCGTCCATGGATAGGCAAGGGGGGGTGGGATCCAATGCCCAGAGGGAGGCCAGTTCTACTGCAAGGAAAGGGAAGACAGGGCTATGGCCACAGTCATTGAAAGGTGGGCAGGAGTGGTGGTGGGGATCATGGGAATGATCTAGTGGCATCTGTTTTCTCACCAAATAGGGAGCAATCCCATCAGCAGAGAGTAGGGAATCAGAAAGACTGGGCGAATGAATCAACTAAGAAAATGTGAGCCCTGGCCAGTGTGGCTCAGTGTTAGAGCGTCTGACCGAGCACTGGAGGGTCTCAGGTTCGATTCCCTGTCAAGAGCACATACCTGGGTTGCAGGTTCAATCCCTGCCTCTGGTTAGGGCACATGTGGGAGGCAGCCAATTGATGTGTCTCTCTCACATGGATATTTCTCCCTCCTCTCTCCCCCCTCCCCACTCCATTCCACTGTCTCTAAAAATCAATGTAAAAAATATCATCAGGTGAGGATTAACCAAAAAAGAAAAGAAAATGTGACATGATTACTGCGAAGTAGGAAGGCGATGAACAGATATTACTGAAGGACAAGGAAATAAGGAAAGAAAGAAAACTTAAATATGCATGAACTTTCATTTGGCAACACCACTTCCGGGAATTTTTCTTAAGGAAATGATTAAAGAATTTCGCCAGAATGTTCTCTGGCAAGACTGTAAGAGCAAGAAGTTAAAAACAATCTAAGAGCTGCACAATAGCACATGGGTTACATTTAATCAATTTATTAATCAGTATACATCCATCCTGAAAGCTATTGACCATATATTTAGAAGAAAAAGGAAGTTCCCATGTTTGTAGAAAAATATATTTATCTGTATATCTATATTTGTCTCTATCTATATGTATCTAGGTGTGTAAAAGTGATAATCCTTGCCAAACTGGATTATTGATTGCCAATTCTTTTTGTTCATTATGTTTTCTGGTTTTTCCATAATAAGCAGAATGAGAAATTTGTAATGACAAACAACATAAGGACCTGTTTGCCCTGGCCAGGTGGCTCAGCTGGTTGGAGCGTCATCCCTGTATACCCAAAAGGTTGAGGGTTTGATTTCTGGAGAGCACATGTACCTAGGTTTTGGGTTTGATCCCCAGTCGAGGCACATACATGAGGCAACCAATCCATGTTTCTCTCTCATATCTCTCTCTCTCTCTGTCTCTGTCTCTCAAAGTCAGTAAACATATCCTTGGGTGAGGATTTTAAAAAAATAAAAAGAACCTGCTCACTGTTTTGTACTGTGTGGCACCTCTGGGTTTTTACTGTGATTTTCAAGGTGCCCTGCAGCCCGCTTTCTGTGCTGCCTCAGCCTCCTCTGAATGTCCTTAAATATAAAGCAAACCCTGCTAACACCACAGCATGGCTACATCCCTACCTAAAATCTCCACCATCCACACTATTACCACTAAAACTACCCCAACTAAAAATAAATTTAAAAATAAATTTAAAAATAAATTTATTTTTAAACTACTTTAGTATAAGGAGTTTGTGTGTGAGAGCAGTAACTCTAATTAGCATATGAAGCAGGGGTCCTCAAACTTTTTAAACAGGGGGCCAGTTCACTGTCCCTCAGACCATTGGAGGGCTGGACTATAGTTTAAAAAAAAACTATGAACAAATTCCTATGCACACTGCACATATCTTATTTTGAAGTAAAAAAACAAAACGGGAACAAATGCAATATTTGTATTTGCATGTGGCCCACGGGCCGTAGTTTGAGGACCCCTGATATGAAGGGTCTGAATCGAAATCTACATCTTACGGTTGATTACTTAGTATACAGAGTACACTTACGTGTATCAACACTTGAGAGAAGCTAATTAGCATAAATGTTGGAAACAATGTTTATGGTGAAATTGTGAGTTAGCAGTGGTGAGGCAGGAGCCATTGACCTTGCATGGGCAAAGCCCAGTGGCCCACATCCACTCAGGTCTGGGGCCTCTTAGCCCTGGGTCCCTCCACTCCAAGGATGCTCTTGCCTGATCCAACTCAAATGTCACCTGCACAGTCCTGCTGGGAGTATGCCAGCAAGTCCACCTTGAACTATGTCTTTCCTTTAGGATGCCATTTGACAACATAGGAGCAGAGAGGGAGCTGTGCAAAGCATGACACTCCTGTCTGTAAAATGTGTGCATATGTACTGGCCAATTTGTTCTCACACTTGCTTGGATTGTGATACAGCAACTGGTTTGGAACAAATAATGTCCACCGACCCGTTAGAAGAAACTACGAAAATTTACTAGGAAGAGCCTCACAACCATCTGTTGGCCAGATTGGGTTAGGCTATTTGCTACAAATAAAAATAATCATATTCTTTGGTAGGTATAATGGATGTTGTCTCAGTAGTATATTAGGTGAGTGCAAAAGCATATTTAGAGAATTTTATTACTTTCATTGATCTGATGTCTATACTTTAAGTTTAAAAACTGTGCTACCTATGACATAGCTTTAAGACAACCTCTGCCATCCCTCTTTTAACCAGATTATTGCCCCAAACTCTGCTCTATAGGCATTCTGGCATCTCCCCTTCCCTCCACACCTCCTGGCCCAAGGGATTCTGAATATTCTTTAAAAGACCACCTGCCTTATTTCCACAATGTGCTGTTAACTTTCAATCGGCTGCTCCAGAATTTGAATTTCCAGCCCCAAGTTGGTGTTTCTCTGACCCATTTGCAACTTATGCGCTATTAATGTTTGGATTACATTGGATAATTCCGGAGGTTAAAATCGATTCATGCACATGAATGAATGAGTAAGCAATAGAGACATGACCTAGCATAATCTCCTGGTTTGATATTGCATGAACACGTCTTGGAATCTGTGTAACAGCAAACTTGATACTTCCTGAATGTGTCAACCATTACACACACTTTTCTGTTAGAAGGGAGAAAAAGAAAAACCATGCTTTTCTCTCATTCATAATCAAAGATATTATTAAACAGAGAAAATCCAGTTGCCCTTGGTAGTAAACTTTCTTGAGCTTTTCTTTGTGTCCTTGTTCTTTTTCCATTTTCCTGTGCAGGGCTGAATGAAGCAAAGGCACCTTCATACCTGGAGTGGTGGCATTCAACCTCAAGGTCATGATTTTTAGTACATTTGCCTGACTCTGCCCAGAGATCGAAATGAACATCACAAGAATGGGATGGATTGACAGTGTGTGACCTTTCATATGACAGGCTGAGAGGAACACAGCAACATTGCCCTGATATTCCCGGCAGAATACATCAACAAATCATAAGGAAGTATCATACAGACCCAAAATGAGGGAGATTCTACAAAATAACTGGTGTGAAATCCTCAAAAATATTGAGGTCATGAAAGACAGGGAAGATTGAAGAATCATTCCAGGTTGAAAGAGACTAAAGAGACATCAAAAGTAGGTGAGACGCTTTATCCTAGGTTGGATCCAGAAACAGAAGGAAAAAATTTTTTTTTCTTTCCAATAGGTAAAATTACATGGTGATACTGTATAAATGTCAACTTCCTGCTTTTGATGCCTGAACTGTGGTTCTGTAGGAGAATGTCCTTTTTTGTTGTTATTGTTGTTAATCCTCACCCAAGGATATTTTTCCATTGATTTTTTTAAAGAGTGGAAGGGAGGGGGAGAGACAGAGAGAAACAATGATGTGTCATCTATTGGTTGCCTCCTGCACTCGCCCTGACCAATGTTGGGGATAGAGCCTGCAACCGAGGTACATGCCCCTGACTGGAATCGAACCCAGGACCCTTCAGTCCTCAGGGCAACGTTCTATCTGCTGAGCCAAACTGGCTAGGGATGTCCTTGTCTTTTAATAAATACACACTAATATTTCCAGTGGGACTGGGGCATTATGTCTGTAATTTCAGTGGTTTCAGGAAAATAGACGAGAGATGGAAATAAAAAGATATATATCAAAAGTGGCAAAATATTAACAATCAGGGAACCTGGGTAAAAGTATATGGCAGGTTTTCTTGTTGTTGTTAATACTCACTAGATTTTTTCATTGATTTTTAGAGAATGGAAGGGAGGGAGGAGGGGGGTAGAAAGAGAGAAACATTAATGTAAGAGACACATCAATTGGTTGCTTCCCACATGTGCCCCAACCAGAGTTGGGAATCAAATCTGCAACCTAGATATGTGCCCTTGATCGGGAATGCAACCTGAGACCCTTGGGTCCACAGGATGGTGCTCTAACCACTGAGCACCAGCCAGAGCTATATGGCAGTTCTTTATATTATTCTTTAAACTTTCTGTAAGTTTGAAATTATCTATGTAATAAAAGCTCAACGACCGGTGGCTATGACGCTCCCGCCACAGGGGCCATCACCAGTGCTGCTGCCGAGCCCGAGGGCCTCGGGCCAGTTGTGCAGCCGCTGCCAAGGCAACGGTAAAGAAGAACGCGAAGGTGGCCAGCGTGAGGAGCGGCTTGAGATGGAGGCTCTGTGGGACGAATTCAATCAGCTGGGCACTGAGATGATCGTCACCAAGGCTGGCGGTCAGGGCATCCCTCTCCCCGCTGCGACCCTCCCCACCTGGTGCCAGTCTCGAGCAGCTGGGCTTTGGCCTGATCCACAGGAGCAAGGCTGAGAAGCAGGGTCGGGGGCGCGGCCTGGCCACCTGAGGGTCCCTCTTGGCGCCGGCCAGTTCCTTTGCTCTCTGAGTCCCAGCTCTAGCGACAGCCAGCCGTCTGTCGGGACACGGGGCAGGAGGGTACTGGTCGGGAGACCAGGAAGGCAGTGGAGAGAAACTCTGTGGACCTGCTGCCTGACTAGCAGCTCAGGACCTGGCACTGCTCAGAGCACACCGAGCTTGCGGGAAGGCAGCCGCCTGTGAGGGGTCTTGCCACCAGCCTGCTGCCGGTGGATCCCACCTCAAAGGAAACTCGGTCTTTGGTTCCTCAGTTCAGTCTATCCCGGCTAAAGAGGAGCAGCTGGGCACATTTAAGGGAGAATTAAGACTCTAAAACAGTGTGTTCTGTTCTGTGGAGATTGCTACCCAGTTGTCTTAGGCCTAAATTCCAGGTGATTGTTTGGCCTGGCTCTGCCACTGGGGCCCATGTCTTCCTATTGGCCGTATTTGCTGTAAGGGTCAAAGAGAAGAAGGGGAACAAGTTTTTCAATGCAATGGATTTGACCAACAGACAAGGGCGAGTTTCGGGCTGTGTCTAATGTACACACAGAGACACCAGCTCTGAGTTCGCCTGGCCAAAGGGAGCTCAGGGCCTGTTTGCAGAGCCTTCTGGTGGCTTCTGTTTCCTTGCTGAGGCTGTCCTCCCTGAGAAGCCTGGGGCCCAAGCTCAGGTCCAGCTCAGTGGGTCTTCTCCAGGCCTCCCGCAGCTGGGCCAGCCCCCAATCGGCCCCCTCCCCCCAACCTTGATTGGGATGGGGAAGGCCAGCCAACCTCCCATGGCCCCTCCCCCTGGACAGCCCATCTGGATCACCCTGATCTGGGCAGGCCAGCCGGATCCCACCTGTGCACAAATTCATGCACCGGGCCTCTAGTTTTAAAATAAAAGTTAAAAAAAGAGAAATAAATATTAAGGACTACCTTAAAGCAAGAGTCATTAAAATAAGAATGTTCAGCGTGACTGGGTTGGCTCAGTGGATAGAGCGTGGGTCTGCGGACTGAAAGGTCCCGGGATCAATTCCAGTCAAGGGCATGTACCTTGGTTCCGGGCACATCCCCAGTGGGAGGTGTGCAGGAGGCAGCTGATCGATGTTTCTCTCTCATCGATGTTTCTAACTCTCTATTCCTCTCCCTTCCTCTCTGTAAAAAAAATCAATAAAATATATTTTTTAAAAAAATGTTCAGCCCTAATCGGTTTGGCTCTGTGGATAGAGCGTGGGCCTTCGGACTGAAGGGGCCCAGGTTCGATTCCAGTCAAGGGCATGTACCTTGCTTGTGGGCACATCCCCAGTAGTGGGTGTGCAGGAGGCAGCTGATCGATGTTTCTCTCTCATCGATGTTTCTAACTCTCTATCCCTCTCCCTTCCTCTCTGTAAAAAATCAATAAAACATATTTTTAAAAAAATAAGAATGTTCACTATCACCCCAAAACAAATTACAAATATCTGTATGTATTTTTATATATGATATGTAGTCTCTATCTTATATATGTAACTGTATATAATTTGCCTGGGATCCTGCAGATGTGCTGAATTATAATATAGGGGAGGGTCTCTTAGAAGCTCCAGAGGGATTATAGTACTCACATAGCCCTTCTAACAGGTCCTCTCAGTTCCAGGAAGTCTTGGGTAGGTCTGCTTCTTGCACTTGTTTCTCTCCCATTCCAAGTCCAGCACCCACTGTCTCCTCTCTCTTGCTACTTCACACACTACGGTGTAAAATATTAGATAATGACTCAGCAAAGCTGTGTTCCTCTCCATGGCTGGGAAACATCCGGCCCAAGGCCGTATCAGACCTGCAAAATCATTTGGTCTGGCCCCACCAATGAATGCATTAGGGATGAGTTAATTAAATGTTTGACCAAATATAGCAGGCTAACTTTTAGGGTGGTAATTTTGTGTGGCCCGCAAATGATATTATAAATATTCAAATGGGCCTGGCTGGCGTGGCTCAGTGGTTGAGTGTCAACCTATGAACCAAGAGGTCAACCGTTCGATTCCTGGTCAGGGAACATGTCCGGGTTGTGGGCTCAGTCCCCAGTATGGAGCATGCAGGGGGCAGCCGGATCAATGATTCTCTCTCATCATTGATGTTTCTATCTTTCTCTCCCTCTCTGAAATCAATAAAACTATTAAAAATCAATCAATCAATATCCAAATGGCCCTTGGCAGATAAAAGGTTCCCCACCCCTGTGTATAAACTCGAATGTGGTCTCTGAAAACAAATAAAAACAAAAGTAAAAACCCTATCTGGTTCTTGGGTTGAGTGAGTCCATTATAATGCATCATATAGCAACTCGGTTCTGGACATTTGCAGCATGCATTCGTTCACACATGGATGCATTTTGTGTAATTCCGTATGTTGCAAATATTTTTGGCCGTGGGGTGCTTTCCCATCCCGGCTCACCCAGGGACACCATGTTTCTCTGGGTTCACTTACTCTCTGAGGCTGTGGTGTGAATCACTGAGGATACTGAAGGGGACAGACACCTAAGGGCAGGTGGCCCTCAAGTACTTTGCTGTCCTTACAGCTCTGCCTTCTTGCACGTCTCAGCTTTCCCTGCAGGTGTCTTCCCTCGGAGTGTTCACGATGCTGTGAGCAGCAGCAGGGTCTACTGCTTCTCCCTTCACAGCCAGGCAGACAACGGCTGTGCCCATCTTGCTCAGGCTGCCCTGAGCCTGGCACTAGGTCCAGGGAAACAGGGTTGCCCTGTGAGCGTGGACCAGCTGGGAGGGTCTCACTCATCCATGGTGGCTACCCAAAGGGCAGGGGGTGGAAGGCATGGATGTTGAGGGCAATGTCTTCCACAATGTGGAATTCCAATCAGCAGAGACCGAAAGCCCTTCGCTGGCTCAGGTAAGTCTTTCCGCACCAGGCCCCCCAGGTGACCCTGTTTCCTCAGGCAGTTCTTCACCTGGGGCTGGTCTGTCCTTGGGTAGGAAGGGGCCTCCTCAGCGCAGTCCCCTCCTCTGAGGTGGAGAGCAGAGGGCAGGGGCAGAGGCACAGGCAAGAACTGAGAGACAGATGAGAAAACCAGTATATTGAGTTACCTTCTTCTTTTTTTTATTTTTATTCTCATGCTTTCCACGACTGGATTTTTCTTTTCCTTTAGCCCCACCCCAATTTCCTGCAAGTCCTGGTCTCCAGGAGCAAACCTACATTCAAGGCACTCCTGAAAAACATAGCGAACACAGATTGCTTCCAGTTCTTCCACTGGATCTTGAATTCCAAAGGTTGTTTATTTTCTTTAAGCCTTAATCTCGACCTTTTGCCTCAGAATTTTGAAGTAAAATCCTTCTCAAGACAGGTCTTCGCCAAGTGCTAAGAACTGAACAAGGTGCCGTCATTACACTTGCAGTAATTCCCCAAGCGCATTGGCAAATGCAAGTATTTGTAAGTGACTTTGCATGGGCCAGCCAGGCCGCCACGAAGAAGACTCCAATGCTGGCTTAACACTGGAGCTTTAGTTCAAACAATGAACAGAAATCATACAGGATGGAGATTCCCTCTTAGCCCGGGAAATGTCGTAGGCACACCCAGTTCTCACCCAAAGGCGATGAGAGAGAGATTCTAAGGCTCAGGCCTGCTCACAGCTGCATGCCTCGGGAAGTGCCTGGCACTTGTCCCAGGGCAGGTGTCCAATTAGGAGTTACCTCTCTCCTTCCTTCCCTTCTTCCTTCTCCTAAACACTGCCCCAGAAAAAACCCCAAGAAATTCCTGAAAATCAATGTGAGGAGTTACCCTCTACAGCTACTCGCTTGTTGCTCTGCCCAAGTCAGCAGCCATTAGGTTACTGCCTAATTCATTTGATAAATTACTATGTGATAAAGTGCATCTCACACACACACAGACACAGACACACACACACACACACACACACACACATTTTCAATGTGAGTCTTTGATGCCTCATCTCAAAATAGTGACAAGAGCTGAGAATCTTTCTCCTCACCATCAAGTGCTACTCTCTTAAATCAACCTGAGAAGAGAAATGAGCTTGACGTTTTTTGGGGGGTCACTTTGGCGCACAAGTGACTCTTTAAAGCCTGCTTTCAAATATCTGCCTCAGGGGAGAGTCAGAGCCTGACAATTCTGAGAGTTTCTTGAAGCCCAAATTCCCCTCCAGGCCATCTTAGACCCAGAACAACTTCGACACTTACCCACTCAGCAGATATAAACCACAGGATCATGGAGTCTTAGGGTAGGGGATGACCTTAAAGACTCTATCCTCTATTCTAAGCTACAAATGCTGGCCAACTGGTAATGGAGCCTCCCCTAAAACATTCGTAGGAATGAGCTACCCTCTACTTCTAAAGGAGGACCATTTTTGACTTCAGATAGTACTAATTGCTGAAAGTTTTCATTAGGTCTGGTTCAAGTCTACCCTTCTATTATTTCTTAAACCTTCTTCTACCTCCTGGAACAATATAAAAAAGGTCCAGAACTTCTCTGTGGCAGACTTTTAAATACCCAGAGTCAGCTATTCCCTATGGAGGAATCTTATGGTTGAGGGGGTGAACCCGCCATGCCCACCGTTCCCAGCTGAGGGAAGCAATGTATTTCCTTGTACCTAAGTGGCCTTAGGACTCCACCATCCTGGTCAACCTGTGGACTGATCTGTGTCTTGTGAGTGGGCCTAGCGCAAATGTCTGTCCTGCTAGGGATGATGATAATTAAATGCATCAATGAGGTTCTTTCAATCAATATTTGGACTAGAAAAATGGGGCCAGGTCCGTTAGTAACATTTGCTAAGTAGAGACAAAATCAAAATAGCCAAGTAATGTTAGATGAAGCACCAGGATTGAGACCCACTGCTGGGGTTATGAGATAGCAACCAGGCCACCTATTTCTGATGACATTCTCAATAATTTTAATGGTTTTCTGCTCTAAATTAAGTTCTAGACTCAGATGGGCCCAGCTAGACCATGATTCGTCTCCTTTCCAATAAATTTAACTGTGAGCTCTTCCTGGCATTGTAATTGAGATTCTTACCTTAAAAAAAAAAAATCTTTACCCAAGGACATGCTTAGAAAGAGGAAGGGAGAGAAAGGGAGAGAAAGGGGGAGAGGGAGAGGGAGAGGGAAAGAGAGAAAAACATCAATGTCAGAAAGAAACCAATCATTTGTCTTCGCATGTGCCGGGGATTGAACCCACAACCCAGCTGTGTGCCCTGACTGGGAATTGAACCAGCAACCTTTAGGTGCACAGGACAATGCTCAACCAACTGAGCCACTCCAGCTGGGCAAGATTCTTGCCTTTTTTATTTTTACATATATTCTTCCAAAAATTTCTGCATTGCTTGAAATAAACCAAACGAATCTCTCTAATCATTGAACCCACAAAAATTAAACTGAGTTCTCACGTGTTCCAAGTCTCTTTTCTCCAGAGTAAAGATCTCTAAACATTTACCTCATTATTATGAAATGGCTTCCAGTCTCTTCCGCTTCTCTGTTTCCCTCTCGTGCCCAACTCCTCTCCCTAAATCTCTCAGTCCCACCTTCTCACACCCAACGATCAGCATCACAAGTGAAGTAGATGAAATGGCAACCTATGCTAATCATGTGCTCTGCATCTTCAGCACAAACAGAACACTTTTATGAAATGAAACACACATTTCTTTCCATTTTTTGAATGATTAGAATAAAGATTTCCCTGCCTGATCAGCCCCAGGGAACCCAAGAATTATTAGAACAAATGTGTGAAAATGAACTAAAGTGGATGACTATCTTGAAGGTAGAAGTGTGGAGTCTTCTATTGATCTCCTGACTACCCCTTCATTGGATTAAATAATCAAAAGTATTAGCTTTCATTTCAATTTACTTGGTACTATTGGGAAAAGAAAGAAAGAAAACTAAACTCAACTTGATTATCTGAAAGAACATGTAAATGTTCTGAAGTTGATTATCTGAAAGAACATGATTATCTGAAAGAACGTATAAATTAAGTTGATTAACTGAAAGAACATGTAAATGTTCTTACATGCAGCCATTTTTTTGGAGTCAAGTAAGAGAAAACCTAGTAGTGTGTAAGACTATAAAATATTATTTAATGAGGTATTTAAAACCAGGTGCAAGGTCTATGTTTTTGTATGTTTTTTTCCACTCAAGGTTAGAATCTGTACTTCTGCCTTCAGAATTTTGCTTGGCATTTTCATAAAACTATGTTCAAGACTGAAAGTCTAATATCTTGAGCCACCAGGAGACTTCCCCTTCCGTCTCATTAGTCAGGATGCAGGCACATGGCCAACCTGAGCTACAAAGGAAGCGAGGAAGTGAGTTTCTGGCAAAGAAAACTGGGATTGTCATGACCAAGCAAAGCGTCTGCTTCAATGTGTTTAAAAATAGGGTTTTATTTTACTACAAAAGTTAACACATTAAAGAAAGTTTGGAACATAGAAAAATAATTCCTTAGGGCCACTACCCAAAGTCCTTTCTCAATGCACTATTTTAACAGTTTCGTCATATTGTACATAGTGTCATCCTTTTTTTTTTCATTTAACATATGATTAAGGCTGTATGGTTTTTGAAATAGATTTACCATTTTGAGATATAATGTAAATGAAAGGAGGCAGCACAAAATAGTAGAGAGCTGACTTATGAGTGATGAGACTGTTCTTATGGCCCAGGTCCTGACACTAATCTATCACTATATCTCCATTTCCTCACAATCAAGAGGTGCTCTGGCTGGTGTCGCTCAGCTGGTTGAAGAGGCCCATAAATCAGAAGGTGGTGGTTCAATTTCCAGTCAGGGCTAGTGCAGGAGGCAGCCGATGGATGTTTCTCTCTCTCTCTCTCTCTCTCTCTCTCTCTCTCTCTCTTCCTATCTCTAAAATCAATAAAAATAAATAAAGAGGTGTGTTTTCCTTAGTTCTATCATTTCCAAGACTACAAAATTATGAGAACTGTGCCTTTGAGACACACAAAGCCATACTGTTCAGATAATGATTGGACATAGCAGGTCACAGCCACCAAGACAAGCAGACCCCTACCTTGACTTTTCCAAATATGTCCCCTGCTGATTGTATCTAGAGGTTAATTTTAGTTCAAGTTGTTGTAACCATAAAAGCCTACGGAGGCAGGCGAACAGGACTGCGTTTTACTTCTGAAGTAAAACAGTCCCTTAGCCCTCTCTTTCACAGAAACATGTGTCAGAGCAATCTGTTCATCCATTGCTCAGGGTCTGCCAGTCAGCCTCTGCAGGGAGGCTGAGCCACTGGGCCCTACAGGACACCTACTTCCCCAGGCCACTCTACCAATTCCAGAAGACATAGCTGCTCTAACACATAGAAACAAACACAGGGAAGCAGCAAAAATGTGGAGACAAAGAAAAATGTCACAAATGAAAGAACTGAAGAAATCTCCAGAAAAAGAACTAAATGAAATGGAAGCAAGCAAACCATTAGATACAGAGTTCAAAACCATGATTATAAGGATGCTCAAGGAACTTAACGAGAGCTTCAAGGAACTTAGTGAGAATTTCCAGGAACTTAGTGAGGACATCAAAGACATGAAAAAGGACCAGTCAGAAATAAAGCACACACTAACTGACATGAAGAATAATTTACAGGGAATCAACAGTAGAGGACACTGAGAATCAAATCTGTGATTTGAAATATGAGGAAGCAAAAAAAAACACCCAATTAGAAGAGCAAAAAGAAAAAAATATGAAGATAGTATAAGGAGCCTCTGGGACATCTCAAGGCTACCAACATTCACATCATGGGGGGATGACAGAAAGAGAAGAGAGGGAGCAAATTGAAAACCTATTTGAAGAAATAATGACAGAAAACTTCCCCTATCTAGAAATAATGACAGAAAACTTCCCCTATCTGGTGAAAGAAATAGACTTACAAGTCCAGGAAGGAATCCAAAGAGGCCACACCAAGATACATCATAATTAAAATGCCAAGGGTTAAAGACAAAGAGAGAATCTTAAAAGCAGCAAGAGAAAAGCAGTTAGTTACCTATAAAGGAGCACCCATATGACTGTCAGTTAATTTCTCAACAGAAACTTTGCAGGCCAGAAGGGAGTGGCAAGGAATATTCAAAGTGATGAAAAGCAAGGATCTATAACCAAGATTACTCTATCCAACAAAGCTATCATTTAGAATTGAAGGTCAATAAAGAGCTTTACAGACAAGAAAAAGCTAAAGGAATTCATCACCACCAAACTAGTATTACTAGAAATGTTAAAGGCTCTTCTTTAAGAAAAAGGAAGAAAAAAAAAGATAAAAAATATGAACAATGAAATGACAATAAATACATATCTATCAATAATTGAATCTAAAAATTAAAATAAATGAACAAGGAATCTAATGAATAATATAGAACCAGAGGCATAGACACATGGAACAGAGTGAGGAATCTCAGAGGGAAGGAGGGAGGGGGAGGCGGGAAGAGATTAACCAAAGATCTTATTTGTATATATGCATTACCTATGGACACAGACAATCTATATATATAAAAGCCTAAGCGACCGGCCAACCGGCCAGTAGCTATGACATACACTGACCACCAGGGAGCAGACACTCAATGCAGGAGCGGAAACCACAAGCATGGAAACATGGAATAGACTGATGAATCTCAGAGGGAAGGGGGAAGGGGGAGGGTGGAAAGAGATTAACCAAAGATCTTAATATGCATACTGAGGCCTGGTGCACGGATTCCTGCACTGGTGGGGTCCCTCAGCCTGGTCTGCAGGGATTGGACTGAAACTAGCTCTCCGACATCCCCTGAGGGGTCCCGAATTTCGAGAGGGCGAAGGCCAGGCTGAGGGACCCCACCGGTGCAGGAATCCGTGTACCAGGCCTCTAGTAGGGTAATAACGGCCTAGGGCGGGCGGGAACTGGGTGAAGGGGAGCAATGGGGGGAAAAAGGGAAACATCTGTAATACTCTCATCAATAAAGATTTTAAAAATTAATAACATTTTAAAGAAGAGCTGCTCATAAGACATTTTGGCTCTACAGCAATTGGGCTATTACAGTTGAAACATCAAATGCTTATATTAATGATGAATACAGTCCAGAATTTTATCATCTCTGGGTTTTTACATTGACAGTATAATTACTTCCTGTCTATAGTTCCAAATGTCCCAGGTCTGAGCTGAGCTTAAATAAGCATGTACTGTGTTGGAAACAACTAAGTCTGGACCCACTGAAGACACAGCTCCTTGTATTTTTCATGATCCCATCTGCTTCAAAATCAAGTCCTGCGTCTTTTGCCTTCATCACTCAGTTTAAGGTGAAAATGAAGGTGAAAATGAAGGTGAAAATGATGAAAGTCTTAGACAGGTGTTCCCTTGAGCAAGAACAAGGTGTTCACCTTGAGCAGTTTATTGCCTTCTGCCCTGAATGTTACGTCCTTGCTCTCTCCTTCTCAGAGAGTGATCAAATCGCCCGGCACCGTGGCCTTTGCTCTTGGCAATTCTGACTCTCGCTCGCTGAAAGTGGTGCAGAAAGAGGATTTAAAAACTTTGAACTCTTTATGTGATTTTTGCCTTTGACACAGCTGTTATTAAGAGTTCTGAAAAAGCAGCAGTCCCTACAAGAACATCAGGTTTCTAAATGATTCATCTCCTCACAGACCTTGATATTCAATCCAGGTGTAGGAATAAACAGTATAGCCCTCGGGTTCCGTCCTGCGGGCTTGGACCGGCTTCAGTGAAATTCTATAGCAAAAGGCCCTGCGCTTCCCCTGACTTTCTCTTTGTTCTACTAACTTTTATCTCTGAAAAGCAAAGGGATTTCCTTTGGGGATTAAGCAGGGGAAACAGCCTAAGGTAGCGATAGTGTTTCATTAGAATTATGGGATGCACAAGTGTCCTGAAGTCGGCCCAGCGAGAAGCTCCCTTCTGTCTGGGATGCGCCCAGGGCCTGTCCAGCAGGGAGCTCCAGCCTCACTTCCCTTCCTTCTAGCCCCAGGGGCACCTGGGCAAACAGGGTGGTTTCTTGAGTAGGCAGAGCAGTGATCCAAAAGGGATGAGAAAGTGATACATGCTTTTTTTTTTCTTTTCCTTTTTCTTTGTATGGTTTTGAGTCACTGGAACGAACAGGGGCCAAGAACAATGCCGATGATACATGTTCTTAATGACAGAGCTGTACAAAGACTGAGATGAGAGTGAAGCGTTCCCTGTCCGCGGACTAGGACAGACTGTTCCGCACCGGGAGTCCGCAGAAGGATGAGGGCATGGCAGCAGAGGGAAAGGGTTTGTGTCAAAGCAGCTGCACCAGTGCTCACCTGACTTCTGCATCTCCTGTCCACACAGGGCGAGGTCAAAGTCCTACTTAGTAGGTACTCCTCCAGAACCACTAAAAAAATCTTGAAATAAACAGGAACATAAGTCGCATTTCTACTAGATTTGTTTCTGAAATGTTTACATTCTGATTTGCGGTTGAGATTTACTTTTAAAATGTTCAATGCTCACCCGAATGGCTGAATTCTAAGTGAACCATGTTTTTATTAATTACTCTTGAAGTAAAACAAGTTTCTTGGTTCAATTTTAGCTTTAAAAGTTTCAAAGAGATACTGTTTTTCATATTTCTTATTTTAACTTTGTTATATTTTGCTTTCACTTATTATGACCACACTTTACACTTTTAGGAAGATGCTTGGCCACACTTTCACTGTTTTAGCTGTATTCCATTTAATTTGACACATTGCATTTCTATTTGTATTTAAAAATCACAACCTTTTGGGGGTTTGTCTCTGACCCAAATATTATTTAGTGGATCTTAAGTTTTCTTTCCCATATTTTCTATGTTATTGAGCATTTCATTTTCTGGATATATGGAGGATAGACTTATGACTTACTTATATTGTGTGGTCCAGAACATGGAAAATTTTTGTTTGTAATATACTTGGGCAAAAAAAAAAGCATATTTACTCATATTACCACGTGGGTGTGGTTTTTTTTCAATCCTCACACAAGGATATGTTTTTTTTTTTAACTAATGAGAGAGAGAGAGAGAAAAGAAACATTGATCGGTTGCCTCCCATGTGTGTCCCGATCAGGATCGAACCTATAACCTGGGTATGTATTCCCTGACTGGGAATCAAACCTGCTAACTTTTGGTGTATGGGGTGATGCTCCAACCGACTGAGCCCCCTGGCCAGGGCACCATGTTGTTCTTTATACATATTAAATCTGTCTTATTAATTTTGTGTAATTTTATATCACATGGATTAACTAAATTCTACTTAGAAACTGTTGATATTCCTAATTATGTGTTGTATTTCTGTCATTTTTTTCTATTCATGCACTTTTTGCTTTATACCTTTAGAAGTTTTAGCTGATCAAGCTATTTCTCCTACTGCTTTTGTTGTGAAATCTACTTTAATATGAACAAAATCTTAAATCAGAGTCTTTATTTTTTAATAGGAACAAGTTTCAGATTTAACCCAAAAGAAAATGCAACGGATGTAGTATTCCGCAAAGAAAAAAGGAGCTGTGCACACCCTCCTCACCCCCATTAACCTCTGCCTCTTGGCAAAACATCGACCTATTTTTCTAAACCCAGGCTGCCATTGTGTACCTGGCTGAGTCACAGTTAGGGCTTATAGAGGACAACCTGGCAATCACACTGTGTTCCTAGATTCAATGTACATTCATAAATCCTCTGGTGCATGACGTTGAAATCTCGTAACTTGCTAAGGCAAAACATTGAGTAAGCCATAAGGGGAAATGAAGCATATAGTGTACTGATGGTATAATTCCATGTGAATACTAAGATAGACCCATCTGTTTTAATAATTAAATTTGCTATTGAATTGAGCATGATTATTTGTCAATACTTCTGAATATTAGAGTAATTTTTTTCTCAGCTACCCAGGGATAGATGGTTTATCTCCCAATTCTTTTAGATATATAGAATTTATCTTGGGAATAATAAACTCCCAAGTTTGCTCTAAATATGAATGAAGAGTTAAGTGAGGATCTGGACTGCCTTGTCTTTAGAGAAAAGGCAGTAATAATAATAATACCTGTTCTCCAAGTGGCCAAAGGGCCAGGATGGTAGGGGTCGTAAGCTGGTTCACATTCCAGGCCCTTCTACTTCCTGTTTTTGCCTTATCTTTATTTAGGACTAGTGACCCAGTGCATGGATTCATGCACATTGAAAGGAAATTAATTAGAAGGACTGGGCAAGATGGGCCAGACATGCCCTGGAGCCAACCTCCCACGGTCCCTCCCTGGCGTCTGTGGAGTGAGTGGGGTCCCTCCAGCAGGTGAGGTCCCTTGGCCTGGCCTGCGGGGATCAGGCCAAAACCGGCTCTCCAACATCCCCCAAAGGGTCCCGGAGTGCTAGAGGGCACTCTGCAAAGTTGCTGTGGTACAGGGTGTGGAATGCAAATGTAAGTGTGCAGTAAACCAGATTTGGGGCTGACAGTGCCCCAGCAACATAACCCACGGCCAAAGGTGGAATCACGTGACTCTGCAAGGAATCGGGCTCCCTCCTTTCTGCTTCTGGGGTGCGTCACCTGAGAACTGCTGCTGCCAAGTCACTGCAACTTGGCAGCTCCTGCGTTGAGCATCTGCCCCTTGGTGGTCAGTGCGCATCATAGCGACCAGTTGGACGGTCGGACACTTAGCATGTTAGCCTTTTATATATATAATTATAGCAAATTTATTCTCAGGTTGAGTTCCTCTGGAGTCATTCAATGGCCAGCATTTGGCCTGAACCTTTCAGTTTTCTGTGTATGAAAGCCCAATCTCCTAATAGATTTATTATTGTTGTGGAACTTTTAAAAATAAAATACTAACTTTGGATTAAGTACCATGCTTTCATTTGTTACCACTGTCGATGTAAGAATTTCTAAACTTGTAGAGCATTTTTATGAGTTTGAGTCAAAGCTGATGACATGCAAGAGAGCAAGATCTCAAATGCTCTGGAGAATAAGTTTTGCAGTTTCCTTCATGCAAAATTTGAAATTAAAGAGGGAATGTAAGGCGGATTGCATGAGGGTGGGAGAAAGCAAGACCAGGATTGGATTATAAGAAGGAAGGTCTGAAAGGGGCCATTTCAAAGGTGTTTTAACCTAGATGCACAGAAACAATGGACAGGGCTTGCTTAAGGCAAAGACAAGGTGTTTTCTTTTTTTAAAAATAAGGTTAAAAGAAAGTGCACTTTAATATATTTTTTATTGATTTTTAGAGAGAGAGGAAGGGAGACGGAGAGAGCAATGATGAGAGAGAATCATTGATTGGCTGCCTCCTGCATGCCCTCTTACTGGGGATTGAGGCCACAACCTGGGCATGTGACCTGACCAGGAATCGAACCGGTGACCACTTTGGTTCCTGGGTTGACGCTCAACCACTGAGCAACACTGGCTGGGCAAAGACAAGCTTTTTAATAAAGAAGTTATATGCCTATGACTATCCACCAAAACCTGTGCAGTTAGTAATTTATCAACAGATCATTCTATGAGGTCACTTTGCACAGAGTCCCCCCGTTTTTTGTCCACACCATTTAATATTAGTCTTTGTACCTTTTCCATAGTTATAGTTGAAATCATATTATTTAGAAATGCAGTCCAGTAAAACAAAAATGATTAATAGTAATAACAGCTACATTTATTGAGTACTTAACTCTTACTGAACTTGTGCTAATCATTTCACAAACACAATTCACATTATTGTTTTCACCTAATTTCTGCTTTGTATCTTTCCTGAAAATCACACTACCACAGAAAAGCAAAGCTGGAATTTGCACTCAAGATCTATAAAACAAATAGCAGGCCAGAACAATGCCCATTCAGCCCCCAACACCAAGCATCTAAAATTTACATCTAAATTTAGATCTAAAGCACCTAACGTAGACATGTCACTTCCTCTAGTTCACTCAGTCTAATTTTTACTACTTTTGGCTCTAAGTGAAGTGGAGAGCAATGTTTTAAAGCCCCTTGAATAAATGAAAATCCTCACTTAAGCAACAATTTGTTTAGCTTTTCCTATGGGTGATGCAAGGTGTGAGGTGGGGAATCTAACGATGACATTAGGTGACAGCTGTTTGAGAAGGTCACATCGCAGTGGGAGAGGCAGAACTGTGTTCTATGTGCATCTGTTGTACCCGATCCGCAGGGAGTGGACGGAGGGTTATTGTTTCACACAGGGCCATTGGGAGAGCCTGCTGGAAAGGCAGTCTGTGAGCGGCCGCGGTGAGCAGGCTGGAGTGTTGTGAGGGATACCGGAGAACAGAGCGTTCGGGAAGAGGAAATGGCAAGCACAAATGCCCTCAGGTGGGAGCTTACTTGCTTCTTCAAATGGAAGAGGCCACTATGGCCAGAGGTCAGTGAGGGAGTGAGGGTGACTCAAGGGGGAGGGGTGCAGGCCCAAGAGGAGCTGGAAAGGGAGCACATCACGTACGACGTCCTGGGCTATTATGATGGGAAGACCTGAAGGATTTGGGGGCAAAGAGCCACGATTTTAACTCGGGTTTTCAAGAACCACTCTGGCCAGCTGTACAAGGTGACAGGAGGGAGACCAGCTGGAAGGGAACTGCAGTCATCCAGGTAAGAGGTGATGGTGGGTGATGTAGGTGGTGAGATGTGGTCGGGTTTTCATCTGTTCTGACAAGATGGGCTGAAGGAGTGGAACGTGGGGTGTGAGAGAAGAGTCGAGGATGACTCACTTCCAGGTCTTCAGCCTGAGCACCGGGAAGGGGGGTTGCCACTTACTGAGATGGGACGACTAGAGAGGAACTGGCTGGTGGGGGAGGCGGGACTGTGGGCAGCAGAGTTTAGTTTTGGACATATTTAGAGATGCCTACTAATCTTCTAAGTGGAGATGTTCATCAGGCAGCTGAATATACAAGTCAGAAAAGATGAGAGGCTGGAATCCGGTAAACACCAAGGAGAATCTGCAAAAGCTTAAAAAATGGGGTGGGGGGGGCAATTAAATGACTCTCTTGAAAAAGTTTCAAGGCATTTTACTCATAAAGGCCTGTGATGACTGTGAAATGTGTGGCAGCATCATGCTGTAAGCAGTGGCTATAGCTAGATCAGTGGTTTCTAAAGTGTGGGCTTCAGGCCAACAAACATCTGCCTCACCCGTGAGCTTCTTAGAGATGCACGTTATTGGCCCCAGCGACCTACTGAATCATCAAGTCTGGGGATGCGGCCCAGGAAACCATTTTGACAGGTTTTCCATTAAAATGGAATCAGCCAGATAATAACAAGTTTAATATTTCCAGGTTTCAATCATTAAAAAAAAAAAAGAAAGGAACAACATTTTTTATGGGTAAAATGTCTTTATTGTTTGAAGCATAAAAAAGAGTGAACAAAGCCAGTATGACATTTCATTTCTTAGTCTTCTCAATGAGTTTATAAAAATACTTGCCACTTAGTCTATAGACTCTTGAAAATGTCTAGAAGTTTATATATGATATAAAAAGGCACTTAAAACATGAGATAATAAAAAACCACCTCACTGATACAACTGAAGTTGCTTTGAGAAAAATTTCTACATATAGACAGACTCCTACATAAATAGGACTTCACTTTTTCTTGTTTTCCAACACATACAGAGCATTTTCCCCATGTTGCCTACAGACCATCTTCTCACACCTTCTTTGTCCTTGATATAGGTTAACAGAAAAGCAAGCTAAAATTCATGTTGCTTTTTTTCCAATTTAATCTCTTATTTTGCTTAAGCTAAAACAAAATTCTTAACTTGTAACCAAGATCTTTTAGCACACCTGGCTCATTTTCATTTAGTTTCAAATCACAATTCATTTAACTGTGATGATGTGAATGTATTTTTTAAAGTACCTATTATTCAGCTGCCAAAATCATACTAAGCAACATTTCTGAAGCATGTGAACATACATGGTGTATATCTGTAAGTATTGCTGCTGCATCATTCTGGCTTTTGAGCTGAATGAAATCACAGTAACATAATCTTTGTAAACTGGGATTACAAGTTAAAATACAATTCAAATCATTCACTGCATTCAGCTATGAAAGAAAGATGTGTGCTTCACCACATATTTTTAACTTCATTTTCTTTCAGGTTGGTCAAAGACAAACAATATAAAACATACATTAAATGAAAGCCCACTGACCTATGTCATACATGTACTGTTGCTAATTAAAATAAGTGTACTCTTGCTGTGGAAATTCTGTATTTTGGAAATATTTATACGGTCATCTTTTCAAGGTATTGGTAAGAAAGGATAAATGTTTTCTTTGAATATATAGGATGCTATTTTAGAGGTGAGTTATTTCACCCTAAAAGTGCTCACTAAAAAAATACATTAATTGCTTTAAGGAATTGCATGAACATGGTTAATCTGAAATGATTTAACAATGCAACCCAAAGATTTGGTTACTTTTCTGGTGGGGTTTAGACTACAAATGAAAACTGACATTTAGAATAATATGGGGAAAATACAGAGCCACTTGAACGAATATCGCTTTATTACTGCAATCATAAACGGTAATGATTTGAAACAGTCCTTGACATTGATTTGTGAATTTAAGTTCATCACTTATTATGCCTTTTCTTCTGTTGCTCACTCTTGTAAGAAATGCCATGATGATTAGCGCATGGTTGTGTCCCATGGAGACTCCTGTACTGCCTTCCTGTGTATGTACACATGTGCTCATTCAACGTGCCTCTGCTCACACTTTTCTATTTACATTTTTTGTTGCATGGCGTTGCAAAGCCTTTGCTGATTTTCAAGGCAGTCTTTCAGTTTATCCTCTGTCAAAGTCAATCGCTGCTCCAAGATTGAAACAGTCTGCAAAAAGGACAAAATAATCAATGATGATGAGGACAATGATGATAATCTCTGCAGAGGAGATTCTTTTAGAACTAGAATGCCTACCCTTTCGCCAGGAAGTTGGCTCAAAAATGGGCCCCAGAACTTGCTCTGCCTCTGGCTCTACTCCAGGGCAAAGCACTGTCAAGCAGTTTGAAGAAAAAAACAAAAACTGATGCATATGAGGAAAAACAGAAAAGATCTTCCAAAGCATCGATGCCAGGAAAGAGGCCACATGTGGAGATCTAAGTGGTATAGGGAGTGGGGTGGGGGTACAATGTCACATGCCTAGCCCAGGTGCTACTTTTAATGCCATCATTGGTCATTCTATCACAGTCAATGATAGATCGTATCTATACCACCTTAGACAGCTGGCTACCTAGTTTACTTTGAAAAAACCATAATGATTGCCTCTAGTTCTCATGCCCCAAAGATGATAATAGCACTTCAAAGGGTTGTTAGGAAGACTGAATGAAATGATGCATCAAAAATGCCTCAGCTAGTGCCTGGCATACAGGAAATGATGAATCTTAGCTAGTCTAACCCCTTCAGCTAATAAATAAGTATATGACTACACACACACACACACACACAATGACTACTCTTAAATTTGGGAAATCTAATTTTTTGTGATATTGACTTCATCTTCAGTCTTTTACATCTTTTAAAACAACTTTTATTATAAAACTAGAGGCCCAGTGCACGAAATTTGTGCACTTGGGGGTGGGGGTGGGGTCCCTCAGCCCAGCCTGTGCACTCTCGCAGTCTGGGAGCCCTTGGGGGATGTCTGACTGACGGCTTAGGCCCGCTCCCCATGGGGATTGGGGAGTAGGCCTAAGCCATCAGTTCGACATCCTTAGTGCTGCTGCGGAGGATGGAGAGGCTCCTGCCACCACTGCTGCGCCAGCCGTGAGCCCGGCTCAGGGCTTCTGGCTGAGCGGCGCTCCCCCGTGGGAGCGCACTGACCACCAGGGGGCAGCTCCTGCATTGAGCATCTGCCCCCTGGTGGTCAGTGCACCTCATAGCGACCAGTCCTTCGGCCGTTTGGTCAATTTGCATATTGGCCTTTTATTATACAGGATAAAACAGATTCAGAAAGCCGCATAAAGCACGTGTTACAATGAATTCTCATGAGAAAAACACTCTTCTAACCAGCACCCAGGTCCAGCACTAGAACTCTGCCAGCCACCCAGGTGCCTTTCCAGGTGTCTGTCAGAATCACCACTCCTGCCTACCCTCTTAACAGTTACTATCCTGACCATTACAGTATTACTTTCTCTTATTTCTTTATCATTTTATCTTTTGGGTGTATATCCCTAGACACTTTAATTTTGTCCTACCCATTTTCAAGAGTTGATATGCATTTCATCTTTTATTAATCAACTAGAGGCCTGGTGTATGAATTCGTGCACAGGTGGGGTCCGGCCAGCCCACCCCGATCGGGGTGGAGGGACCGATCGGGGGCCCTGCCCTTGACCTCAGGAGGGGGGGTTGGGGGCGGGGCTGGCTGGGGGGAGGGACCGAGGGTGGTTGGCCAGCTGGCCCCACCCCCTGGTTGAACTGGTCTAACTCCTGGTCGAGGGGACAATTTGCATATTAGCCTTTTATTATATAGAATAGGCTGCTATCCCTTCCCCTCCTTTTCTTTACAAGTTGTTTTCTGTCAGGCTCAGGCCATGTGAAGGCAGAGTTCCCACCAGTCTGGACTTTAGGAATGGAACACCCAGGTCCAGCACAGTCTGCTCTTCTACCCTCCTTATCTTCAGTCATTTGGCAGTTGGACTCAAAGGCTGATAAGACTTAGGCTAGATCCTTTGGTAAGACTATAAGTGGTGGTCTGTTCTTTCATTAGAAGGCACATTACTAAGGTTTGGTTGTTTCTCTTTTCATAATGTTAGTAACTACTCAATGCTGAGAGCTCTTTAATTCTTGGGAGTTGTAAATGATGATATTCTAATTCCATCTTTAAAAATATATTAGTTGCTGTAACCGGTTTGGCTCAGTGGATAGAGCATCAGCCTGCAGACTGAAAGGTCCCAGGTTCGATTCTGGTCAAGGGCATGTACCTTGGTTGCGGGGACATCCCCAGTAGGAGGTGTGCAGGAGGCAGCTGATCGATGTTTCTCTTTCATCGATGTTTCTAACTCTCTATCTCTCTCCCTTCCTCTCTGTAAAATCAATAAAATATATTTTAAAAAAAGAGAAAAATATATTAGTTAGGATAATTTATAAATAAGAGGCATTTCCCTCATCTACTATTTGGTTATGCAGTGGTAGAGTTCATAGGGGAAAGGCTGGGGAAATGCTTGGTTATTTCAGCAGCAAGTTTCAAGATAATGAATTAGTGCCCTATTATCCTTTGAAGGTAACCAATTCTTAAAACTGTCATTATTTATAGCTTTTGCTTTCATATTTGATACTACAGATCATGACAAGTTAAAAATAACAGTGATGCTGGTAATATATTCTGCTATTTCTTGAATGCCTACTATGAGTCAAGCATTTTACCAGATACTTTACATACATTTTCACATTTCCACATGCTAAAGCTGTTAAAAATATTATCAACACCTTTAACAATAGACTCCATTTATCTACCATCTAAACATAATTTCATTTTAATTTATTTCTAATTATAGTTCAGTAAAGATAGTTAGTAACACTGCAGCTGAGTTAGAAGTCCAGTCATCTGTAAATAAAGTGAATCAGAACATGTTTGTGTTACTTGGTACTGGCCCACAGATTCACTGTTCGTGTTTTGCAAGTGTGCTGTGCCTGCTTTTAACCACTTTCATACGTAAAAGCCAGCCAGCTCTTCAAAACTGAAGATAAAAAAATCATACAGACATTCAATAAAGCTGAAAGTGAATCATTTATCTGTGAATCAGGCCAAAGGAAGTAGAAATGGATTGTGAAGCTGAAGAGTGGAGAATGAAAAGATTCACGTGGGAGAGATGCATAAGGACTCAACCCTGCATGCAAGAGTGCAGCTGAGGCAGTCGTGGCAGTGTGGGAACAAGCGCCAGCCAGGACGGAATCTGCATGGAGCTGAATGTTTTTACTCTGTAGTTAGTGGCTCTAAACCCTGGCTATCATACAAAATCATATGGGGTGATTGAAAGACCTTATCCTAGACCAATGTAAATGAATTCTCTGGAGATGAGAATAGGACATCTGAATGCTTATGAACTACCCAGGTGATTATAATGTACAGACAGGGCTGAGAACAGAATTAGATTATTTCTATGTAAGACCTATTACAACTTAAAATATTTATTCTGGAAAAGTAATTGACATCTCTAGATCACATTAAAGCCCCCTTTCTTATAACTGTGACAAATACTCTGACGAATACTGGTATTCTTAGTCTATGTATCAAAGAAGAACTACAGAAAACTTCTTCAAAGGAAACACTGAATCAGCAAAGCTGGAAGAGAAACCTTTGGTGGTTTCCACACAACACTCCCCTTAAATGACATCTATATCTCCTGACCAAGAGTTGGAAGACCTTTGGTATATTAACATCCATGGTGTTTCTTCTTCGCAAAGGTAAACTGGTAAGATTCTAAAATGGGAATGCAAACCCCATCACCTGCAGAAGAACTCAGCATCAATGCAAGCAGCTCTGGAAATAGGGGATAGCAAGAATATCCTCAGAGTGAAGAACTGTAAACACTGCCAATAGTTCTTTCTAACCAGAAATAATTAATCCCAATACATTTGTCTTATGGCCCTAAATATGCCACTGAAAATGTCCTAATCTGAATATATCAAAACTTCTACTGCCCAGATCAAAATGCTGCCACCTCTATTCTTCATAGTCTCTACTGCTCCCTTCTGGCCCCTGGATGCAAGATACAGAAGAGAGAGAGGAGAGGGAGAGGAGAGAGAGAGAGAGAAAGAGAGAGAGAGAGAGAGAGAGAGAGAGAGAGAGAGAGAGAGAGAGAGAGAGAGAGAGAGAGGCTCTGACTTTATCTCCATAAGATCTTGCTAGAGCAAGCAGAGCATTCCTTGCTATACTGACTGCCACCTTGAGCTTGCCTTTCTAAGAAAAAAGAATTTTCCCCTACTCTGCTAATTCTACAGCTTGCTGTAACCAGGATTGTTCCTTATATCTTGCCCTCCAGTACAAAGCATAGCAATTCACCTGTGTCAAAACATTGAGCTGTTCCATAATATGCTCTAAAGCTTCAGTCACAGCGAGTGGTATGCTTCTTTGACTCTCAGAAGGGAGGTCGCTCATGTCTTCTGATTTCTTTTTCAAGGTTGTTCGTGGATATTCTGATGACATTAAAGAAGGATTCAAGAAATACTTGCACAGCTCTTCATCCTTGTCTGGTAGAGTTCTAACAACAGTGTCCGTTGTCTTTGACATCATAGAAAGAAGAGAAACTGTTACATTGCCCAAACTTTAAAATGATATATACGTAAAAGTTTTCAATATTCTCCTAAAAGCCCAGCTTTCCTTTCATTGTTTATCTTCAACTATGACAAAGTATGGAAATTACAATTATAACAAGGAAATAAAGCTAAAAATAAACACAGAAAATTTACAATTTTCCTTGATTTTTTTTCAATGGACTGCATTTTGCATGTATTTGTCTGAGGGATTAGCTATTCCATCATTCAAAGACTGTTAGATGCACTCTAATTCTTAATCAAATATCACATTCATTAAGGTGATTATTATTTTTAAAAAGTGGAAAATAACAAGTATTGGTGAGGATGCAGAGAAACTGGAACCCTTGTGTATTGCTGGTGTGAATATAAAATACTGCAGTTCCTGTAAAAACAGTTTCATTGTTCCTCGCAAAGTTAAGCATAGAATTACCATATGATCAATTCCACTCCTAGGTTTATATCTAAAATAATTGAAAGCAGGAACTTGAACAGATATTTGTACACCAATCTGAATAGTATCATTATTCAAAATAGCCAAAGATGGAGACAACCCAATATCCATCATCAGATAAATGTATAAACAATAGACTACTACTTAGCCATAAACATAAATGGAATTCTGATATATGCTACAACATGGATGAACCTTAAGAACATTATTCTAAGTGAAATAAGCCAGAACAAAAGAAAATACTGTATAATTCTACATACATGTGGTACCTAGAATAAGCAAATTGAGAGACAGAAAGTAGAGTAGAGGTTACTATGAGCTGGGAGGAGGGAAATGTGGAGTTATGTACCTATTGTTTAATGGGTACAGAGTTTCTGTTTGGAATGATGAAAACGTTCTTAAAATAGATACTGGGAATGGTTACATAGCATTGTGAATACTTAATGCCAGTGAATTACACTTAGAAATGGTTAAAATGGTAAGTTTTATGTTATGTATATTTTACCACAAAAAAATAAAGACGCAGAAAAAACCCCTCAAAATATGTCAGTGAGCAATCTGCAAATACAATTAAGAAAACAATTCCACTTACAATAGCATAAAAAAGTACTTAGAAATAAATTTAATAAAAGAAGTACAAGACTTGTACACTGAAAACTATAAACCATCATTGAAAGAAATTGAAGATCTAAAGAAATGGAAAGACATCCCATATCCCATGTTCATAGACCACAAGACTTAGTATTGTTAAAATGGCAATACTCCCCAAATTAATATATACAGATTCAATCCAATCCTTATCAGAATCCCAGCTGCCTTTCTAAAAGAAATTGGCAAACTGATCTTAAAATTCATATGGCAATGCAAGGTTCCCAGAATAGCCACCATAAAACCAAATAACAAAGTTAGAGAACTCATACTTCCTAATTTCAAAACTTACTACAAAACTACAGTACTCAAGACAGTGTGGCACTGGCATAAAAATAGACATACAGATCAATGGATTCAGAGTCTAAAAATAAAACCTTCCATTTATGGTCATTTGATTTTTGACAAAGGTGCCAGACAATTTAATGGGACAAACGTTGTCTTTTTAACAAATGGTGCTGGGAAAAGAATGGATTTGGGCCCTTACCTCACATCATATACAAAGTTAACTCATTCACAAAATTAACTCATTTATCCATATAACACAATGGATCATAGACTTATATATAAGGAAAAAACTATAAAAGTATTAAAAGAAAACACAGAAGTAAAATTTTCTAACCTTAGAGTACATACAGCAGCGGTTCTCAACCTGTGGGTCGCGACCGCTTTGGGGGTTGAACGACCCTTTCATAGGGGTCGCCTAAGACCATCGGAAAACACATATATAATTACATATTATTTTTGTGAGTAATCACTATGCTTTAATTATGTTCAACTTGTAACAATGAAAATACATCCTGCATATCAGATATTTACATTATGATTCATAACAGTAGCAAAATTACAGTTATGAAGTAGCAACGAAAATAATTTTATGGTTGGGGGTCACCACAACATGAGGAACTATATTAAAGGGTCGCGGCATTAGGAAGGTTGAGAACCACTGCTATAGAGCTTACCATATATGCATGTGAACTATTTCAATTGCTTTACACATCTTAACTGGTTTAATCCTCATAATAATCCTATCAGGAAGGTTCTACTATTATTCCCACTTCATAAATGAGAAAATAGAGATACAGATTAAATCACTTATTCAAGGGCACACAGGCAGGGAAGGCATAGGAAACAACTAATTTAAGAGATGCTAGGACTCCGGGTACTGTAACTTTGGGATCACACCACTGTTCCCCATGATCCTTCTAATCATTTTTTAAGAAAGTAAAAACTTTCAAGTTTCTCTCTCTCATAATCTTATTAATTCACCATTTGTTGACAACAATAAAAACAAAGTCAAAATCCACATTCAGAATGCAAGCTGATTTTTAAAATGTGTATAAAATGCATTTTAGTACGTCTACTTAGCCATGTGCATCTACTCAGGGTCTTCTAGTCTGTTCACTCAATGGACATTTCTGGAGCCGGCTCCGTGCCAGGCACTGTTTTGAGTGGCGAGGACCTAACAGTGGGCAGCACAACCCTAGACCCTGCTCCCCCGAAGTTTAGCTTCTGGTGCCTCCAGTCTTTTGATATCTTTTCTTCCTCAGAGATTTATTAACTTATATTTTTGTTTTATTGTCTAGCAGGCTATATTTACCTCTAAAATTCATCCTGGTCTCTTAGAAGTTATGCTTTGTACTCCCAAATTTTCCACATCTGTGATATGCCTGAAATGTTAGAGGGTGAACCTAAAATATCTGTGAGAGAATGCCTTTTTAGGGGATGAAGCACTCATTAAAACCCACACCCCAAAACAATACCATTACTATCACTTGCAATTACTCAGCTCCACATGAGAAAGAAAAGCTAACAATGTCCTTAAAATGTCCAGAAGCAGAATCTCATCAAGCACAGATCATGAAAACACAAGTTACCCTAAAGGATTTTAGATGCTTCTCATCAGACATACCCAGAAGCACCCATGACCTCTACCTATTCATTCTCTGAGCTAAAGGAACCAGGAAATAACATACAGCACCTACTTACCTGCCCAGCTACTGGCTGTGGCAAAGACGGAAACAGCAGCAGGTTTAATAGAGCGCAGAATATACAAAGGATTCGCCAAGAAGCCCTGCCTCACTATCACTGTCTGCATTCTTTTTTTTTTTTTTTTTGATTTTTTTTACAGAGAGGAAGGGAGAGGGATAGAGAGCCGGAAACATCAATGAGAGAGAAACATCAATCAGCTGCCTCCTGCACACCCCCCACTGGGGATGTGCCCGCAACCAAGGCACATGCCCTTGACCGGAACCGAACCTGGGACCCCTCAGTCCGCAGGCCGACGCTCTATCCACTGAGCCAAACCGGTTAGGGCACTGTCTGCATTCTTGATCCCAGCAGCCACTTCACTGCTTGTGAACAATGCCGGGATGGCCGTGCACAACCATCCCCCAAAACAAACAATTCTTCTCTGCCTGCACTGGCCTTCTCTGCCTTCCTAGCACGATGGCATCTTTTTGTTCTCTCCATTTCAGCATGATTGTCACAACTCCAGAACAGCAGTCCCTGACCCCCTCCTGAAGCCGTTCCCTTCTCTACCACGGCATCCTGATACTTCTGCCAGAACTGATCAGAGTTTGTGTTTATATATTTGTTCCTTGTCTTACTGCCTCCTTCACTAGACTGAGCTACACCTACTCTTCTCACCACTGCATCCTCTGGACTTAGCAGGAACTTGAATATTTTTTAATATGTTAGCCACTAAGATGCAGATTTTACTACCACTCTCACATACGAAAACCCAACTATAACCAAGACAGTCTTTCTTTACACAATCACAACATACCTAAGTATGTGCACACATGGCTGCAAATATAGTCATGTTGTAGTAGCAGCTGCAGCTGTTCCTGGGAAAACCCTAAATCTATTAACAATCAGCTATTAAACTCTGTGGTTTGCAGTCAGGGCAGTTAGTGAAGGAAGGGCAAAAAGAAGATTTAAGGTCACAGTCTAAACTTCAATATACCTTAATAGTGGTTTTCTTGCTGTGACCAACAACAAATACATTAATATCTTATGACATATGGAGTTGAAAAAAGGGGAGAGAGTATAGGCAGAGAGGAGAAAAGGGGCTAGATCTCCACCCCACATTAGCCAATTGACATCTGTCTTTCTGTCTCTCAAAGGTTTTGGAATCTAGATATTAGGAGATTCTTTCTCACCAACCAACCCAGCCTTTACATCCTGTCTATACAGGGAAGGAGTGAGATGTAGAACCTTGGGAAGTTTCAATGCACTCATTCATAAAAAACAACAACACAAAACAACTGAGGAAGGAAAAAATATGTTTAAGATTTTGGGCTATTATTAGGGATCCGGCAAATGAGGCTTCAGTACCTGCTGCCTCCAATTTCAAAGTTGCTAATACTCATTGTTTGGGTGAATGCTTACTGAGTATGCCATCATATGAAGCATTTGCCAGGGTTAGATTGAATAGGATGTGAAGCCTGCACTGGAGCGTTCTCCGCTGTGGTGAGAGAAGGAAGACAGAGCAAGGCTGAGATCCCCGGCAGTGCCTGGCACACCGAATGAACTGCTGCATGAACAAGAAACACAAGCAGCCAAATCACACTGTGTTCCTTCATCTCTTACTTTTACTGTTGACACTTGAAGTACAGTGGAGTACCAAGAATTCATTAATTTATGCAACAAAGGCCTCTGATGGCAGGTGTTCAACTTACAGTGGAGAACAAGTCAGCTCTTCTTGCGTAAGCCATGGCTGCCACCTCAAAGTTGGGAAACGCACCCTCACCAAATGCAGGAATGAGTCTAAGTGGCCGAGAAATCCTTATCTCTGCAGGCTAAAAAGCTTCCCTTTCCATCTGAACATACGAAATAGTGTAAAAAATACAGAGCTGACTGATGCAAACAGCTCCGATAATCCTGAGAGCTACATATAAAACCTGTGATCTTCTGTGGACAAATGACTCTCAACAGGTTGTTTAAATGCCATGGTTAATTTTAATGAATAATTTTTCATATGTCACTTATAATAGAGAATGAATTCTTTTAATGCATCAGTAGAAAGTGAAAATTGTGGCATTTGAAAGCAAATTCTTATTAGGAAATTAACCATTCAACACTGTAATCAGGGTCTCCACATGTAAACTATTAGTATTTATATTATTAACAATGGTCCATTCAAGATACGGTGGGGCTCAATTACATGCGCACTCACATGTTATATTTATGTCCTTTCTTCTTCTCTTCTCTGCTTCTTCTTCTACCTCCCACTGTCAGGGCTGGCATGGCAGAACTAATCACTGTTGCCCTTGACTCCCAGAAGTCTTTGTTCATGCCATTAGAAGAGCATTTATAACTCCTTGTTATATTTGTGTCTACATGTCTATATTCCCTACTAAACTATAGTACTAAGGCATACTCTCTTATCTTACAGGGCATGAGCCAAACGTTTATCATCTTTTTTCCTCATAACATAGTGCATGAGACACAGACAGGGCTCAACATTTATTGAACTATTCAATGGACGTCCTACATCAGCTGAGCCATTCACAAAATAGAAATAACTGACAGTATTTGGAGAGAAGTATAAACCCAAGGTGAAATCAATATCATTCTCTACTAAAAATTACTGTCTTAATTGCCTCCACAGAGGCACAAAGGGGGAGCAATGCAGGCGGTTATCACTCAACTACAAATCAGTTCTTAGTTTTTATCCCCTAAAATCATATTTGATGATTTCTGATCGAAAAGCATCAGGATTTTCTGACAAATGTGAAGGCAAAGTAGGCATTTCACATGTAAAGATAATCAGTGACTTAAATCTCAGATATATCTTTAATAAATGGGTTTAAATAAGTCAGTGTTGGCTAAAACCTAACATTTCTATTCTTGGTTTAATTCTTTAAGTAGGGAACAAAACAGACAAAAGTCAGAAAAGTCTATCCAGAGTGGTCTTGACCCTTCCAGCTAAAGTGAGTTTCCCAGCATTGAAGGTTCTAAAATAGACTTGGGATGGTCACTTGTCAGGGATATTGTGAGAAATACACAAACATTAGATCAGGAAATTCAACTGAATGCCCTTTAAAGTCCTTTCCATTCCTGACATTCTGAGATTTCTAAGTCACTACACACAGAGAGACTTATAAAATGCCTGCCTGAAATAGACTAGGATAACAAAAAATATCTTTTGCCTAGAAAAAATAAAAGCAAATATTATTTTTCAAAGAAAGAATGGATCATTTATTTTTAAAAATAACATTTAAAATAGGGATTAGAAACTTCAATAATCTCTATACTAAAATAACGAAGATTTACCACTCATTCAAACAGAATCATTGTAGTTAAGTGATAACCACTTGCATTGCTCCCCCATTGTGCCTCTGCGGAGGCATTTAAGACAGAATCATCACCTACATGCCAGGAAAATTCTAGGTGCCAGAGATACAGAAGTGTATTAATTTCTTACCACTGCTATAACAAGTTACAAGTCTACTGGCTTCAAACAACACAAATTTACTATCTTCAAGTTCTGAAGGTCAGAGGTCCAAAGCAGGTTTTATGGGGCTAAAATGAAGGTGCTGGCAGAGCTGTGTTCCTTCTAGAGCAGTGGTTCTCAACCTTCCTAATGCTGCCACCCTTTAATACAGTTCCTCATGTTGTGGTGACCCCCAACCATAAAATTATTTTCGTTGCTACTTCATAACTGTAATTTTGCTACTGTTATGAATCATAATGTAAATATCTGATATGCAGGATGTATTTTCATTGTTACAAGTTGAACATAATTAAAGCATAGTGATTAATCACAAAAACAATATGTAATTATATATGTATTTTCCAATGGTCTTAGGCGACCCCTGTGAAAGGGTCGTTCAACCCCCAAAGGGGTCGCGACCCACAAGTTGAGAACCACTGTTCTAGAGGCTCTAGGAGGAAATGTGTTCCTTGCCTTTTCCACATTCCTCGGCTCATGGACGTATTCCAATCCCTACTTCCATTGTCATATCTCCTCTAATTCCCAAGCCTCCATATTTCCCTTATAAGGACCCTTGGGTCCACCTGGGTAATCCAGATTGTCTCCCCAGCTCAAGATCCTTAACTTTATCACATTTGCAAAGTCTCCTTCACCATAAAAGGAAACATATTTCGAGATTCTGGGGGAATGGGGACATGGCCATCTTTACTGCCTACTATAAGGAATGAATAAACAAAAGAGATCCTGTTGACATAAGGTTACATTCCAGTGGATGAAGTAGAAAAATAAATATGTAAATATGTGATGCAATATCAGGTAGTGACAAAGGTTATAAAGAAAAATAAAGCTGGGTAAGTTGTTATATTAAGATGTAGCTCCATTGATGATGCATTTTTTAATGGGAAGATGGAGAATAAGTTTTGGGCATTTTAAATTTGAAATGTCTATTCAACTTCCAAGGGACAAAGTCATGAATGCATTTGGAAATATAGGATTCTAGATTTCTGTGGTGAGGTTGTGGAGAGTTATTAGGATATATACACTAGTTTATATAAAAGATACAAATGACTAGCCAGATGAAGAAGTACACAGGACAAGGTATGGAAAGATTCCAAGTACAGGAGTTTTTGTCTGTTGGAGTTGGGGTGCTCGGCATATAAACATTTACAGCCATGGGTCTATGGTCAACCATGGAGGAGGAAAACAGAGAAGAGTTGCAAGGACTTTAGAAACAGGGAGAGAAGGAGCAGGAATAGTGACTAGTGGTGTGTGAGATAGGAGGGGTAGCGGCCCAAAAGCCAAATGAGAAAAGAGTTACAAGGAGAAGGGAGTAATCACCAGGACCACGAAGTAGAGAGAGGCTGATTCAGATGAGTCACTGGGACCTTGACATGAGTAGGTTGGTGGGGACAAAAGCTTAATTCAAGTTAATTCAGAAAAGTGGAAACTGAAGAAATGAAGACTGAATATCGGCAACTCTTTGGGGGAATCGATATATAAAAGGCTAATATGCTAAGTGTCCCTCTGACCAGTTGTTATGATGCACACTGACCACCAGGGGGCAGACGCTCAATGCAGGAGCTGCCGTGACGCACACTGGCCATTTATAAAGAAACGGCACCATGGACCTGGCACCGACAAAGCAACACTCGGCTTCCCCCAAGTGGGATACAGGCCCCGCCACCACCCCGGAGCGACACCCCACCAAATCGCAGCCAACGCTGCCGAGACCCCATGGCACAAAATGCAGCCCAGCCTAGCCGGGAAATGGTCGCTGTGAGTGCTGGGTAATGACACCACATAGCAACGCCCGGCTTCCTCTCCCTAGCGACTAGCCTCCTTGCAGTTTCTTCAGCCTAGGAACACGACTTGCTTTATAGCCAGGTACAAACATTTTACACTTTAACCAAATGTCTGTGAAGCGTTTTCCCGTGCCTCATCTCAATTGATCCTCACAGAACTTCTGGAGTAGGTAGATAGGAGACTCGGTGGAATTCTATTTTCTTTTCATTAGCTGGAAAATGGAGATTTAGAAAGTTTAGAAACTTGACCCGAATGAAAAGAAATAAGACATGATGGACCTTGAAAATGACTTCAGGTTTTCTCACGGCGCAGAATATAGTCAAACACTGCTGCAGCTATATATTTTACTCTTTGTTCTCCCTGCGTGATCTACAATAATAATCTGCTTCGTGTTGATATTTACTGCTGTGTTGCTGACAATTCCCAGAAAGAGAAGTTGGGGTGCTTCACTGGGCTGGAAAAAGTTTAGCTAAATCAGAAAGCAGATCTAATTAAGCAAGATTAACTATATATATAAAGCCCTCGCTGGCACCAATCACACGCGTGTGTTTCCATCTGTCATTGTTGATCGTGAATTTGGTTGACACTTCTATTATAGAGAAAGGGTGAATAGCGGTATTAAAATATTTCTTCCAATTAATTTGCTTTCAATGTGCACAAATTCATGCACCAGGCCTCTAGGTTGGCTATAAAAGGGAGCAGCAGAGCAACAGAAGAGCTAGAAAGGGAAGAGGGATCAAATGTCATTTTCCTTTTTAATGATGGGAAATACATTACAAATGTGTACTGATGGGAAGACTATAGAGAGCCTTGATGTCACAAGATAGTGAGGCAAAAACTGCTAGGTAAACGGGTTGGGTAGGCTTTGTGTAAATAAATTTAAGGTGAGATTTGTGTAAATAAATTTAAGGTGAGATCAGTCAGTATGACTGCCTAGTCAAAATCAGTTGTTTAGGTGTAGGCATAGATGAGGCAGAGACACAGATTTAACCAGGTTAAAGTTTTTTTTTGGTGAGTACAATAACGGAAGAAAGAGGCAAGAGCATGGCTGTACTGATGAAATATAGAATGTAAGCCACATAAAGGAGATACACAGACAGGTGGTGGGCAGTAAAAAGGCAGGAAACTCAATGAATTAGAAGCCTTTCAGGAATTATCAAAATTGGAGAACTAGAGGAAGTGGTGGCCAAAGAGTGGGAGGCTTTACACCGAGTTTACCATTAGCACAAAGGACTCAGACAGTCACTGAGTTCATCTGAGAATCCTGACAGCAAGAGGATGTCTGTCTTTCAGAAGTGACTCAGAGTGTTGCTCTGTCTTTGGTTCCTTCCTTGAGATCAAAAGCCAGTGCTAACCAAGAAGTGGATAGACAGATCGGGGAAATAGAAACAAGAGCTAGAGTCATCTGTACGGGGTTATCACAGGCCCACCACACAGAATTCATTTTCTATTTCTAAAATTTTTAGGAACAAAAGGCTGCTGATCCTGAAGGAGAGAATCCCCTCTCTCCCATTTTGTATATTGCCACAGTGCATGGTGTATCCTTCTAAGGACATATCCACCTGATCAAGTCTGATTGATTCAAAAGTTTTCTAGGATAAAATGAGAGAATGTCATGTGAAATCTGTGTCTCCCAAACTAAATTTGCAGAACTAAGAAAGCCTCTGTTTGTCCCTGGGAGAAAGAAAGAATCTTTTTCTCAAAGAGAAAACCTTCAGGCTTTGGGGATAAGGTTTTACATAGAGCTTTGATTTTTCTTCTTCAAACAACATTAGAAATTTCATTTTTGTCAGGACTTGATAAACACATCCCTATGCAGCTATCAACTGGAATATCTGAATGATTAATTCACTCCCCTTGGAAAAGACAGCTGAGGTCACAAATCTGTCTGTCTTTGTCTTTAATCTTTATTCTTATCTCTACAGAAGCTTAATAATTTTGAAGCCACGAGTGGGTAGGACACGACAAGGACAAATAAGATCTGTACAAAAATGGCTTTCTATGTTTCACTTCTGATATAATTAGGCAAACATAAACAATAAATTCCTTAAAAGAAGCTCTGTCTCCTAATGCCCCATGCTAATCTAGAATAGTGTACTCCATCAGACAAGTCTTGATTAATGATAAAGTTCTGACCAGAATTGTTGGGGGATGAGTGGTAGAGTAGGTAATCAGTGAAATAAAATTAGTGCTTTCTCTTTTGCATTGGTACTAAACTAAAAATGCTACAAGTATGTATTATTGCCGATAGTTTAGAACAGGGGTGGGAAATGTCTGGCCCACGGGCCATATAAGGCCCACAAAATCATTTGGTTTGGCCATGCCAAGACATTAGGGGTGAGTTTATTAAATGTTTGACCAAATATAGCAGGCTAATTTTTAAGTTGATAATTTTGTATGGCCTGCAAATGATGTTATAAATATCCAATGGCTCTTGGCAGAAAAAAGGTTCCCCACCTCTGGTCTAGTCAAATATAATAATAACAAAACTTTCTGTAAATTAAAAAAGGAAAACAAGTAGCTATTAATTGTTGTGTGAATCCTACTGTTACACCTCAAAGGGGTACAGACTAAGGGATTCATTCTTATGATCTCTTTCTTTTTTTTAAAATATATTTTATTGATTTTATACAGAGAGGAAGGGAGAGGGATAGAGAGTCAGAAACATCGATGAGAGAGAAACATCTACCAGCTGCCTCCTGCACACCCCCCACTGGGGATGTGCCTGCAACCAAGGTACATGCCCTTGACCGGAATCGAACCTGGGACCTTTCAGTCCACAGGCCGACGCTCTATCCACTGAGCCAAACCGGTTACGGCATGATCTCTTTCTTATAGAATTCAACAAGAATAATTTATGCAGCATGCTGACATGACTAGGATGGAAACAAACAGTTATACTTCACTCTTTTCCAAAAAAGGTGTATGTGTGTGAGAATCTAAATTCTGAGGCAGTTAATAGCTGATATCACATAATGATGTATTTTAAAATAATATTTTATATTCAAGTAAGTACTACCTCATGAAAAAAATGGAAGTTAGACTTTGAAAGCCATATTTGGTTTAGTTTCACCCACGTTAAATCTCGAAAAAGCCATCTGTGCACCTCTCAGAAAGCTGCCCCTTCTTTGCATGTACAAGAGCAATCAAGTGAAATTTATGAGTGAATATGAAAAGCAACCTCACTGCAACACTAACAATTTTGAATGAATCAACAATACTTTAAAAAAATCTAATAACAACTGATTTTTAAAGTTTCAATTATACTTATACACTGAAAAAAATCAATGAAAAGGTATAAAGAATAATAAAGCAATCTTCTCCCCATCCTAAGTTATAAAGTGTACCATTTTCTGATTGATCTCCTATTCTTTCCCTCATAAAGCATAACACATCTCGAATACGGTATCTATCATTACAATCTATGTCCCTTTACTTTTATCACACATGTAGACACCCCTACACAGTAGTATTGCTTTTACATGTTTAAGAACATGTAATTAGTATTATATTAGGTCCCTTTGGTATTTTCTGTTAATTAACATTTTTAGACTTGTCCATGGTGATGCAGGTAAGTCTAGTTCATTTACTTTCACTGCCAGATAGTATTCCATTGACTATTCCACAATTTGTGTGTCCCTTCTACTGTTAACTAGTATTGAATGTTACAGTAAGCATTCTCATAAATGTCTCCTGCATACAGGTATGAGTTTCCCTAGCATGGAATAGTTAAGTCATAGTTTTACCAGATATTGTCCAAAATGGTAGAATCAACTTGTTCTATGAGCAGGAAAATCTCCCCTTTTCTACAAAGTCAACAATATTCAATTGTTAGACATTTCAAATTTTAACAAAATTATGGACAGAAAATATAACACCATCACACTTAGTGTTTAACGAATCCACAACCTTCAAATTTCTTAAAAATTGTCCTGGCTATTTTTGGCCCTCTGTCCTTCATATAAGCTTTAAAATGAACTCTTTAGGTGTGATTAGAATTCTTACTGGGAAGTTATTGGAATTGCATTGGGTTTGCTGATTTATTTGAGGAGAACTATCATCTTGATGACATTGAGCTTCCTTATCTACAAATATGAAATTCCAAAAAATAAATGTGAACTATTTTATAAATTTCATGTTTTCCTCACATTGAGGCCCCTCTAGTATCTTCTGCATCATTTCAATTTTAATATATGTGCTTCCAAAGCAAACACACTACCACTATTTTAGTATCATAACAATGTATATATACAGAAAGCCAACCAAATCGAGTCAAATTATATCCTCAAACAATGATCCTTGTTATTTTTATGAAACATAAAATTATCACAGAATCAGAAGCATGATATTTAACATTTCTGAAAAATTATTTCCTGGTCTTGCTTATTCTCTGAGATAAATAATGCCTTTCTTTAGCCTTCCTAATAGACTCTATTTTCTGTTGCTTGAAACTTCAAATTCCAAGTTCAAATGAAATAAGCTGTGTATTAAAAGTCATGAGATAATTATTTTAAATTATACACACAAAGTAAATCATGGTTTCCTCATTTGAATACGACTTTAGCATCCTTATTGTATTTGTTTTAATGCTATGAAGAAGCAATTTTAAGGCAAAGATTCAACCAGTCATTTAACAAAGCTACATTCAGAAAACTGGCATGCTTTATGAAACATCTTTTAGAGGGCAAATATTATATTCATTGTTTTAGTCACCATCTAGAATAATATGAATATTCTAGTCTGATTAATGACAACTGTGGTTAAAACAGTAATGCATATTCATAGCTGGGTGCTGAGAACCACCCTTCTGTCTATTTATGATTCATTAAACCATTCATGAAACAGAGAGTGAAAGCTTTCTATGTGAATGCAGTATACAGTGTACATTATATTAGTTGACTTTAATTTGCATTTGCAAAATAATGAAGTCTTTTCTTCCCTAAGTAGATGCAATTTACCACTCATTTAAATCTCTATAAAAATTCAATTTTGCTTCTTAAGGCAATTATCAATTTTTTGTTGCATTTCTGCTATTTGTGATGTCATACATTTATGTTATCATATAATATGGTGGCTATATGAATGGCACATCAAGTCACAATGACTTGGGTTTAATCCTGTCTTTTCCTGTGTTAACTATGTGACCTTGGACAAATTACTTGACCTCTAAGTTGAATTTCCTCACCTATAAAATGGAGAAGATAATTCTGATCTACATTATGAGGTTGTTCTGAGAATATAAGAGTTTAATCTGCAGTTTATATTCAATTACCTATCATCATCATATTGTGTCCTACGTCCATGCCACTGAAATCTAAATTGCATCTTTCTAGAAGGCAGAAGCCAACGCTTACCTTCTTTCAGAGAGTTGACAACATGCTGACAACATGCCTATGTGTAAGGCATTCAAAGTAATTAATACATTTTTTTGCATTAAAAATATTTCTCTATCCTTTATATTCTAAGTTTTTAAAAACTCTCCCCATTCTGTATCTGATTTCTCACATTAATAAGCTATTTAATGGTAGGTGGCAGTTCAATGAGTAAATGAATCAGCTGTACTAAATGTTAACTAATAAATGAATACATATATACACACTATACATTTAAAATGAAAATTGCTGTTGAACCAATCCAAAACAAAATGTTAAAAGACATTTTCAGATGTAGTTTTTAAAAGGAAAACAAGTTTCTGTTTTCAGGCAACTACCTGAAAAATATATGTAATACTTTTTAAAAGTACTTAGTAGACAAAGACCCAACATCTATTTAAAAATTCTGGTCTTAGTTTAATGGATGAAAAATAATTTTCTAATAATCATACAGGAGGCCAATCTAACATCAAGCATTTAAACCTATGAATCTCACCTAAAATACTTAACCCCTTGATAAAGATTATGTAACTGGACATAGTTAGAAAATTATGGCATAAATTCTCCAGGAAGAATAGCTTATGAGTAGAAAATCAGTAACAGATAATTACAAATAATTGAAAATAAGATGCTATGATAACAGTATACTATTTGATAGTGATACTAGGTTTTTCTTTCTTACATTTTTGTGTGCAGAAAAGTGTAGGGTTTTTTCCCCTCTTCATTTTGCTGGTGAAAGAAACTCAGAAACCAAAGATAACAAAAACAATCAGTGTGTTTATAAATATTGTTTTTTTAAAAACCAATTACCATGGGGAATAATGGTCCAGGAGAAATAACATTTAAATACTACCATAAAATTAAAAAAATATTTATCACAGATGCCATGAGTCAAAGAGAATGAGAACTAGATTCACAGCTTTGTAAAAAGAGTGGTTAAGAATCATGATAATTTATCTACACACACACACACACACACACACACACACACACTCCTTATTTAACTATTTCACTGATGTACCCCCATAGTTACTTACACATATATCACTATTACAGGGCTTATTCTTTCATCTGTACATTTTCATTGCTTGGCATATAAAGATACTCAGCAAATGTACTGAATAAAAGGAAGAATTTTAGCTGTCTCTTTTGCTCACCTCTCCCCTTCATCCTACTACATACTGGCTTGCACCTGTATTACTAACCAAAAAAGCTCTTCAGCAATTAACTACAAATCTGCTAAATTCACTAACCATTTTTCGACAT
>NW_005871057.1:12065690-12066293 GCF_000147115.1 Myotis lucifugus
GGGTAGGGCTGATTGGGGGGTTGGGCACCGCCCCCTGTCACACTCAAGGCAGGGTCAATGGGGAGGTTGCGGCCCCACCCCCTGTGATGCACAGAGCAGGGCCAATCAGGGGGTTTTGGCGCTGCCCCCTGTCACTCACAGAGCAGGGCCAATCAGGGGGTTTCGATTCCCCCCTTTAATCCACACCAAGGGTAGGGCTTATTGGGGGGGTTTGGGGCCCCCCCCTCTCTTCCCCTTCAAGGGCAGGGTCATTGGGGGAGAGTTGCGGCCCCACCCCCTTTTGTGCACAAGCAGCGCCAATCAAGGGGTTTGGGGCGCTCCCCCTTGTCTCCTACAGAGCAGGCCCATTCAGGGGGTTGGGGCACTGCCCCCCCCCCCCGTCACGCACGAGCAGGGCCCATCAGGGGGTTGGGGAGCTCCTCCCTGTCATGCACAGAGTAGGGCCGATAGGGGAGTTAGGGCACCGCCCCCTGTCACACAGAGCAGGGCCGATCAGGGGGTTGGGGCGCCACCACTGTCACACTCAGAGCAGGGCCGATGGGGAGGTTATGGCTCTACCCCGTCACAAACGACAGCAGGGCCCGTGGGGGGAGGGGGGTTGGG
>NW_005871057.1:12067026-12069627 GCF_000147115.1 Myotis lucifugus
AATTCCTCTCTTCCAAACCCAACGCTAAGAATGTGTAGGGATATTAGTGGAGAAAAAATTTATATATTAAGGTCCAACATCCCTCCCCCTTGCCCCTCCCCAAGAAGAAAGTGGTGATGGGGGATATTAATGAAAGATATTAGTTGCAAATACCCCACGACATGCCGACGCAATACACCCGTTGTCAGGAAAACTGCCTGGAAAGAGTGCCAAAGTAAAAACTAAAAATAAACAGATAAAACACAGTTTGAGATATAAACTCCACAAATGTCATTTTCCTTGATTAATAAATACATAAAAATAGTCACAGCACATATTAGCAGAAATAAAAAAAGATCTTAACACTTGATTAAAATATTAGTAATATCTTGGAGAAAACTGCTCTCTAAACAAAAAGTTTTAAGTATATTTAAGGGGACAGGTCATTTATTCTGAAGTTAATTTTTTTTTCTCAATTGTGTTTGGCAAACCTATCAATATACTCAATTAAAAAATGGTGACATTTATTTTTTTTCCACATAATCTTATTTGCTTGAAATTTTTCATGTCATTTAATGATATATCAGAAAGAGATGGTTTTTTCCAGAGGTGGGAGAAAGAGGATACTGACCCTCTGATACTTCAGTCCCCAAAATGTAAAGCAGCCAGAGTTTTACGGCATTTATAATTCATAGAACACTTACGTTTTATAAATGATTTCTTAAAAAAAGGACAACATAACTTTTTAAATAGTGTTAATGTCATGAATTTTTTTTCAGTAACTTTACTATGTACTGAATTGTACAAAAAGTACACAGAATCTTCTAAAAGTACAAATCTGGGGGAGTACATTTCCTAGTTAAATTCAACTTTTCAACTCATTTTCCAAAGCACACAATTGCCTTCACTTTATCTTAATAATATATTTCTAGTTCTATTTAAAATGAATAATTATTTAAGTTATTTATATCCTGAAATTTCATTAAATTATTATCATCCCCAACATGCGTATTTCTGAATCTAGAACAGTGGTTCTCAACCTGTGGGTCGCGACCCCTTTGGCGGTCGAACGACCCTTTCACAGGGGTCGCCTAAGACCATCCTGCATATCAGATATTTACATTACGATTCATAACAGTAGCAACATTACAGTTATGAAGTAGCAACGAAAATAATTTTGTGGTTGGGTCACAACATGAGGAACTGTATTTAAAGGGCCAGAAGGCTGAGAACCACTGATCTAGAATAACATTTACTCAGTCAGCATGGTACTTTGTCTAATGCCAGATGTCATTTAAAATAAATTTATTTTACATAATGTCAGCCTTAGAGAATAAGTGCACAGATTCATTTTACTGAACATGAAGCTTCATACAGAAGAACTGTCCAAGCGAACTACGAAAATTCTTTGAACATTCCACTTACGGGGACAAGGTGTTACCCTGTAACACAGCTCTACTACATAATCACTCCCAAAGAAGAGATGGGACTGAGTCCGCGGGGCCATGAACATGGGAGGACCGGATCCCCTGGAACTGTGGGTACTCGTGATTTGAGGAATATCAAGAGAGAAAGAAAGGTTGGAGGAGATGGCCTGGATTTTGCAAATAGGCACATAGCCATAAAATTGTCTCAAATCACCAGAAAAAAAAAACCTAAATATTATGGGTTTGGCTATGTTTTTGAACCTTGCCCACAAGATTTCTAGCCCATTATATTGAGAATATTTACCAACCCCCCCCCAAAAAAAACCACACACACACACAAACCCAAACATAGCTCTGTTTAAAATAAAAGCCAATGGAAAATAGAACTCACTTTGTAAAAATCACACTGTAACCAAATCTGATAAAAATTTATGTTATCATCTATACCACAAAGGAAATAATGCCTGCACAAACCAGAACTAATAACAATAACACCACCAAAGAAAATGCAAGCCCACACAATTCTTGCTATAAAGAATATCATTTCTTAAAAACAACAAACAGCCCTGGCTTACTTGGTTGGAGTGTTGTCCCGTACACCAAAAGGTTGTGGGTTTGATTCCCAGTCAGAGCACATACTTATGTTGTGGGTTTGATCCCCAGTCGGGGTGCATACAAGAGGCTGGGGGGGGGGGCGATTGCTGCTTCTCACATCAATGTTTCTTGCTCTCTTTCTCTCTCTCTCCCTCTCCCTCTTGAAAATCAATGGAACATATCTTTGGGTGAGGATTAAAAACAACAACAACAACAAACAAACAAAAATTGAAAATTAGTGAGAGGGTGAGGTTGGAGGTCTATGGGGAGCAGTGAAAGAAAAGTAATGACAAAGTCCTGTCAAGATGGTAAAGCCATTATATCATTAAGAAATGGATTTAGCCGAAACCGGTTTGGCTCGGTGGATAGAGCGTCGGCCTGCGGACTGAAGGGTCCCGGGTTCGATTCCGGTCAAGGGCATGTACCTGGGTTGCGGGCACCTCCCCAGTAGGAGATGTGCAGGAGGCAGCTGATCGATGTTTCTCTCTCATCGATGTTTCTAACTCTCTATCTCTCTCCCCTCCTCTCTGTAAAAAATCAATAAAATATATTTAAAAAAAAAGAAATGGATTTACAGATATGATAGATCAAATAACTATTC
>NW_005871057.1:12069727-12108139 GCF_000147115.1 Myotis lucifugus
TATGAGGAGCCATATCCCCACAATTAGGCTTGAACAACCTATGATGAACACACCATATGGAACACCTTCTGGATAATCAGTAAGAGACAAGTGTGTCTTAAACTCAATTCTTTTTTATGAGGATCATAAATACTGATTGACTTGGGATGGTGAAGAGACAATGCAATATACAGATGATGTATTATAGAACTGTACATCTGAAACCTATGTAATTTTATTAACCAATGTCACCCCAATAAATTCAATTTAAAAAAGATGAATTTTTAAAAAAGGATTTGTGCTTACAAAAGTCTGGTACATGCCAAAGATTTGAGTACTTGGCAAGTGGGAATAGGCAATGCATAAAATCCCAAAGCAGCCTCTACAACCAATCGCAAGTACTGACTCTAGAGCCGTTTTCCTCATGTGCTCCCAAATTGGTCATTACTTGTCTTCTCTCTTTTTTTTTAAGCAGAGATACTGATCAAGCCCCTTTGGCTACTATACTATGCTGTGGTGAAGAAATATTCACTTAGGCTAAGCCATGCAGATAACAAGGAGGCTAAAGCCAGCATTCAGAGACAAGGCATCTTAGGCATCTGGGGAGCAGTACAGTGCAGGGGCTTATGGTTTGGGCTCTGAACTTAGTCCAGTCTAGGCCCTAGCTGGCCTCTATCACTTCCTAGCTGGTGTGACTTTGGGCAAGTTACCTTACCTCTTTAAGGCTAACTTGTGGAATCTATGTGCATCTTTAGTAAGGAGGTAAAGTATACCTCCTTAGTAGTACTAGTATTAAAAAAGGTGGCTATTTTATGGGAACCATAGGCATGAAATGAGAATGCTCCTAAATTTAATTCAGTTAAACTTTAAAAGCAAGCGCAGGATAGTAAAGTTGGCAATTCTCAAATTATTTTATAAATCTAATGCAATGCCAATCAACATTGCAATGTTTATAAAGAACATGAAAAAATAATTCTACAGTTCATGCAGGTAAATAATAGGCCAAACTATCCAAGAAACTTTTGAAGGAAAACTTGAGTGTGTATGTGTGTGTGTGTGTGTGTTTGTGTGTGTGTAAAAGTCTAAGCAACCGTTACAACTGAATGACCAGAACAACCGGTCACTATGATGTGCACTGACCACCAGAGGGCAGACCCTCAATGCAGGAGCTGCCCCCTGGTGGTCAGTGTGCTCCCACAGCGGGAGTGCCGCTCAGCCTGAAGCCGGGCTCACGGCTGGCAAGCACAGCTGAGGCAGCGGGCACCTCTCCTGCCTCTGTGGCAGCACTATTGGGCGGCGGTAGCAGCGGCGCAGCAGGGCCATGATGAGTGGCAACGGAGCTGTGCCTGGCCCTGGCTAGGGCTCCTCCCCAGCTACCTGCCACTTCGGTATTGCTACATCCCCCCGAGGGGTCCAGGATTGTGAGAGGGTGCAGGCCAGGCTGAGGGACCCCACCTGTGCACAAATCCGTGCACCGGGCCTCTAAGATATATATATATATATATTTTTTAATCCTCACCAGAGGATATTCTTTTCCATTGATTTGTTTTAGAGAGTGGAAGGGAGCGAGGGATGGAGAAAAGGAGGGAGAAAGAGAGAGAGAGAGAAACATCGATGTGAGAGAGACACAACACTGATGGGATGCCTCCCTCATGCACTGGGGAATGAACCTGCAACCCAGGTCCCAGGTATGTGTCCTTGACCGGGAATTGAACCCATGACCCTTTGGTGCCCGGGCCGGCTGACATTTTAACCACTGAGCAACACCGGCCAGGGCAATGTACTTACTTTATTTTAAAAAAATATTTTAAAGCTACAATAATTAACAAGGTATGATCATGGATTAAGAACAAGCGGATCAATAAGACAGAAGTAAAAGTCTCTGAACATATACAAGAACATAAGAATTTAATGTTTTTTGAAGGTAAATCAAACAAGTAAAGAAAAAAACAACACAAATTGAGGGTACTTTGTTAACCATAAATCTGTACCTTATACCTAAAAGTAATTCATCTAAGATTTAAGATTTAATTGTAAAAAATAGAACCTTAGGAAAAGTAGCTGAAGATATCTTTGGAGAATAGGAAGGGATTTTCTTTGTATAGACTCCAATGAAGTCATAAAATTAATTATATCTTTTAAGAAATGAATGCAACTAAATTGATCAACAATCAGAAACAAAAATCAAGGGAAATGACAAACAAGGAAAATATATTTGTAATATACGGTAAAGGGTGTTAACCTTCTAAATTATAATGACAGTTTAAAATTCAATTTTAAAATAAACAAAATAGAAAAATGAGCAGAGTGTACAAATAGGCTCAAAAATATAAGGAACAGCAATTATGAGAAAAAGTCAAAGTTCACAAGTCAGTGCAATAACAGGTAACGGATATGTTAATTAGTTGGACTGTGGTATATCTATACAAGTTACTTTATACACCTTAAATAGATCCAATTTTTATTTTGTCAAAAATGTTTAAAGCTCACAAGTCACTAAAATATATTAACTTAATATTTCTTGCTTATTACATTTTAAAGGCTTTAAAAAATTAAATAATCAATAACTAAATAAATATAACACTCAATATATATATACATATATATATATATTACAATGTAGAAAATATATTTGCTTATATATTACCAGTGCAAATTCAAACTTGTATACATATTCTAGAGTGAATTTGCCTTATAAAGCCTTTTTTAAAAAAAGTTTCTATCCTTTAATTCAATAATTCCTCTTGATTCCATATCCACCCTTCAAAATCTGTTTTGTGATATGGAAACTTGGACTCTGCAATCTACAGTTTTCTCTTACCAGTTGGTTCTATTAGGCTCTGTCAATAGAAGACACAGAGAGGGAAACCAGAAGCCCAGAATGGAATTGCTGCAAGTTTGCTGCTGCTCCTGTCAGCCACTCCCAGCAACAGCTTTCACTCTCCTCAAATATACCAGAACCAGCTGGCCCAGGTTCCTCAGTGGGTAGGTACAGCTCCATGAAGTCTGTCCTTTGTGCTGCAGCAGATGGGGGCAGGGCCTCTTCTCTTGCAGTGGTTCTCAACCTTCCTAATGCCGCGACCCTTTAATACAGTTCCTCATGTTGTGGTGACCCCCAACCATAAAATTATTTTTGTTGCTACTTCATAACTGTAATTTTGCTACTGTTATGAATCGTAATGTAAATATCTGATATGCAGGATGTATCTTCATTGTTCGCGACCCACAGGTTGAGAACCGCTGTATAGGCTCTCTGATCCACAACCTCAACCTGGGGTACTATGGTTTTCTTCCTATCAATTTTTCCACTGACCCAGGGTCAAATCCAGAATCTCACACATTGCATTTAATTGTTGGTCAAGATGGTATGGCTACATAATATTCCATCTATTCATATACTATACTTTTATTTAACTAGTACTGTTACCATTGTAACTCACTAGGTATTAATAATAGGAAAGGAGCAAAGGGGAGGCCAGACACTATAAGCATGGTCATCTGGGCAGCTTCACCAGAAAGCTACACCTTCATGCTCCCCAGGGGCTCACCGGTCCATTCCCTGCAAATCACCGGGAAAGGGGTCCAACAAAGGGGAAGATGGATGCATTCGCAGTGAAGTCCAGGTGCTGTAGGGGAGGTCATTACTTGTCTCTGCCCCCCCCCCACCTCCTTTTTTTATTAAAGCAGTCTAACCTGAGAAAAAGATAACTGGCTAAAGAGGGTGGCAAGCTCAAAAATCCCACCGGATTCATTGGATAAGCTCCTAGTTAAAATCCCCAGAGATAAAGGAATTCTCTCTCTTGCCGCTTGTGTTCCTGTTTCTCACTTGCTCCATGATGCACCTAGTGTGCGTCTCCATAGCCATGTGGCCCTAGAAGCCACACGTGGGCCATGCAGACTCCATACACAACGGACTGCAGCTGGAACACAAGCTAACCTAGCCAGATGCTGCACTGGACTGTGCACATATGGAGCGAAACACTGGGCAGTGGCTTTATCTTAGCCCTGCTGAAGACACATGGGACTTTTTCCGCGGGGGCACGGAGGAAGATGGGACCTTGAAGAGGAACTCCCTTAATGTTACCTCATCATTCAATAAAGCTTTCCACAATACCCATCCTCCCACAGAGGCCTCAGGAATTTCCTATTCCCGTGGCATCCCAAGAGTTCCACTTCTACTGGCAACAGGTGGGTGGGGACGAAGAGGACACCCCATCAATAACAATACTGTCTTAAAGGACATTTGATTTGTATCCATTTCTTAATTTTAAATAATGCTAGAATAAGCATCCTTGAGTAGAAGTCTTTGTCTGTACATCTTATTTCTTTAGGATAGTTTAGGATCTTTAGGATGATCATTGAGGATCCAGCAGGAAAACGGAAACCACAACAGTTATTTTCACAGAGAGAATGAATTTAATGCAGGGAACCAGCTAAACAGGTTTGGAAGTTTGTAAAGGCTAACAGGGAGCCCTGAGGTGAGAACAGTAAACACATGAAGCAACTGCTTCTCTAGGTCTGGGGTGGAAAGAGGCTGGAATATTAGAAGTTAGACACTTAAAGGCTCCGCACTGAGTTGAGATGGTTTGTTCCTAGGAGGAAAGAGGAATGTACATTAATAAGACATTCTGAAAAAGAAGAGGAAATGCCTGGCATTCCTTCTCCTTCCCCCCTTCAACAGAAAACAAACAACAAGTAACTCTTATGTGCTTTGGTAAAGCAGTCCAAACAAAAAGAATTTTGCCACCATAAACACTGAAACCTACCAAAATTCTGCAGAGATTTGAAAAGCGATTTAGTACATACAAAATAAAAACTGGGCTTTGTAGTGGCCATCATTATCTCCAGCAAAAGTAAAAGAAAATACTGTAGGAATTAGGGGGCTGGGGGGAAGGAGGGCAAATTATACCAGACCATTTTTCAACTGTTAGTCAATTAAAGTCAGTTTGAACTTTTAAATGACAGGGGTTGGTGGATTTAAAGCAACAGAGCTTTATGTATTCTTGAGCATGTATGATTGTGTACACAGTATGATATCTTCTACTGATATCTGACAATCTGAGAAAGTAAAAACAAAGACAATAAAACTACAGAAAGAACTAGGCAAGGACCAACACTGGGCTGCCAGTTCACTCAGGTTATGAGGTTTTTAATCTTTCTGAAGCTTTAATATATTTGACATAACCTGATTTCATAAAGCACAAAGAACTGACTGGAAAATTCACTTTAGCAGACTTGCTGACTACTTCCACCAAATCATTAGCTGCCAAGTGGCTAAATAAAGAAAGCACAGGTAACTTAGCTGCATTGTATAAGCAGCACCAAATAACTCTAAACCAGATGGGTACAGATGTACGGAACAGCCGCAAGCTAAGTTCACTATTTTCCAAGAAACTCCAACATTTGAAAGAACCGCAAATGGCATTTAGCTCCACAGTGAACGTCCTGTAGGTCAGCAGGAAGCCCATTACGGGCTGACAGTCCAGGAGACAGACACACTTTTCAGAGTGCTACTGAAGTAATTTCCTGTGTGAAAAGCTCACTGCTGTTCTGCATTCCTCAGGGTGCATTTCTTATCATCTCAGAGGATGTTGCTCTTCCCCAGGAAGAGGAAGGAACCAGTTGTTACTGGATGTGTGGGCTGAGAGCTGTCAGGCATTTTCGGCATGCCTCAGCTGTGGGAACTGGGGATGTGGCTTAGGTTCCCAGCCCTGGGACAGTGGATAGAGATTATGGCAGCAGTTGGGAGTCACGGTTTAGAAATACAGTATCGCAGGAAGTTGGAAGGCAGAAATAATACTTACAACTTCAACACTTCCAGTTTCCAGAAATGTGCTAATTTTCTAAAGGAAATTCTAAAAAGTATCTACTCTGTTGGGCTCCCAAATAGCATCCTATATAATAAAAGCCCAATATGCAAATTTTCCCCTCGACTGGGAGTTCGACTAGGGGGCAGGGCCAGCTGGCCAACTGCCCACGGCCCCTTCCTCAGGCCGGCCCTGCCCCGGCTGGTGGCGGTAGGCAGCCGGGGAAGGGAGGCCCTGGCCGGCAGCCAGCAGCTGCTAGGGACCCTACCTGAGCATGAATTTCGTGCACTGGGCCTCTAGTGACCCCACAAGTTCTAAATCACTTTCCTCAACAAGTATAGGGACCAGTTTTGTTAGTGGTGGAAAACAGGCTCTTCCATGAGATAGTGAGAAGAGCATTTCACTGATCCACGTATGGGAGATTGTGGTGTGGCAAGGTTTATTTGTGATGCAAAATCAAAGGAGTTCCCCTCTTGGATTTTCAATGTCTAATCTCCATCCATCTGGCCATGAAAAAAGTCCAACTGTGTCTTAAGCAAGGCCATGACAAAGGTGAGTGTCCAGTTTCTGCTTCATATTAAAGCTAGTCCTTTTGGAGCCCATGTGGTCTGCCGCCTGCCCCGCCCCTTGCCCCAGCTGCTAGACCCGCATGGTCACATGTTCCTGGAAGGAGGGAGGGGGGTTTGCCAATGAATGAGGTGAGCTTGGGTCATGAAGCAAAAGGGGTTTGGGGAGAGGTAGGTTGGGGAGAGGGAGAGAAAGAGAGGGAGACAGATAGGGGGAGAGAGTGGGGGGGAAGAGGAAGAGAGAGAAGGAGGGAGGAGAAGAGGGAAAGAAAGAAAGAGGGAGACAGAGAGGGGGAGAGAGAGAGTGCGCGCTCTCTTTGTGTTCTGGGATTATAACCAGGAGACTTTTCAAAGTAACCAATCATCTTCCCAAGCTTTTGCGGGTTTGCATTGGGTCAATGATCTTTTTCCTAGGCTAGTCTGACAGTGCTCATTTGACTGCTATTGCACAGCCCCCCATCCCTAATTAATCTGTGGGGAGCAGGAGGTGTGAAGCTGTAGCTTCCTAGTGAAGCACACAGGCCCCCGCTCCCCAGCTGAAGGTGCTCAACAATGTCCGACTCCCCTTGCTCTCTTCCTATTAATAGCTGGCTAACTTCAGTAACAGTTTCACTGCATAAAGTATTATTTAACTAGGGTTATTTTTAAAACTTGAATTAGCATACAATTTTTAGTGAAAAAAAAAAAACATTAACGTAAGCTTTCCCCCCCTGTGACCTTGAGACTTAAAGGGAATGAAGCTCAAATTAGTAAAATTTTCAGTATGGCTACATCAAACATGGAACTTAGTAATTATGATTTTTATTAAAAAGTATCTTTTATTTGGAGAATATAAGAAAGCCTCTGACCCACATTACATTTTATAGATTTCCAGATTTCTATCTTCTAAGAAACAAAAGAACATGTCCCTTTAAGAAATGAAAAAGTTTTAGTGTTTTATTTTATTTTTTTATTTTACAATCCTAAAACATTTTTTTAAAGGTCAGCTATCACATTCACAACTGTTGGAACTTTTTAGAACATATGGGGCCTGATGTACTTCAAAAGCAAGGATAGAACTCATTTGGAAATGGTAAGAAATTTGTGAAAATGTTGTATTTTTTCATCTTTTACTTTTGTTATCATGTATGTCTTATTTTAAAAATGCATTTGACAATTTAATTACCTCATTTCTTAAAAATTCAAAGGGCAATGATATGTTAAACACAAAAACTTAACTTCTAAACTCGCTGCAAGCCTTTTCAGAAGGGCTCATTGAGCCAGGAAGGACCAGGTCGAGGGGCATGAAGTCCAGACCAGCGGTCGCCAACCAGTGGTCCAAGGTCCAAAAGGTCTAGACCACCAGTGGCGGTGGCTGCAGCATCGGTGGAAAAGGCAACATGCCCACCGGCCCAGAGTTGGGGAGCACTTTTATACACTACGTTTTGGGGAAGGAAGATATAAGTTGTTCTATAATAATTTACATTGGCTACAGATAAAGGGGATGGGATAAGGTGAGGGGGGCGCGTTCAGGACTGGTGCAGAGTCCATAAGGAAGAAGTGCTTGCTACTTTGGGCTGGTTGCAGGCAATATCCTGGAAAGTTCATGTATAAGGAAGAATCTGAGACTCCTGGGGTTCGGGGCACCTGGCTATTCTCTTTCAGATAACTGTGGAGATAGCCACCTGGAAATTAACTCAAAATTCCAACACAAACAGGGATGTGAGCAGTCTTGTCAGCTGGTCCCCAGTTATTAATAGGCAAACCACCTAAATGCTCTGTCTCTTTCTCTCACGCTCCCGCCTCCATAATTTAATTTAAACATCTCAGAATTTTTTTTCCTGGTCAGTTTTTAAATTATTTTTCAGCTCTGATAAGAATTCCTCTTTTACTCCTACCAAGCATTTTAGAAACACAACTTTTTATTCACCGGATTAAAAAAAATTACTGTGTCTGATCGCTTGACATATTCACTATGGTTTGAAATGCAGACTAAAAGTATTGTGGAAGGCAATAGAGATGGATTCTACAATTGCCTATGTTCATTTCCTTTCAAATGCTTAGAGCAGGAACAGGAGGCAGCTACTGCAGGGCCACTGAACCAATGCCTGAAGATGCCACAAAAATGTTTCCTAAAGCTTAGTAAGCAGCAACAAAATTATAAACAAACATACCTAGTTTCAGAAATCATTTACAACTTAAATGCCACCTTATAAACCGTTGCAAAGTTTAGAAATTTAAGAAAGAACCTCACCTACCTCCAAACTTAGAGGCTGTTTATATGTAAATCCAGGAATGTTAGCTTACAGAAAAATAGTGAAAGCAAAAGGTTTGTGCAACATTTTTTTTTTTACTGATTTTCCTGGGAAAGAAAATAGAGATTTGGGGACAATAAACTGCATATTGCCATCTTACACTTTCAAAGTTATAAATTTTAGTTTTAGGGCATTTAGTTTTGCATACACTGTGTTCTTTCAAGTAAGTCTTTCCAAATCTTTGCTTACATAAGCAGTTGGGAACTGGAATAACTGAACTAGTTATGCAATGTTGTTTAGCAACCAGGACAAACGGTTGCCACAACATCCGTGGAGACATTCTCTCTGTATCTGCAAGTTTACTCTTTTTATGTCCCTGTGTTTTGTCAACACATTAATATTTTTCAGATAGCATATTCCATATGACAACCTCCATGAAATGTAAAACCCTTTTCTTCCTAAAAGTAGACTTATGCAGAAATCTTTCCAAAGGGAAACCAATACACTTTGCTGAAAAATACGAATCTGGGATCAGTGAAATGACATCTAGGAAGGGGTGTGTTTTACCACTTTACTTCCCAAAGGCACAGAAACAGCAGAGTACCTCTTGCACTGATTCAGCTCATCACTTCACTGATCCCAGAAAAGAAGACAGAAACATCACAGTTCTTTTTCTCTCAGCAACCCCACTGGCAAACAAGGCCAAACCAGGAGATTATCTGGCCATCCTGAGATTACTCAGGGTTACACCGTATTGTCCCTGGGGAAAGGACATAGGGAATCCCACTGCTGACATCCAATCTGTCAGGAAATCCTTTTGGCTCTGCCTTCAAAATACATCCAGATTTCCATCACTTAGCATCACCGCCTCTGTGAGCACCCCAGGTCATTGCCTCCTGCCTGAGTATTTCACTAGCTTTCTAATTGGTCTCCTCGTTCCCTGCCCACTACCCACCCCACCCCCCAGCCAATTCTCCACACAGTAGCCAAAATGAAGCTTTAAAACATGTCAGATCAGTCCCTCCTCTGAAGGTGACCCTCGGTGACTCCTATCTCACTCTCCATCTGGCCATCTAGCACTGCTCCTGCTTGCCTGCTCTTTCCGGACATTCACGTGACTTGTTCCTTTCATTCCTCCAGTCCTTTACTCAAATGTCACCACAACATGATTCTTGTCTTGGCCCTCTATCTAAAACACACCCGCTTCCTGCCTGCAGCGCTTTTTCCATCTCTGCGTTTTTGGTCTACTTTACTACACAGTCTATTTTTAAATTTGTGAATTGCTTGCCTCCCCCACCAGAATTTGAATGTAGTCTTCTCAAGGGCAGGTGTTTTTCTTTTGTTCACTTTTTCTAAAGTCCAGAACAGTAAGTGGCACAGAATAGTTACTCAAGAAATACTGACTGAGAGCCAAAACTGTGAGTGGCCATGCTCCCTGCAGTCTGCCACATCCATTACCCATTGAGTTAAGTAACCTAAAGACCACAAGCTAGACTGATGCACTTTTACTACCACGTTGTAGTTTCAATTACTCATTTTGTTTTGTTCTGTTAATCCTCACCGAGGATATATATTTTTTCCATTGATTTTTAGCGAGAGTGGGAGGGAGGAAGGGAGGAAGGGGGAGAGAAAGAGAGAGAGAGGTGGAAGAGAAACATCAATTGGCTGCCTCCCACACACATCCCACTGGGGTGGGCATCTAACCTGCAACCCAGGTACGTGTCCTTGACTGGGAATCTTCAGTGCAAGGGCCAACACTCTAACCACTGAGCACACAGGCCAGGGCCCAATGCCTTTGGAGGCATCTAATTATACCTTGCTGTCCCCACCAGGAATGCCCCTATCAAAAGTCTACCCATCTCTGGTCGGGGCAAGAATTGGCCAAAGGTTTTCTTCTAGGGCAGTGGTCGGCAAACTCATTAGTCAACAGAGCCAAATATCAACAGTACAACGATTGAAATTTCTTTTGAGAGCCAAATTTTTTAAACTTAAACTATATAGGTAGGTACATTGTTATTAACTTAATTAGGGTACTCCTAAGGCTTAGGAAGAGCCACACTCAAGGGGCCAAAGAGTCGCATGTGGCTCGTGAGCCGCAGTTTGCCGACCACGGTTCTAGGGAAGTCCTTGTTTCCTCCAGCCCATTAATGGTCTTTTCTGAATACTCCCATTAGCAACCTTTCAATTGACAATCACGTACACGTGGCAATCTAGTCTACTGAAACTGCCACTTGTTCCCTACGCTGTGATTTCTGCCTGGTGAGGTTGGGCATTTCTTGAGGTCAGGTGGTCAGCTTGAGTCCCCTCCGCATCTCATGCAATTGCTTCATGCAGTATGGCTTTCAGAATTTTGATTGATGAGCAGCAAAAAACTATAGACACTGATATTCTTCTATGATGTAATTGCAAATTCTCCATTTATTGTAGAGAATTCATTTGACCTGAAATACTGACCCTAATTCTAAAGGTATACACATTACATTCATATTCTCTACACAGTGGCCATAATGAAGATGAGAACACGGTTTCAGTTCTCTTAGAAGACTGCAGTGTTTTGACAATCAGAGCAACACTGGCAAGATTGTCAATTTCATTTCGTTCATTTATGGGACAAATAACAAAATTAATACTTCAAAACTTAGGAATATGGTTTATCTAAATATAAAAACATTTAAATAATCCCAGAGTATTATAAATACATTTTATTTACAGTCAGTATTTTTTAAAACACTTTATATTAGGATACAGAAGAGGAATTCTCATTTGCTGCTTGCCTTTTGGGTGGTGTGGGGCAATGCTAGAACATCTTATGTAGCTATATCGTGTCAATAAATGCCCTTGTACAATTTTGATGACAAAACCCTGGTCTCATTGTAACTGAATATTTGAAAACATTAAAAAGTGTCACTGGATTCTTTAATTAAATAATCTTAAAAAAATCAGCATATAAGTGACAACATAATTGCAATAAAGATTCAAAAATTTGAGATCCATATTATTAAACTATGTCTATATGACAGCCAGTATATGCCTTTACAGAAACACTATTTTACACACAACACTTTAAAAATGCAGACTGGTAACAGCTTATTTTGATCCCAAAATATTGTATCAAATTTACTGCCTGGCATTAGAGACATATGTGCAAGCCACAAAAATACCAATTGGCACACTGCATGCCATAATTCCTTCTGTGTAGCAAAAAGGCATCAGAGTGTAGGTAAGATATCAGTACACTTAGATCTTCAACTCATCCTGCACATAATATTAACTCAAGCCAAGGCAGAAATGGAAACCAACTGTTTTTTTCTTTTTTTTTAAAATATATTTTATTGATTTTATACAGAGAGGAAGGGAGAGAGATAGAGAGCTAGAAACATCGATGAGAGAGAAACATCGATCAGCTGCCTCCTGCACACCTCCCACTGGGGATGTGCCCGCAACCCAGGTACATGCCCTTGACCGGAATCGAACCTAGGACCCTTTAGTCCGCAGGCCGACGCTCCATCCACTGAGCCAAACCGGCCTCGGCCCAACTGTTTCTTATACCACAACAAACCTGCTTTTATCCTAAGAAACTTGACGAATTAAGGTAAGAGTAACCTTTTTATGTCCCATCTTGATTAAATTTCTAAGGAAACTTTCTTCCAGTTTACAAAAACCAAACAAATCGCAAAATAAACAATAACCACAATAACAAAAGCCAAACCCATCTTTAAGCCCTGCTCTTATTGAATTCCAATAGTTCTCTGAGTTTTTAAATTATAATCACAGGCAAAGTCCACACCATAAATATTTAATGCAATTATGCTTCATGCCAGAGCAGAAACAAATCTCCCTCACAATTGTGTCTGATTTGTTGTGGAGAAGCCAAAGAAAAGCAGTTAAGACACAGACAACAGAGTATGAATTACTTACCAGTAGATAAATGGGAAAGCAAACAGTTCAAAGTGATTTCACTTTAGTTTTCTAACCAATTATCTATCACTGAGCTAAAAATATTACATATTCACATTGAAGAGCCAACCTGGATGTGAGAAGATATTTGTAAATGTTATCCAATAAGGGGTCAATATCCAAAACACATAAGGAACTCATACAACCTGACACCAAAAACAAAAACAAACCAACAATCCAACCAGAATAGACATTTCTACCAAGAGGGCATACAGATGGCCAACAGACATATGAGAAGATGCTCAATATCACTAATCATTAGGGAAATGCAAATTAGAAGCACAACGAGCTATCACCTCACACCTGTCAGAGTGGCTATCATCACTAAATCAACAAATGACAAGTGCTGGAGAGGATGTGGAGAAAAGGGAACCCTTTCGTGCACTGTTGGTGGGATTGTAAATTAGTGCAGCCACTACAGAAAACAGTATGGAGATTCCTGAAAATATTAAAAATAAGAGCTGCCATATGGTCCTGAAATTCCACTTCTGGGTATTTATCAAAAAGAAATAAAAGCACTAATTTGAAAATATATATGCACCCCTATATTCACTGCAGCATTACTAGTAACAGCCAAGATACGGAAGCAATCTAGATGTCCATCAATAGGTGAATGGAAAAATAAGATTTGGTACACACACATCCACACACACACCCACACAATGGAAAATTATTCAGCAATGAAAAAGAATGATATTGTGCCACGTGTGACAACATGGACCTAGAGCAGTGATGGCGAACCTATGACACGCGTGTCAGAGGTGACACGCGAACTCATTTTTTTGGTTGATTTTTCTTTGTTAAATGGCATTTAAATATATAAAATAAATATCAAAAATATAAGTCTTTGTTTTACTATGGTTGCAAATATCAAAAAATTTCTGTGTGTGACACGGCACCAGAGTTAAGTTAGGGTTTTTCAAAATGCTGACACACCGAGCTCAAAAGGTTCGCCAATCACTGACCTAGAGGGTATTATGCTAAGTGAAATAAGTCACAGAAAGACAAATACTTTACATGGTATCACTTACATATGGATTCCAAATGAAACAAAATAAATGAATAAAGAAAACAGAAACAGACCACAAATACAGAGAATGAGCTGGTGGTTGCCAAAGGGGAGGATGTGGGAGGGATGGCAGTTAAAAAAAACAAAACTTTAAAAAAGTAAAAAAATAAAAGGAAAAAAAATTAAAGAAAACCACTTTAGAGATATTCTTTAAAAAAACCAAATGCTTTATGAGCATCTATTCCTTCAGAAAAATGCCCTAAAATATATTTATAAAACCAGGAGTCCTTACACCTTACCTGGGGGCAAGCAATGATCTTCCAGATTATAAAAGAATATGCCTAGATGGGACTTCATAAACCAAATCCCAAACCAATTTATAGCAACAAGTTTTTATCCTGTTTTCTTGCTTGTTTCATTTTTATGTAGCATCAGGCACACAACTCAAAGTAACTGTGGAGTCTTCTTCCTTTTAATGCTTACATATTGGGTTGAACCATGGGAAATCACTGATATTAGCGCATTTTGCTTACAAAATGGCAATTTCACATAATTTAACCTAATATTATCCTCCCATGGATAATAATTATACTCTCTGGGTTTATTATTCTGTTTGTATCACAACTGCAGACGTGCCATGTGTTTATTACACAGAATTGTCCTCTAGAAGCCCCACATAGACTGCATTCCCGAGTGAGGGGCCTATAACAGTGATGGCGAACCTATGAGACGCGTGTCAGAGGTGACACGCGAACTCATTTTTTTGGTTGATTTCTCTTTGTTAAATGGCATTTAAATATATAAAGTAAATATCAAAAATATAAGTCTCTGTTTTACTATGGTTGCAAATATCAAAAAATTTCTATATGTGACACGGCACCAGAGTTAAGTTAGGGTTTTTCAAAATGCTGACACGCTGAGCTCAAAAGGTTCGCCATCACTGGCCTATAACATAGACTAGCTGACTTTGGCACCTGTGGATTACCATCCAAGGATGGATGACTCCCTGTTATCAACTGCTAGGCGGCAGTTATGCCACCTCCATAGCACAGTCCACCAAGAACACCTGGACTCCTCGGGCCATGAAGCTCTGCAAAGCTGGAAGGGTAATGGCAGCAAGAGTGAGTCTCAAAGTGGGGACTGTTTGCTAAGTCAGAAATGCCCAATTGTAGTCTAAGAAGGCAGCACATCTCCAAACCACCTACTTTTTCCTTCTCTCACTACAGGGACCAAACCCCACTCACCAGAATTTGTGAATTTCATCACACCTTTCAGTAGTGACACCATCACAGGAGTGTCACCATGTCACTCCTCTCATTTGTTCTTATGATTAGTTGCACTGACTAGCAGAATTGACATCAACAATGATCAGCCTTGCAATGACTAACAGACTCAAATTAATATGCTGAGACACTCAATTTTTGAAGACTTTGGCTATACTGAGTAAATAAGTTATCTGTATGGGATTTTTACAAACAAAATTGCAAGTATTAGGAATACTTGTGAATGTCTGCTTAGTCCACCAGGAGGAATTAACAAAGGTAAAAAACTGCTTTTAAGGAGACTACAAGTAAGTGTAACACCTCTGAAAGGCAATTAACAAAGAAGAAAGTCTGTTCTGTGACAGCAAGTGAAATGTCATCTGAGTAGCACCTTGAGAGGAGATGAAACAGTGAGTATGGATTAGACTGAGTTTGAGGTCCTCAAAATGAAGGCTTTTTAAGAAATTGGGCTGCTCCCCCTTGTGGCTATGTAGACACATTGTAAATGACTTTTTGTATAAAGTTTTTCTATGCTAAAATGTTAGGCTACTTATTAGCCCACTTTTTATCACCTCTCTTTTAAAGAAAAATGGATTGTGCTAAATACTGAAATGCCACTTAAATGTCAAAGAAAACTTACGGTGGTAGAACCAAAAGAAAGGATGTCCACAACAGGTGGAGTAGAGGTCCGCAAGTCAGTTACCTCAAGCTTTGGATTAATCTGTGTATATACATAAGAAAAGTTAATATTAGAAATTTATATTATAAGAAACTGGAGGACATTTGTAAAACTTAGAGAGCATTTCCTAATATATTCTAAATTTAAAGTACATTGGTATATTCATTAACATGGATATAAAAATTTTAAACAAAATATTAGCCTATTGAATCTATCAATGTATAAGAAAAGATCATGACCAAGTTGAATTTATTCCAGAAATAAAAAGTTAATTTTACATTAGAAAATCAATATAATTCACCTAATAAGGGGATTTAAAAACAAAATAAAATGACCCACCTCAAAATGCAGAAAAAATCCTAGCCAGTTTATTAACACAAAAAAAGGAAACAAAAGTTGTTAAGATATAAGAATTGGAATAGAAGAAATAAAATTGTCATCATATATTATATAACTGTCTATGGAAAAATCCCCAAAGAATCTACTGCTACATCATTAAAGCTAAAAGAAAGTTTACTAAATTGAAAATAAATTGTATGTCTGCACTTCAAGATAGTTAGAAATATAAATTTCAAAAAGATATTTACAATACCATAAAATAAATACATCAGAATCTATATATATATATATAAAAGCCTAAGTGACCATTCGGCCAGTAGCTATGATGCGCAATGACCACCAGGGGACAGACGCTCCGACTGGTAGGTTAGGTTGCTCCTGGGGCCCTGTCAATCCCGAATCTGGTTCAACCACACCCTGGACCCAGAGAGGAGGGAGAGGGAGCCTGATTCCTCACGGAATTGGCGGTGGATTAGTTTGTTGCTGGGGCCCTGTCGGCCCCGAAACTGATTCACCTGCACCCCAGACCCAGAGAGGAGTGGGGAGGGAGCCAATTCCTCATGGAATCGGCTGTGGGTTAGCTTGCTGCACCAGATTCCCTTTTAATGTGAACGAATCCATGCACTGGGCCACTAGTAAACATATAAAAGTGGATATAGCCCTGACTGGTTTGGCTCAGTGGATAGAACATCAGCCTGCAGACTGAAGGGTCCCAGGTTCGATTCCAGTCAAGGGCATGTACCTTGGTTGCGGGCACATCCCCAGTAAGGGGTGTGCAGGAGGCAGTTGATTAATGTTTCTCTCTCATCGATGTTTCTAACTCTCTATCCCTCTCCCTTCCTCTCTGTAAAAAATCAATAAAATATATTTTTAAGAAAATGGATATGACCTATACAGGAAAAAATAATCAAACTCATGTAAAGACACAAAATAAAAATTTCTAACATAAGGAGCTCAGATGGAGAGCCCTGTATGTACGGAAAATAAATATAAAAGGAAAATGGTACCTCAAATCAACAGAGGAAAGATGATTTATAGTTGAAAAAACTGGCTCATTATATGGGCCCCTGACTAATATACTACATACAAAGGTAGATAACATATCAACTAGAAATCTAAGTGTTATGTCGTTACAAAGTTAATAAAGATAAATATATAAGAATATCTTTGCAACCCAGGGTCGAGAAGGACTACTAGGACTTACACAAAAGCTGCAAAAGCAAAACCACAAGGAAAAAGAAAAAACATATTAATGCATCTGATTATATCAAATTAAGGATTTCTGTTTAACAATGAACATCACAAAGTTAACACTCAGATGATGGAACAGAAGGAGGTAGTTATGATGTCTAAAACTAAAAAGGGCAAGTATCTAAAATCCATAAGAAAAACCTACAAATCAACGTGAAAAAGACAGAAATCCCAAGAAAAAAATTATAAGAAAACCTGACAGCTTACCAGCATATAAAGAGGTTTTTAGAAACGTTAGTAATTAGAAAAGATTAAAGGAAAATAGTACTTGACACCTATTAAACCGAAAATACTCAAAAGCTCAATGATGCCAACATCAATCTCAGCATTGTTTGTAATGCAAAAAAGAAAAAATAACCATGGCCGAAAGCCCCAAATGTTTATCAACAGTAGGGTAGATACGTAAATCATGGAGATTACTACTGTGGTAAATTCATCAGAATCCCACACAGCAGTGAAAGAAATGAACTACAACTACATGCAACAATATGTAAATGTACAAATACAGAGTGCATACATGATTCTCAGAATTTTAATATTATATTAAAAAGCAGATTACAGAAAAATAGACTCAGTATGATTTCATTTGTATAAAGTTTAAAACCATCAAACCATACTTTTATGTGAAACATAATAATTAACTAGAGTGGCAACTACTTTTGAGGGAGGTTATTTCTGAATTTGAGAAAATAAAATTAAACCACATCACCACCAACTATTTATTACACATTATGAATAGAAGTGAACAAAGGGCACCAAAGACAGCAGAACTTGTTATGAAATGAATGATAGGAGTAAGGACTCAGAAGAACTGCAAAGAAGAACCTGTTGTCTGAGCACCTGGTGAGAAAGGCCTCCTATGGAGGACACAGAGCTGAAGACGGCTCCTTTACAGAAGGTTTTGAAAACACACACACACACACACACACACACACACAGAAAACACAGCAATGAGTTAAGAAACATTTCTGGGCAGACAGGTGAATGCTGACTTTTGCACAGGGTAGCAATAAGAGAGGCTGGCAAAGGTCAAATTGTGAAGGGCGGAGGAATTTCGGAAGGCACAAAAAAACTGGAAGCTAAAATGTGCTTTAGAAAGATTAATGGGACAGAGACATCCAGAGTATCAAGAATAAAGCAGGGATAAGAGTGAGGACACTATTGTAACAGTCCTGGGCAGTGGAGGTGAGGGCTGAGCCAGAGGTTAGAAGAGTGGAATGATTTTAAAAGCTCTTATCCAATTTGAAGGGTATAGCTGTCGTTTTGGAAACATGAAGAAACTTTTATAGTCATTCAGCCAATTGTGTTAGAGGCAGAGGAATATACACAGTAATCGCCATGCTACAGTAAAGAAGAGATTGGAGCTTCAGGGTGAGAAGGGGGACTAGCGGCTAGCCTCTCAACACCCGTGCTCCTTCCTGGCTGTCCATAGAGCAGAACACACAGCCCCATCCTATGAGTTCTGAGGCCAGAGTTAAGGCGAAAGACAAGAAATCTGAGGATGACAGCTTTCCTTTCCATCTTAAGACAAGCTGTCCTAAGAAATTGCTTGCAAACATTCTATTCTCTTTTATCTACTGCCACCTAGTGTAGATATGAAATTGTTTCCCTATGAAAAATACAATCTGGCTTTACCACCTGAACCTGGAACTGCTCTAAAAATCTAAATCACATGGAAATAAATGGTCAGCATCTCTCATTGAGAAGTCCTTGAGCTGATATAAGTTGGGAAACTGTTGCTGTAACAGCATTTTATTGTATTGTGGCACAAGTTACTGACATATACGTTAAACAGAGCAGGAAATTCTTATTAAGTAAAAGTTCACATTCTTCTCCATAAAGAAAATATGCTGGGGATGGAGGGGGGAGGGTGACAGTCACAGTTAAGTTCTTTGCTAGCTGACCTTCAGGAATACCAACACTACCTTCTAGCTTTTCATTTTTATTAAAAGGAGAAACCTTTAATAATTAATTGCCTCAAAATGAAGTGGGCCCTTAGGAGAGGCTGAATGCTCTATCACTGAACACAGGGCATATAATTGAGAGATTCATGCAAGAGGGAGAGGTTAGTCTATATGACCGCAGAGGGTGAGAACCCCACTCTGAGGTTCTCTGTATCCATCATACTTAGGAATTCATGAACACAAACACCGCTACTAACAAATTCTGAAGGGCAAGGAATCTGCCCACTTTGTCCCCTGTTGCACACCCTAAAGCTACTACAATGTCCAACACATAGATATGTTAACTTTGATTATATTGAGGCATTATATCAAAATGGTTAAAAGTACAGAATGGAATCAGAGTGTGTGGGTTGAATTCTAGTGTTCCCATCTACTAGCTTTATGATTTAACTGCCTCGATTTCTCATGGAATAAAAATGGTACTACTTCATAGAGTTTTTAGGAAGATTAAATGACTTAATTTATGTGAAGGAATTAAAATAATGTATGTGTTAGATATTATTAGTATTATTATCATGTAATCTCTGAAGAACAATTCAATAATACAGAACAAAATAATATAGCCATATATACTCCAGCTAGAACTAAAATACAAGATTGGTAGAGAAATGTTATTTTTTTTACCATAAATTATGTTTTCTACCTTTATACAAGATTGAAATAAAGCTCAATCTCAGACTTGAAGACTTAAATTGATCACTTGTAGTTTTCAACAATGAATCATGTCCAGATTTTTATACAAATATTTGGTTACGTTAAAAGAAGTTTTCCTTCCTACTAAATATCATACAGAATTTCCAATGCAACTTATAGATTAAGATAGTCCTAAATAGCCATTATAAAATTAAAGGCCAATGGAGCAATTATTTTATTAATACTCTTAAACTGATTAACCACCATCCCTTCTTATAATATTCTACAATTCTCCCAGAATAACTATTTTGATGCCTTACTGTCACCAAGATCTAACACCATCCCTTAGAATGACTCTATTGTCTTCCAATGAAAATATGCACAAGAGTTGGGGATTGCTCATGCACTCACATTAAGTTCCTTCTCCAAGATGTGAAGTCTGCTTTTGTTTGGGAGCAGGGCTGGGCAATTTATAGTAGCTCCTGACAGCTTGAAGTCAGCATGACCTAGTGATGTGCCATAGCACAGTGTGGGCAGGGCTAAGACACATTATTTAGAAATTAGGCTTCTTTCCCACCAAAAAAAGAAAGAAGTTGTTCTCATGTTTTTAATTAAGATGGAGTGCCTAGGACAGGAGTGCTACAAAGGATCTGCAGTTAGATCAACAGAGAGGACACAGGAGGCGTCTGCTTCACACAGCGGGGTAAGGATTTTATGCCTCATACCTTCTTTCATGTGACCTTCTTCTCTCGTGTATTCTAAAAGCAAACTGCTATCTTCCTGCCTACCCATGTAGAAATTAGTAATTTATATATTTAGTCAGCTGGTACTCAAGGTCTAAGACTCCGCAGGATCCCCCACCTTCAAAGGAGTGGAGCACTTAAGGCTGGCAAATGGGTGGCTTTTGCAAAAAAGGCCAAATAATCTCACCCAGGAGATTGAAATTATGCAATTCAAATGAGTTTCATGGAAAACAGAATACAATTTAAATCACAGAAATGCAATGTTGCTTCAAACTTGGAAAGGAAACTTTCATGGTTACTGCAGAAAGAAAAAGTTAGTGAAATTAATCAGATTATAGATGCCATTTATTCCATATCCTTTCATAATACATTTTTGTTCTTTTAATCATGAATTCCAACCTCAAAAATGTTTTTGCTAATTTTCAAACATTTCCAAAGTAACATGTAAGTTGAGTTTGCCTAAAGATTTGAAAAATAATTCAATCCACAAAATTTTGTCTTTCAAAGTAAAATGTACTTAATCTAAGTGAATACACTGCATAATATCTAGTCTGATTCATACTATTCTATTCTAGGTGATATTTAAAGTGTTTAAAAATAATTTGATATTTAATAATTATTTATTAATAATATTAAATATGTTCTCTGTCTAGAAAACTTATTTTATTATAAGAGATTTTTTTAGTGGTTTTAAAAATTTTCCATTAATTTGTAGAGAGTGGAAGGAAGGGGGAGAGACAGAGAGAAACACATCAATTAGTTGTTTCCCACACTCAGGGATCGAGCCTGCAACAGAGGTACGGCACGTGCCCTTGGCCACAACCCAGGACCCTCTAGTCCAGTGATGGCGAACCTTTTGAGCTCGGCGTGTCAGCATTTTGAAAAACCCTAACTTAACTCTGGTGCCGTGTCACATATAGAAATTTTTTGATATTTGCAACCATAGTAAAACAAAGATTTATATTTTTGATATTTATTTTACATATTTAAATGCCATTTAACAAAGAAAAATCAACCAAAAAAATGAGTTCGCGTGTCACCTCTGACACACGTGTCATAGGTTCGCCATCACTGCGTCTAGTCTGAGGGCCAATGTAAGAGATTTAAAAAAAAATTAAACAATTGTTCATATGCAGAATCCTATCACTTCTCTGGTATTTTATATTACAGAATATATAGGTATTTTACAAATGTTCATTGTGTACTTAATTTAAGCAACCATGAGTGCTTACAGGTAATTTAAAGTAGGTACACTCAGGCTGGCTTTCTTAAGGCCACAAATATAATTCAGTCACAGTGCTTAACATTCTGTAACTGAACTCTGATTCCAAGGTGAAAAGTCAGCTTTTAATAGGATTCTTAAGTGTATATGTGAAAAATACGGTTGAGTGTGCCTTGCATGGCCTGGGTCATCCTGACCTCGCCATACAGAGCAACCGGCCAGTTCACTTTCTGGCTGCAGTCAGAGCAGAGCTATTCAGACAACTTGTTGATGTTTTGAAGAAGGGTCAGCACTCTTAAATGGCCTGGGACTGGCAGTAAATCACAGAGAAAATGGCTTGAAGTGCCAGCACTGAGGTAGTGTGGAGTCATGGAAATAGCACTGAATTAGGAGTAAGGAGAGCAGAGCTCGGCCTGCAGCCCAGCCAGCCAGCCATCCCTGTGAAAAGGTGGCTGGACGGATGACAGGGCAGCAACTACATGGATGGTTAGGCTCAGTCACACCACAGTAATGCTAGAACAGAAAACACTGAGAGTGTTAGCAAAACCAGCTGGGGTTAAACAAGGAAAGGGAATGCAAATTAAAATATACTTCACATATATTTTATGTGAATACTTGTAATCACAGGGGATCAAAATACATCTATCATTATAGAAACTGAAACACAAATGTGATGAGCCAAAAATTACATTATATACTTTCAAAAAAATAAGAGGAGTAGTAAAGCATAATGTAAATACTTTATTTAGAAGAACTGGAAAGAAGGTCAAAGTTGGAAAGGACCAAAATTATATCAAAGAACTGAAAATAAACATTACCAAGAAAAAACCAGGATAGAAACCCCCAAATGTGGCTAGATTAAACAAAATATAGAAAATAGACCAAAAAACTTAAAAGTTTTAAAAACTTGCACTTAGGAACTCTAAATAGCTACTCTAAACACAAAGAGAGGCTCTGTTGGTGATCAAAAATTCAGATGAATTGGAAATAATGATTTAATATTAACTCTTGGAAGAGAAAGGGGCTTATGGAGAATCATGCAAAATGGAAAGTATTGAACAATGATGATTTTTTTTTTGAAGAGAGAACATTTAAATCTATAGCACTTAAAGAAACTTGTCAACAAAAAACACATCTAAATAATTATATATTTGAAAATATATGTAAGCAAATAGTAAAATAGTTCCAATTATTAGGTTTAATGCCCAAATCTCTTCTTTTTATTGTCCATAAGATTTTCTTCTTTGTTATGAAAGGACTTCAAGATATTTATTTCAATAACTGTCATAAGTATTGCCCTTTAGCACTATTCTCATGGCAGCCATCACATGAGCTTCCTACACATGCCTAGAATAAGAAACTTGCTCAGACTTTAGTCACCAAAGCCTTAGATTTGTCATTTCCTATTACTATTAACACAGTTTTTAAGTTTTATTTCTAAGTCTTCAAGAAGCAAATATGAGAGGCTTTAGATCGATTACATACTGTCATATTTAAAGTTTTACGAGTAAAAATAATTGTTTCTCAAAGTTCTGCTGTTGTAAGGCAGAACTAGGTTTTCTATAATTATGATTTCAAGCATCTAGTTGACCAGTAGCCCCAAAATCTGCACTTACAAATAGCAGGACAAATATGTACAAAGTACTCACTTCAACAGTCTCGATTTTCCCTTCATGGCAATGTGGTGTTCTTGGATAGATGTCCAAAAGATGTGGTGGTGAATCAAAATGTAATCTTTTGAGATTTCTTTTAAGAACATCTTTAGAATTCAGTTCATCAAAGTTAGTCCTCCATAATAAAATCTGTTTAAAAAAATTAAACAAGTTGGCAATTTATTTACTTGCATATACAAGCAATAGAACAGATTTTTAAAAAAAATGAATATACAAAAATGCCTCTCGAAATAGGAAGACTAGATAAATATTTCAACATTACTACTTCTCAATACTTTTTTAAGGGTGAGAGATTTAGCCATCTGAACTGCCTTCATGTCGTTTAAAATTCATATTAAGAAAATAACATTACCTTAAAATCCTCTTTTTTTTCCCAAAGCCCAAAACCATGTTGTCCACCATATTCAATAAATCTGACAATGAATGACTTTTGGTTATTTTAAGTAAATGCAAAATTACTGCATAAACAATTTATATTTACAATCCTCAAGAACCTTAACATTTCAAACACAAGATACAGACAAAATATTAGGCAACAATTCAAGTGAAAGTGCCACATTAATATTTGGCATACAATAAGTGTCAGTTACATGTATAAGTGTAGAGACAAGCAAAGAAAATAACTGCTATTTGAGTTCCAAGATTATCAAAACTGTCACGATTTCAGCTATGAAACAGCAGACGTCCTGGCATTAAGTTAAAATATAAATTCATTGGAACATATACAAACTAGCTGGTTGTGAAAATCTGTGCTGAGGTCTTGGACTCCTTTGCCCTAACCTAATCAAAGAGGGAGCTGAAAGACGTACAAACCTGCATATCTGCGCCTCCTGATGAAAATAGCTCTCCACCTTTTGAAAATGAAACAGTAAAGACAGGTCCCTAAGATATAAATGGAAATTTAAAAAAAGTTACTTGGTGATGTTTTCTTATGGCCAAGCATACTGTGAATATTAATTTTTTTCTAATTTATGTAGACTATTGATGCAATAAGTCTGAGAGAACATATCCAACTGCTAGCAACTAATGCAGTTAGAGTGAAGGTAATCAAAGAACCAACCCAATTATATTAAAACACATATAAATGATATTAAATGTAAAAGAAATTCTAATAAAAATTTTAAAATACACCTTTTTTTTTTCCTTTTAAAGAAAAGCTTGTACATATGTAATTACAAGCTTTTCCAATTACAGAATTTCTTTTAAGACTTGTCTGGCTTTGGACTCTTTATTCAACAAATCACTAGCAGAAACTAAATGATAACTCTGAGAGTGATTAAGAATGAAGCTACATGAAAAAAAGGCCATATTCCCATTTTCTGACTTCAACAGGCTTCATTGAGTCACCCTTCATGTGGGCAACAGTGAGCCACTAATAGTTTTAAAAGCAGGATATAGACAGCAGGAGAGCTGTGATGAAAATTGATGTCACAAACACTTTGTAAAGCATATGACTGTCTAACCCAGGGGTGGGCAAACTTTTTGACTCGAGGGCCACAATGGGTTCTTAAACTGGACCGGAGGGCCGGAACAAAAGCATGGATGGAGTGTTTGTGTGAACTAATATAAATTCAAAGTAAACATCATTACATAAAAGGGTACGGTCTTTTTTTTTTTTTTTAGTTTTATTCATTTCAAACGGGCCGGATCCGGCCCGCGGGCTGTAGTTTGCCCACAGCTGGTCTAACCACTATACTGTGCACCTGAAACTAAAACAAAATAATATTGAGTGAAAATTGATGTTGCAATTGTGAGATGATGGACTGAAGTGAGAATGAATGGTTGGAGGCCAGTTAGGAAGTTACTGCAATTATTTGGGTGAGAGGTAATGAGAACTTGAAATTGAGCAATGACTGTGAAGTTGGACAAGACTACACTTGGCACAGTCACAACATGCATAGCCTCTGGGTCAACTTTTCAATCCAGATAAGAGTAATTATTTCTCATTTCAAAATACCAGTATATTCTGTTCTGTTAATGTGCCCTTAATCTATACAAGAAAACTTCTGGGGAAAAACACCTTATATTTTTAAGTAGACAACCCCACAGATTTAGGTTATTGTAGCCCCATAAACATCTTTTTCCTCCACATTGTGAAAAATTCCACCTTTGTGTATAAATTTTTCTTCTAAAATATTGTTTATCTTTTTTTCTATTAATCTATTTCCATGGGTATTTTAATCCTTGGCTACTTTTATTGGTTATTTATTCAGCTTAAATACACACACGAGCTGGTTCGTGTCTATTTCTGCTTCACACTAACACAGCTGCAGAGCAAATGACAAAGCAAGCAGGAAGCCAAGCAAGATATATGAAATCAGAAAAAAACCCTTCACCCCTAGACCACTGAGCCTATTCTATTTCTGGATATAAACTGCTTATACTTGGTTAAAAGGAAGTATCTAGTACTTTTTTAAAAGGATGCATTCTAAAAAATTTAGAGGAGTTTGAATATTTACCCAGAAAGGAGGACTAGTTTACATACTTAAAAAAGTTTTTCTTTCGTGTGTTATATGCCAGGGTGTGTGTGTGTGTGTGTGTGTGTGTGTGTGTGTGTGTGAGTGTGTGTGTAATTGAACAAGCTCAATAATAGGACCTTACTTCCCCACTGGGTTATAAACCAACTGAGAAATAACACAAAAAAATAAGGCACATGAGAGCCAAATATCACCTTTCATACTGATAAAGGTTTGCAAAGAAAGAATGTGGTTTTATGTGTACAAATGGGCTTTCTAGATCTGAATACCAGAATGAGTCAGATCTGAGTTCCCAGTCACAGGCAAGACTGGACAAGGGCAGGCCTCCCCACAATAAGTATCAGAGGAAAAGTAAGGGCAGGCTTACTTCCAAGAGCAGAAGTCATTGGGCTCTACTTGTTGTTAAATTTCTCCTTTTAATCTCACCAGACTAGTGAAAGAAATGACTGCGGGGGTGTGAGAGGCTGAGTGTCAGAGCTAGTGGGATAGCTTCCACATAAGAAAGATCAGAGGTTGGGAAAAAATGTATCTATCACCACTTAACCAGTTAAACCTAAACTACATCCTGATGAAGATAATAATGAAAGATTAATTTAATGGCTATAAAAGATACACATTGATTTTGACAAGAATTACAATAAATATTATTTCTAATAGTTGCTTCTAGAGGATAAAAGCATCATCTTGGAGGCAAAAATATTTTTTTATGACAGCAGCAATGTATGTTATACTTGGAAAAGTAATAAAAGCATATAATAAAATGGATCAAAACTTTAAAATATATATCATTTAAAAAACAAAAATCTCAGTGTTAGTACCGAATGTCCTTGAAGTGTATATATGAGCCTTCCTTCTAGTAGATCCAAAATCTTAAGTGTACCATCTGAAGAAGCAGTGATGAGATAGTTACCCGAAGGATGGAATGATACACAATTAACTCCGCCACTGTGAACTGATTTGTAGAAAATAAAGCAAAAACTTTAGAGAACAATTCTTAATTCTACCAGTAAAGATGCCCCTTGGATCTATTAGCAATTTTAGGTTGAAAACAAAAATCAATTAGAGGCAATGTCTCCACAACACCAAATTTCTAAGTAGCTTACTAAAACAAATAAGTAGTTTGGCATCATATAGCTTGAGTATCCAGCTAATGAGAAAGAATAGCTTTCAATATGAGAATATGTCATGGAAAGATGATCTTGTTAACCACATAACTAAAAGTCTTCAGATATATTACCAATATAACCAACAGTTAATTATTACCAGCTCACAAAAGGTATACAACCTTGCCTTAAGCTAAATTTAGTAATCAATTACAGCTTGGCACTAAGGGGTAAAGAGTGTGGAGATATATTTGGAGAAGGGCACAATCTTGCCAGTTTGAGCAATCATTTCTCATTTCACCATCTTTCCAATAGGAGGCAGTATAACACAGTGATGGAAAGTGTAAACAGAAAGACCCAGGTCAATTTTCAATTCTTTTAGGAGGTCACTTAAAGCCTCTTTAAGCCTCAATTTCCTTATCTTTAAATGGGAGTAATAATAATAATACCGCCTCTTGGGGCTGTTGTGAAGAAATTTATCATTGTAGCTACATGGTAAATATTACACTTAAGTCTGAGAAATGTGGACTTAATGTAAACCCAATATAAACCAAGAAATTGATTTATTTCTCTTTTAACTTTAATACATAGGCACAGTCAGATGTTGTTTTCTACCAGTTATAACAAGTATTTGTGCCAATTTCTATCCCCGACTTCTCATAATTATATAATCAGAGTTACTCCAGCAAATAACCAGAGTTTGCAAGTCTCACAGTAATCTCTTTCTTTTTTCTTTATAGTCCTGGCATCATTTTTAAGGTGCCTCCACCTCCCTCTCCACTCTGGCATCTACCCCAGCTTCTCAGACCATGCTGCTGAGGGGGCTGACTATCTTTCAGTCAGTTCAAAGGCAGCCCGTGGCTCTTGTTAAGAGGGCCAGGCCACACTGAGAAGGGTAGTCTGTCAGTTGAAGAGTTTCCCAGGAGCCCACTCAACAACTGAATTCTTTTGTTATAGACACTGTACCTTGATAATGCTGGAGTAATTTGTTTAATCGTATATCCCAGATTTTCACAGTATGATCAGAACCTGCTGAAGCTATGCATGTACCATTAGGGCTAAAATCCACAAAATTTGCAAACCTAGGAGGAAAGGATAAGATGGTCTCATATTTTGATTTCTTTACTTTCATTTCTTTATTCAAACTGTAATAAATTAAATGTCTCCTTATTAAACCACATCACATAAATGCACAAATAGAATGGACTTACCCTATAGAATCTGAGAAATTACTGACACACTGCTTACTTGTGGTATCCCAAATTTTTATAGTTTTATCCTCACTACATGATACAATTAGTCTTCCATCGGGTGAAAATCTGGAAAGCACAAGAAAGAAGACTGTTTCTGTGAAAGGCTCCCAATAATCACAATCACAGCCATCCCACTCCCACCATACACAAGTCAGGCTGTACATATTAAATATTGGAGACCACTGTTACCACACGGTGCAGCAACGTCTTATTCTGCAACCACCATCTTTTCAACTAAAAATAAGCACGACAAAGGACACTGATAGGCCATTAAAAGATCAAATCACACCATATAGCTCAGTGGTTCTCAACCTTCCTAATGCCGCGACCCTTTAATACAGTTCATGTTGTGGTGATCCCCAACCATAAAATTTTCGTTGCTACTTCATAACTGTAATTTTGCTACTGTTATGAATCGTAATGTAAATATCTGATATGCAGGATATATTTTCATTGTTACAAATTGAACATAATTAAATCATAGTGATTAATCACAAAAACAATAAGTAATTATATATGTGTTTTCTAATGGTCTTAGGCGACCCCTGTGAAAGGGTCGTTCGACCCCCAGAGGGGTCGCGACCCACAGGTTGAGAACCGCTGATATAGATTAACCAAGGTTCTTCTCCTTTCATTCTTTTATTTAAATAATTTAGCTTTATGGCACCTGTTGTAGTTTTTTGGTTCATCTCTGCACTCCTTCCAAGCCAAGTACCTTGCCTTTTTTCTTTTTGCCATGTACCTTGCTTTTTAAAACATCTTTATTTCTTTCTCCTATATCTGTCATTTTTTGGTGTTATCCATATGACCCAAGAGAGCCTTTATTGTTCACACCCCCCCCCAACCCTGTAGGTAAGTTTTTTATAAGAAAAAGGACTTGTGTGTTTAGAATTAAAATTAAATGATATCATCAACAAAAGAACCAGCTCCCCAAACCCATAAGTTCCTGGACATGAGGAGGCCAGAGAGCTCCACTGGACTGAAAGTAGGACAACTCATTAACATGGAACGGAAACGCCTTCATGGACACACCTATCATCCACATGCCCCATTAAAAAACAAATGACTAAATTCTCACATGGCTTGTCTACTGTTTCTATGCTCTCCTTTCATTTTAAGATCCTTTTCAAAGTTTCCCCCTACCCTAAGTGCCTTTCTAGGATAGAAGAGCAGAAGACAAAAAAAAATTTTTTTTAGACTACTAGAAAATTATGAATAGTATTTTTGTCATTAATATTTTAGTGATAACAAAACCCCCAAAAAGACAAATTTAGGTCACAGACTGATTATGTTTCAATCTTATTGGTATTTCTCTCTAGGCCCAGATTGCTATAAGTCATCAATTGTGGGTGTGGATTATAATTAAAGGCTTTTCTTTTTATTCTCTCTCATTTGATCCTCTCCTCCCTTCCTGTTCTTAAGGCTGACCTAAGAATAATTCTTTTTGACAGAAACTTGGGATCTGGCGCCTATGGATTCACCATTAAAAAAAGAAAAGACACAGAAGCACAATTAAATTCTACATAAAATAATCTTTAAAATTCAAGAAAATAATCTTGTAAGAAAATATCTTCCATGATGGTAGTTCAGGGTGATTTTATAATAATGTAATATATTATTAATCTTTTCCAGCAGAAACTATGTGATGAAGATTCAAATATGAAGGACAGTATTCTAGAAATGCTCCAAACAGATGAAATTTATTTTACACAGACCCTGGGGATAAGAAACCTACTTAGTATCCCCATGAAAATAAACATTACATAATAATGTAAACAACTAATTCAATGAATTAAATTGCATCTCTTAAGAAGCTATCTTTAAAAAATATTACCTAATGTGAATATTTCTTCAAATGGTAAGAATATTTCTGAGATGACTTGATTCTTACATTTTAAGAGCAATGATGAAAAAAAAGTAATAAAATGGAATGATCAGATTAAAAACAAAGTACAGAAATCCTCACCCTACATTATTGACTAAATCCTACCACCACCACCACCATCACTATCCTGCTAACCCTATAGCAACTCTTTTAATCCTCAATCAACCCTACAAAACAGGTGCTACTGCTAGCCTCAATTTACAGATGTATAAACGGGGCACATAAAGGATCAGTAACTGCCAGAGTCACACGACCAGGAAGATGAGAACCAGACAATCTGGTTCCATAGCTAAACTCTCAGTCACTCTGCTGGGTCCCTACTGAAAGGGAAGTGTCTTCTCCTGGCCAAAGGATTTGGGACACACAAAGTTCTGTGTGGCTCCTGTGTGACCACAGAAGGCCCTAAAGTGGAGAAGCTTGAGGCAGTGCTTCTCAGACACTCCGTGATCAGCTCTGACAGGCTAACCACTGGACTATCCTTTAATAAAAATCCGCTTGCATTACCATACACTGTCAGTGTTCCAGACGAGTTTATGGGAAGGACATTCATTCATTCAAATATTCACTGAGCACCTGCCAGAACCAGGCACTGGACAACGTGCTGGGTCACAGGAATATAGTGGCAAATGAAATGGAGATCCCTGTGTCCAGGAAGCTTTCAATCTAGGGCGTTAACAGAAGGGAGGGCACACAAATAATATGTTGTAGACAGTGATAAAACAAAAAATGTGCCAATTTATCATTAGAAACTCCATCGAAGATACATGTTTTTAAAGCAACTTGTGAAAAAGAGAAAGGAGGTATACTGGCCAGATAGAATTCATCCTAAGAAGGAGGGGCTATAAATAAGAGACATTTTTCAAACTAGAAATTTATCTTGAGCAGGATGGGTTATAGTCTGAGAGAAGCTTCCTCATGCTAAAGGAAGGAAGGAAGGGCAAACATCCGATAGAGAACAGAGGAGGTAGTGGGAAGAAGCTGGCAGCAGAGGGAGAGGTTTCTACCTCCAACTCCACATGACCAGAGGGGGACTCAGGATAAAGGCCCTGCCCCTCCTCTGGACACCATATTATAATTCCTGCTTTCTGTATACGTTTTTTGCCTTTGGAGGGGTTAAAAGTAAAGATGGTGGCTTGTATCTTCTCCTTCCCTTTCACTTTTAATTAGATTCATAAAAAAATAAGTAAGCACCAATAAAATGGGCTTTTCTTTGCCCTGACTTTGATCAGGGCTCTGAGACATTAATAGATTTCTAATTCTCTAATTCAGTACCATCAACAGCCTTTTAAAATTTCCAGAGACTGTGTCACCAAGATGGATATTATATTAGTCAATGGTGACTAATGGATCAGGAGATGTGGACTGTCTATAAGGCATTTGAAAAGTTAATTGAACTAGTTACTATTCAATCCTTTAAAATGTATTGGTACTCATTTGAGAGAATGAGGAAATTCTTGAACACTTTCCAGAAAAACTGGTTCACATTTCCTTGAAAGCAGCCTAAGAGTTATATAACAGATCTTTAACTTGGAATCTATGGAGTTCCCAAAACTGTATGTAAAACTGCATGTCTATATGTACATAAATAGTTATTCATTACACAGCCAAATGGGCCCATGAACCATGAGACGTTTTAAAGTGGTTTCATAAGAAGTCAAAATATTCATTTAAATATTTCTTATCATTAGATAAGTATTCTATAAAAACAAATTTCTAGCCCTCAGGATTGTGAGACCAGAGTGGGCATTGTCCATGTCCTTTAAGAAACAAATCATTAGTACGTGGTACTCTGAAGTCAGCAGTATTCAACAGGAGAGGGAAGCAGCAAAAAGCAATGGAAATAAGACTGCCCATTTAATACAGAGTTTTGCAACTGCCCAGCTCTGTAACCTTGTGAAACTCATAACCCCCCTGGCCACCACTTTCTATTTAGATAATGTGAGACTTTCGATTGCATTCAGACCTCAAACTTTCATAGACTCAAAAAACAAGCAGTTTCAGTTTGCTTTAATGGGGTTGTGTTTACACATTGAAGTTGAAGTTCAAGACAATAAGCAAAACATTTATGTTTTTTTAAGTGCTGGTCAGCATTAGAAGAGAAACCATCTGTTGCAGTAACAGGATTCACTCCTGCAACTGTTGAGAGACAAAAAACAGATGAAAGAGGTACAAAAACATTTAAGTATGCTAATTAGTTGTTGGGTCATCCATCATTTATGTGCCCAGACTTCTCTCCTGGATCTCCACCCTTAAGTACAATTGCCTACTGGGTGTCTCCTCTTGGATAGCCCTAGGCACCCCTGACTCTGAACTTGTCCAAACCTAAACTCACCTTCCTCCTCAGGCAGCTTCTTCTCCAGTGTTACTTTCCTGAATAAACAGTTTCTGAAGTCAGAAACCTAGCAATCATGCTCGATTCCTCTTTCCCCTCCACTCCCCTACATTGTAATCCATGATTAGCCCCATCTCTTCAAACCACAATGGGCCCCGCTACGTCATTCTCTACATGCAAGAAAAGTGATCTTTAAATTGGAAATCAAATTTTTCAAATTAAAACCATTTGGTGGTTTCACATTTCCCTTGGGAAAAAGTCTGACACCCTTACCACTGCTTATCAGGTCCTCTGGATCTGCCCTCCTGTCTCTTCATCTTCATCACCCCCCCCCCTTTCTGACACCACACCCCTCTTTTTTCTCAGGACCTTGCTCCTGCCTCAGCTGTTTCCTCACACACGTTTGTTCCCTATGCCTCAAATACCTCCCCCTACTCTTTATCTAGTTTGAATTACCTAAAAGGATCTTACTCCTTCAAGTCTCTGCTCCCCTCACTTTTTCATGAAAAGCCTTCCTGAATTTCCCCCTCCCCCACGTTAACTCCTCAGGAGGTGTTCTTAACATGACTCATATGCACACGCCTCCCTTACAGCCACGTGTTCTGTTTACTTCCCTAACAAAATGTAAGGGCCAAGACCACATCTGTCTTATTCACAGTTGTGTCCCTAGGCACAGTGCACGGTACTGACTACATCCTCAGTAAACATTTATGGCACCAGAAAAAAACTTTCTAAGGGAATTCGCACTAACTTAGAATTATAGCCAATGAGAGCTTATACTTAAAATCTTTGCAATTTGTCACACAATATGAACATACTTAATGCCACTGAACTATATATTGAAAATGGTAAATTTTATCTTATATATATTTTAGCACAATAACAAAAATACCTTCAATTTAGATGGCTAAAGATCTCATGTAACACTACCAACAACTGAAATTTAAAGGCAGATTTTCCCCGTAAAAATTAATGCCGTAAAAGCAATAATGTTGGAAAAGTCTCATTAAGTTCTACTTATTTTTGACTAAGAATACCATAAAGATAACTAAGTTATCTCACATTATACATTATTTTTTAAAACTCAGGGCTACAGCCGAACTGGTTTGGCTCAGTGGATAGAGCGTCGGCCTGCGGACTGAAGGGTCCCCGGTTCGATTCCGGTCAAGGGCATGTACCTTGGTTGCGGGCACATCCCTACTGGGGGGCATGCAGGAGGCAGCTGATTGATCTCTCTCATCGATGTTTCTAACTCTCTATCCCTCTCCCTTCTTCTCTATAAAAATTCAATAAAATATATTTTTTAAAAAACAGAAAAACTCAGGGCTACAATAATCCTAACATTTACTTATTTATCTATTTATTTATTTTAATAGAGTCTTTTTATTTATTTTTTAAAATACTTTATTGTTGAAAGTATTACATATGTCTCCTTTTTCCCCCATTGACCTCTCCCTGCCCACTCCCACCCCCCAGCACAGGCCTTCACCCCCTCTACTGTCTGTGAATCCTAACTTTTAAAAGCATTATTTTGCCCCCAAAATAGGTAATAATTCTCACCCATATATATATTTCAAAAGATAAATGTTTTTTCTCCATTACTCATTAAAGGAAAATTACTTCGTTTAAAAATCTAGGAAAGGGGACATCTGTAATACTTTTAATAATAAAGATTAAAAAAAGATAAAAAACTAGGAACTATAGTAAGTAAAAAAGTTCATAGTTCCATCACCCAAGTTCCAGTTAATATTTTGTGTGTAATAGGTACTTTACCTTTGTTCATGTATACTCCTTCCATATTATAATCATAAGTTCTGAATTTTGTCCACCCTCTCCCCCTAAGATAAACATGTTTTAATGTAATTACTTGCTTATATTTCCCTTTTTTATGGCTACATAATAATCTAAACTATTTAACCAGTTTTCTTTATTCAGAAAAAAAAATGCTTGTTTACAATATTTCACCATTATAAATTATACTGAAAGCAGTATTTTTGAGTATAAGGCATTTTCCTTTCAATACAAAAGGGTATTTAGAATAAATTTCTAGTTGTGGAATTGCTGTAACAAAGACTCCTGATATATTTTGCACACGGATTTCTAAAAAGACTATACTAACTTATATTTTAAAAGCATTAATATATTTCCCAATAGCTGGCATATCTTAAAAATATTTCTGTAAATTAAGATGAATGGTCATAAACAATGGTTAGTACAGAGAACATAACTGTTCATCTCTTTTTACACTAATGGGCACCACACCACCTCTGTGCCCTGTGGAGTAAGTCTGGGCTTCAGGGAAAAACTCATAAGTATTGGGCACACAGAATTTTTATTAATTAAGTTCATGGCATATATTCAAAATTCAATGACTAAAGGGAGAAACAATTGCTCTAATGACCCTCTATATTCATTTAAATACACTGTCCATGCATTTGGAAGAAGAACAATATCACTTGGACTATTTTTAGAATTTAATTGCTTAATTCATCTACAATTTTTGTAAATGTATGGTATGCAATACAAATCCTACTTTATATTTTTCCAACTAGAAATCCAACTATCTTAACTACATATTAAATAGTCCATTCACTTCCCCAATGGTTGGAAATGCTATCTTCAACGTAAAATACATATGGGCCTGTTTCTAGCCTTTCTATGACCTATTTTCCTAATCCTGTACCATTATCATCATATTTTAATTTCTAAAGTTTTATACTGAGTTCCTTCTAATTTTTTTCCTGTCACTGTTTCTTGATTATTCTTGCACATTTATCTCATCCTTATGAATACTGAAATTAGCTAGTCAGGTTCCACTAAATTCCTTTGGCATAACTTTCAGTTCTGGACAAGGGGGACTTATATCCCTACCACAAACTATCATACTGCTGGGCAAAGTAAACTAAACAGCTGTTTTTAGACACTGTACAGAAACAACACAGGGTTTTGAATCCTGACACATGGAAACAAATGAGATGAGCACCAAATCCAAACCAGATTTCTCCCTGGGAGCATTTTTCAGTCCATGGCACAAGGACATAGAGCCCAAGGAGACAGCAGCAGTCTTGCTGGGCAAAGAAAACAGAAATTAGAATTCAGAACTGCTACGGGGCTAGAGTTTAGAGGGCAGGAAGTGAGAAAGACACTATGAAGAGCAGAAACCCCCCAAAAGATCTGCCTATGAATCCCACTGAGTCTGTGGTCAAATACAAAGCTGCTTATGAACAGAGGACTGAGGCTTGGCAGAGAACAATTACTGGGAGACTGTGAGCTGAACAGAGTACATATAAGGGGAATATCAATAAAAATGATCTCCACCTTCATATTAAAAAATGCAAACCAGAAGACACTGGGATGACATATTTAAAGTCCTGAAAGAAAAAGTACCCACTGAACTAGAATTCAACATCTCAGCAAAAATATCCTTTAAAGAGGATCAACAAAAAGTTGAGAGAATTTATTACCAATAGACCTGCACTACAAGAATAGTAAATAAAGTTTCTTAGGCTGAAGGGAAATGATACCAGATGGAGACTTGGATCTACTAGTACACAAAGGAATAAAGAGAGCTAGAAAAGGTAAATATGGGGGTACATACTAGCAATAGACTTTTTGTTTCTTATTTCTTTGAAAAATGGTTGCTTAATGTATTGTGGGCTGATATCATATATAGATATAAGAGGTGGGTAAATGAAGTATATTTTGGTAAGTTCTAACATTAGAACTTTTACAAGTTCTGACACATATAAAATTAATTCAAGAGTACAGAGTGATATGTTAAGGATGCATATTGTAACTTTTAGAAATTACCAATAAAAAACACACAACATGGACAAAGAATAAAGCTAAAAAGCCTGCAGAGGAAATAAAATGGGATACTAAGAAATACTCAATTAATCCAAAAGAAAAGCAGGAAAAAGAAATAAACAAATGAGATAAATAGAAAACAAAGAGCAAAATGGTAGACTTTAACCTAATCATAGTACTAGTTACATAAAGTTAAACAGAATACACATGCCAATGAAAAGACGGAGACTTTCAGACCCAAGTACTTGAAAATAAAGTTATCCTCTGATAGTTAAATATATAAAATGCATTCAAAGGAGGATAGTAGTTACTATATATAGTAGCAACCTCTAAAACTATGTTCAAATATGTGAAATGACTTTTAGACACAACCTAAACATGACTCCAGTATAATCCTGAGGAGGAAAAATTGGAATATGAGGGTAATTAATAGCTGACATTAGTTACATTCATTAACCTGTTTATTCATGATGACTATGAAGAAGGTAAGGTACCCCTTTGTATTCAATTACAAAAGAGCAGACAAAGGCCCTGAGAGGTTATGTCATGTTCCCATGATCACATGCTGGTAAGCCCATGCTCTTAGCTACTTTCTGCTCTCTCTTTGCTGAAACGAAGCAACAAAACTGCACTACCTGAAAGAGGGAGGTGCCCAGCAACTCAAGAGGCCAGAGCAACAGCATGTCTCCTGTCAGGCCCAGGGAGAGAGCACCTGACCAGCAGAACTGATCCTGCTGATTCCTTGGCAGGTGTGTATGTGGCAAAGATAGGTCCACCTCACTATCCCAACCCGAGGAAACCATCCATCAAGATTTTTTTCAACAAACTCTCTTGCTTTAGTTCCAGGGCCCACTGAAGTCTTATTGTGACTTTCTTGGCAAAGGAAGACCCTGGCTGAGGCACACAAATCTTCTAGTCCACTTGAAAGTTAGTGCTGTCACTGTAAATAAGTAAACTGGTATCTGGTTTATGTTTCCTAAATTTCTTAAGTGGGCTTAGATTCCCTCTGAGCCTTCTCATCTCTGGGTAAAGAGCAGAAACAGGACTTCTAGGCCTTCAGACTTTGGAAGAAAGTCCTGGACTAGGATGACCCTATCAAGGCTGTATTTTCACAGGAAGTTGCACAAACACTCTGAGAGGCTGAGCCTGAGTGGTCAATTGGATCCTCTCAATTCTCTTTGTCTCTCACAGCAGTAAGTTGAGCCAAGAAAAAAACACTGTAATTAATACGTGAGAAGAATCTCTAAGCTTGTTGTAGAGCACCTATAAGGAAAGTTGCCAAGATGAAATCTTTATTCATTCAATTTAACCCAATTATTTATCTAAGAACATTCTTCCAGAGAGTTCTCTGGAGTATTTCATATGAATCACTCCCTCCAAACAGTAAGAAAGCAAATGATTTTTAAAAACAAACCTCAGAACCACAATGTACCAGCAAGATACAGGCATTCCATTAAGACCAGGTGTGCTGAGTATAAAAATTATCAACCTGAACAGAGGTAGACCAAAATGGAAAAAGAAATTAGCGAAGCCATGTAAACATTCTCCATGCAAGATGTATTGCAGTATCCTGAATTTTATACAAAGAATCCACAAAAATGACTCCTGCCTCAAGAGAACGCCCACCAAAGCTACCTGGTCACCGATTCATCGATTCATTCAAACCACGTTTTTGTACAACTCTGAGCCTTCCCCACTCTATAACTAACTCTACAGTGCTCCTCCACCGTATCTGATTCTACTTGGAACACTCTTCCCCACTCTGCCTCGCTAGCTACCTCACTTCAGTCAATGTTCCTTAGAAAAGACACTTCCCCAACCACCATCTGTAAAAGACCACCCCCATCACTCTCTAGCACGTTACCCTACAGTATTTTCCTGCAGAGCACATATCACTAATATATTTGTTTACTGTCTGATCTCCCTTTGGTAGAAGGTGCTCCATGAGCACAGGAATTTTGTACTTTGTTCCCTGTAGTATCTATACAATTTAGACCAGTGCCTGAAAAGAGAATACAACATGAATAAAATATCTGTAATTCAAATAGGAAAGGGAGGCCTAAGCTGACAGACCTCATAAACGGAGCAATGTGGCAGCATAAGGAATCAACAAACTCAGCCTGGGAGAGTCCAAACACTTCTTGGAGGAAGAGATGCAGGACAGGGTTGTGAAGGGAAGGTGGGATCTGGGTTATTCCAGGTGTTTCAGGCCCGCATGTGGAAAGGCACAGATCATA
>NW_005871057.1:12108576-12139817 GCF_000147115.1 Myotis lucifugus
GCCTTTATTTTATTTTTTGTTATCTAACTGGAGGATACTTTTCCATTGATTTTAGAGAGAGTGGGAGGGGAGAGACAGGGAGAGAGAAACATCGATGAGGAAGACATCGACTGGTTGCCCTCCCGCACATGTCCGGACTTGGGCTGGGGATGGAGCCTGGTGCCCTTGACTGGAATTGAATCCGAGGCCCTTCAGTCCATGGGCCAACACTTTATCCACTGAGCCAAACCGGCTAGAACTGGAAAGTGCCTTTAAAAAATAAAAGCAAAAGGAAATTTTTTTCCAGGCTCATAGCTCCCCTCTCCCACACACGTGCTAATAATTCCAGGTATAGCTGTATCCAGAAACTACACTATGTAACTAGACAGCCATTCATTCTGCTTTATCTCACAGTTCTGCTCTCCTGGGAATCAGCATCATTCCCATGGCATCCCTCAGCAGCTACAGGCTTAACTGAGCCCAGAGAAAGCAATCCCAGAGGAAAGTCCTGCGGTCCCAACTCACTAACTCCTAGAGGAGGGAGATGCTCTGATCTGCATGGCAGGCCTGAGATGAAAGCCTACTGCTGGAGCTGGAGATAGGGCCTCTCCAGCACAGGCGTAACACGGGAATGGGCCGTGGGTGAGGGCTGGTTCCTCAGAGAAAACTCGGGCACCATTACCACCCTATGGGGAATGGATGCCAGGCAGACAGCCATGAAGAGTCCCACCATCGCTTCCTTTTCATGAATAGATAAGGAATAACAACATTTGCAGTGGCTCCTTCCCATTCCCAAGCTGCTCCCTATCTAAAGGGGCCCAGCTGGAGGAATGGCAGCCCCAGGGCTCCACTCAGTCCCCAACACAGTCAACTTGCATTTCTCATCCTCACAACAGTCTGCAGAGGCTGAGAGCCATAACCTAACTTGCCCAGTGGTAACAAGGCGGTGCAGATAGGCATGCAAATCTTGGCATGGACCCTCTTACTGTAGTCATGCTGGTTAATAGACCAATTAGTAAAGAAGAGCTCAGAAATGATCATGTTTCTTCCCAATTCCAAGCCCTCGTGTCTTTGTATTTCCTGTAGGATGAAGTAAAATCTTTTCATGTCATCCAGTGAACCTGAGCCTTCTCCACCTCCTCCCCGACCTTGTCCCACTTTGCTTCCTGTGTCTAGCCATAGCTGAATGAATAATACATGTTCCCAGAGCACACTCTGAACTCCCAGGCTACAGTGCTTACTCCTGCTGATTCCTTCCATGAACTGGTTTACCACCCTCTTCCCATCTGATAATAAGCTGCTGTCACCCCTTCCCCTTTCCTTTCCTCAGTTTTGAGCCAGGAATACCTTCCTTGACTTTTCCTCACACAAGTCTAGTTCAATGCCCCACTCAGAGATTCCCTTATCATCTTGTGTATCACCTTCTTATAGGACACACCATTTTATAATTATTTGGTATCTTATTCCTACCCTTGAACTGTAAAAGCTCCTTGAGGCTAATACTGTTTCTTTCAACTCTAGACCTAGCACAGATATGTGATACAGACTGAGGATTATGCTTACTAAGGGAATACTTTGAAGACCAAAATTTCACTTAATTGGTGACCTTTCAACCTTTCATAAATTCTTCTGCTTTTTGTTTTCTATTTATCTCATTTGTTTATTTCTTTTCCCTGCTTTTCTTTTGGATTGAGTATTTCGTAGTATCCCATTTATTTCCTCTGCAGGCTTTTTAGCTTTATTCTTTGTCCATGTTGTGTGTTTTTTTTATTGGTAATCTCTAGAAGTTATAATATACATCCTTAATGTATCACCCTGTACTCTTGAATTAATTTTATGCCATTTTATATATGTCAGAACTTGTAAAAGTTCTAATGTTAGAACTTACCAAAATATACTTCATTTACCCACCTCTTATATTTATATATGATATCAGCCCACAATACATTAAGCAACAATTTTTCAAAGAAATAAGAAACAAAAAGTCTATTGCTAGTATGTACCCCCATATTTACCTTTTCTAGCTCTCTTTATTCCTTTGTGTACTAGTAGATCCAAGTCTCCATCTGGTATCATTTCCCTTCAGCCTAAGAAACTTTATTTACTATTCTTGTAGTGCAGGTCTATTGGTAATAAATTCTCTCAACTTTTTGTTGATCCTCTTTAAAGGATATTTTTGCTGAGATGTTGAATTCTAGTTCAGTGGGTACTTTTTCTTTCAGGACTTTAAATATGTCATCCCAGTGTCTTCTGGTTTGCATTTTTTAATATGAAGGTGGAGATCATTTTTATTGATATTCCCCTTATATGTATACTCTGTTCAGCTCACAGCCTCCCAGTAATTGTTCTCTGCTAAGCCTCAGTCCCCTGTGCATAAGCAGCTTTGTATTTGACCAAAGACTCAGTGGGATTCATAGGCAGATCTTTTGGGGGGTTCTGCTCTTCATAGTTTTTTTCTCACTTCCTGCCCTCTAAACTCCAGCCCCGTAGCAGTTCTGAATTCTAATTTCTGTTTTCTTTGCCCAGCAAGACTGCTGCTGTCTCCTTGGGCTCTATGTCCTTGTGCCATGGACTGAAAAATGCTCCCAGGTAGAAATCTGGTTTGTTTTGGTGCTCATCTCATTTGTTTCCATGTGTCAGGATTCAAAACCCTGTGTTGTTTCTGTACAGTGTCTAAAAACAGCTGTTTAGTTTACTTTGCCCAACAGTATGATTGTTTGTGGTAGGGATATAAGTCCCCCTTGTCCGTGGCTGTCAGCTGACAGTAACACCTATAGCAGCACTTCTCCCAATAGAACACTGCCAAGATTATGGAGTCATTCTTGGTTCCTCTCTTTCTCTGTCACATCCAAAGTGACAGCACATATTGTTGGCTGTACCTTCAAACTACTACATCTAGAATCCAGCTACTTCTCAAAATCTCCAGTGCCACCAGCTGGGACGGTCCAGGCCAGGATGGGAACTATTGCAACAGCCTCCCAACACCTCCTTGCTTCTGCCCTGACTTTAGAGTCTCTTCTTCATATAGCACTCCTAGTGATTCCATTAAAGTGTAACTGAGAAAATGAACCTGGTCCAGTGGCATCTCATCTCTCTCAGGGTGTACGTCAGAGCCACTCCTGATTGGCCTGATTTTCCTCTGGATCTCTCCTACTCCCTCCCCAGCTCTGCCCCCCACCAGTCTCCTACTTGTCCTCAACCAGCCCCCAGGCTCCAGCCTCAGGGCTGTGGCACTTGCTCCTCTATCCAAGACTCTCTCTTCCCAAGTATCGCCAAGCCTCCTTCCCTCCCTTCCTTTAGGTCTTGGCTCAAAGTTCTCCCCCCAACCCCCCGCACCCCTCGCCTTTTGTGAGGACGGCCTAACACCCTGCTTAAAATTGCAGCTTCCCTTCTAATCCAGTTGTTTTGTTCTCTAAAACTTACCACCATCTCACCTCATCCATTTTCCTATTTGTTTGCTGCCTGTCTCCCCTCTCTAGAATGTAAGCTTCATGAGAGCAAGAGTTTGTGACTGTTTTGTTTACCATTGTCCTCATCCCTGTTGTGTTCCCAGGCACACAATAAATGTTTGCTGAATGGGAGGGAGGGAGGGAGGGCAAACATTGTTTTCATTGGAAGAAGGAAAACTAACTCCTTTTCTGGGAGATGGAGGGCAAACATAGACTATGGCAGGGAAAACGTGGAAATCTTATGAAACTTTATGCACTTACTTGGCACAGCGCACCCAGTGTGTATGTCGGCACAAGGAATATAAGAAGCGCTGGCGATACATGTTCCATACTTTGATGGATTTGTCTTCAGAAGCTGTAGCTAGATACTGCCCATCAGCAGAAAAGTCCACACTTCGAACTGGAGCTGTATGAGCTTTAAATTCAGAGGACTTCCCTCTCCTGGAAAGAAACAGTTCAATATTTACAACATTTGATTTAAGTATAATCAATAGCTAACCAGTATATAGACTCTGAAACATAAAACAGCTTAACTCTTGTAAAACTAACACCAGTATGAAAAGGTTGTGTTGTACTGTATGCACTCTTCATCAATACTGTTTCAAGCTGCTTTTGTCAACTGAGGTCACAACTGTTACTTAATAAGAGAGACCCTGGAAATGCATTTGCTCTTTATGTTTTCATTGGAAGCTAGGAAAATAATATTTTAAACAAATCTCTACCGTGCCTTTTAAGTTCCTGCCATTCCACTGTTCCACTAAAAATAGCAATATATAGTTTAAAGAACCTGAACCCTCGAAAAGCTAATGATTGATGAAATGAATAGCACCAAGGCAATGTTTTAAAACTGGGGTCACAAGTCTGGGGAGGGGGAGATTTGCCTCCAACTTTCCTGTTTCCACCACCAGCAATGAGAACTAAGATCTGGGTGGATGTAAGGCTTGGCTGGCCTCAGGCCCAGTCTTACCTCAGAAGCAAAACAAAGAATAAATGGTAACAACATAGCACTTCCGTTCTCAACACCTTGAAATTTCAGGTGCTATTTTTTTTTTCTTGGCTAGGGTATGAAAAACGGATGGAGAAAATAACACGTGGCATTTAAGAAGCAGGAAAAAAATGTTAAAACAGCTCAGAGCAGGCGAGTAGATAGCCCTGGAGTTACAGGTGACATTTGGGAAATACTACTCTGTGCCGGAGTTCCGAAGTTGCCGAGGCACTTTCACTTTACACCACATCCAAACTTAGTCATTTTTCCATTATAAAGTCATATCTGTACAGGTGATACCTTAGAAGGATAATCACCATAACTGTTTGTGAAAGATCAGGAACAGAATTTGCAGAAGTCTGGAAGTCACATTCAGTGCCACCCACTGCCTCTCCTCCCACACCCAGTAGGTCCACACACCTACTGAGTGATAGTGCTATCACTGTCACTGCCCAAGTATCTTTTGAATCCCTCCTCCTCTTTCGGTCCCAGCTATGCTTGCTTTAAGGTTGATATGCCCTCAATATCCTTCACCTTGATTATTGCAAAAGCCTCTTAGCTGGTCTCCCTGCTCTAATCTTTTATCCCCCTCCAGTCACCTACACACTGTACTTACTACCTTGTTAACTCCAAGCATGTACTAGTAGATCCCAGTGTCAATGTGTCACTGGCCACCCTCCAGAAAAAGGCACAGCACTCAAGGTCTTTGGCAGACGTCCTGCCACTGCTCTGAACGTTGTACTCTGAGAACAGCCACAGCGCTGAATACACACCTGAAATCACAGCTTTCTCAGCCTGAACTATTTCCCCACCCCAGACCTCCTGGACCTGCCGGAAGGCTGAATTGCCCCATCTCCTCCATCTATTTTGCTTATTACATTATGTAGCATTTTTTTAATAGACCTGTTTTTCTCCTATTAAGCAGTAAGTTTTTTGAGGATAGGAATGATGGTTTATTCATCTCTATAAGACCAGAATCTAGCGCAATGTCAGACACATGAAAAGAGCTCAACGTGTTTTGTTGAATTCCACTGCGAAGAGGCAATACTTAAAGGTCCTTAGATCCATCCTGGCTTATACTTCTAGTGGCCTAGATGACTGTCATGATTCTACAGCAGGAATAACTAAAATCAGTATTTTAAAAGATAGGAGGTAGCATTCAGGGACTAGTTCAGTGAGGTTTCAGAGAAAGTTTGTTGAGTAGAGGTCAGAATACAGTTGGGGCTCAATTCAGGTATAAGACTCAGAGAAAAACAAAGAAAAGCCTTGACATCTGCTATGACCAGGAAGCCAAGAGACAGCCAGTATCATCAAAATCGGCCCTGCTCTTTAGTTCTACACTGTGCACTCCAGCAGGCAAGCCTGCTTGCCTTCTTTCTAAAGGCCCTCCTCTCAGTGTAGGCTGGCCTTGCCTGTATCTGGTCTCAACAGGAAGCATGTTTGAAAAAAACCACGAGATAAGAGCGCCTTGTTTATTGTGCCAGTGCTCAAGTGGTTTCTAGTTCCTTACCTTGCCTTAACGTAGACACTCTGCCTCCTACATACTTACCTGTCCTTTCTGCCCACATTCCCTTGACTGTCTACCATGACAAACTCCAGGCCAGACCTGCTTCCACTATTCTTTTTTAGCCTCCCAGTCACCTGAAGTTGTCTGCCTGAAAATATGGCTGCCCACAATTTCTCTCATCTCTGAACACACACGCCACTCCTCCCCACAGGAGGTGGAATCTGCTGATTTGTCCACCCTTTGAATCTGGGCTGATGTGAATCACTTTGACCAACAGAATGGAGCAGAAGTGACACTGTGCAAGTTTCAGGCCTAGCCCTTACAAGGTCCTACCTACATGCTATACAGAAGTCCCTATCCTGCCAGGGAGAGGGCATATGGAGGACCAAGGTGCCCCAGCCAATAATCAGCACCAAGGCCCTTGGCCTACGAGCGAGGTGTTGGATCTGCCAGCCCTATTGTCAGCTTAGTGAAGCTGCAAAAGTAATAGCCAACCTCGCTAATAGCAAGGGCAGAAGAATCATCCGGACAACCCATAAAATTGTGAGAAATGATAGTTACTGTATTTAGCTACTATGTTTTGAATATTGTTATGCAGCAACAGAGAACTTGATGCAAGAGTTCCCTTCCCATTGCCATGATCCGCTATTGCCCTGGCCCCACTGTGATTTAAAAAGAGGAACAAGCGATAGCTACACAAGCATAATCATTGTACTTAGATTAGCCAGTGCAGATTAATGATGCAGTGTGCTTTTAGCTCAGGTACCCCTCTATAGTTTGTTCACTGAGGTTACTTGAGTTAGTAATAGGTAACTGAGGCTGTGTTGTGCTGGTTCTCAATTTCCAAAATTAAGGATTTTAGAAAATGCTTCCCTTTTAAACCACAAACCAGTCTCTCTCCCTTACAATTTCCCTCTATATTGTCATCCACAGTGTCATTATAACATGTCATTTCTCTTCAAGAGTTTTTGCTGCTATCAGGATAACATTCAGATTTCTGAGCATGGAGTTTCCATTGGGTGGTGGACGGGAAATGCCCTGTGAACTTTCTTTCATTTGGGAGTGCCTGTTCAGGCACAAACCAACAATCAAATCCTGCCACAATAGTCAGAAAATGCTCAATTCTTACTCTCTGAAGTATTTACAGAGGGAAATGATGTGATATGTGGGATTTGTTCTAAAAATACTATAGCAAAAAAAAAAGGGTGGAGGGTGGGGATAGATGAAATAAAGTTGACTGAATATTGATAACTGTTGAATCTGATCCATGATTATGGGTTTAGGGGTCTTTGTGCTATTGTTTCTCTTTTCAAGTATGTCTAAAAAAATGCATAATTAAGACTTTAAAAAAATTCATGGCTTAATAATAATTGCTTAAAATATCAACTAAGGTTTGAAAAGTCTCTTACAGAGAGGTTATAATGGGATAGGACCTTAAAACAAAAGAATGATTTACACTTTTGTAGGAAATTTTAACAAGAACATTCTGGAGCCTAATAATGAATGATATGAATCAAAGAACAGTTCTGGCCCAAGGGTTTTTAATGAGGATCCAAAGGTCCCTAAAGATCCATGAAGGGGCTTTTAGGAGGTTAATAACCTGTACAATTTTTGGTTATACATGCCAATGTGTATCTCTCTGGGGAGATAGTCCAAAGCTTACATCAAATTTACTAAGGAATTGATAACTACCACCCCCCCCCCCAATAACTTAATACATATTAAGCATATTTTCATGGTTAGAAATAGTTTTCAAATAGAAGACTATTTAATTATGAGTTAAAGATGAGAAAAAAGCGCTTTGAAGCAGTCTGACTTGACAGCTCGGGTGTGACTCGGACTGAGTACAGGTAACCGGGAGTCTGGCCGGCCCGAGAGGTGCACCAGGAGCAGCCGGGGCCAGCTTTCCTTCACATTTCTAAACCCAGAGCATACCAGGTGTTTGTTTCCTTACTTATCAGGAATCCAGAGTCTAACCGTTCTGTCTCGTGAAGCAGACGCCAGTAAGTTTCCAAGTGGAGAAAACTGCACGCTGGTTACAACGTCCTTGTGACCCACGTATCTGAAAGCTCTAGCTTGTGGCTTGAAATTCCATAGCATGAGAAATGTATCCCAAGAAGCAGTAGCTATCAAGAAACAGAAGAATAAAAACAGTTTGTTAAAACGTAACACGTAGACATGTCTCGTTACAATGGGCAGCATATCTAATAACAAGATGTCCAGGTAATAGAGGGGCTGAAGGTTGAAAGGCTGACCAGGTAACGGCAAAAATATTTTTAACAGAAACGGAAAGCTACGCCATGAATATGCAAGCGTGGCTGTGTCCCTGCCCCTGTGTTGGGTTAGAGCTCAATGACTATTTACTAGAAGAACGCAGCACAGCATAGCAGAGAACACAGCACAGCATAACAGAGAACACAAGACTAGGAGTCAGTGCTGTCTCCAACTTCCAGGGTTACTGATGAAGGTTACTTAACCTCTCTGTCATGAAGACTGAATGGTTTTCTGGAGAGGGCTGGATGAGAAGATTCTTTTAAAACTGTTTTGGTTTTTTTGTGTGTGTGGAAATAATTTCACATTTATAAAAAGTTACAAGAATATAAAGAACATTAAATACAAACTACCAGATCCACCTCTTGTTAATATTTTGACACATCCTATATAATAAAAGCCTAATATGCTAAGTGTCCGGTCCTCCGGTCTGAGGTTCAACCAATCAAAGTGTAATATGCTAATGATATGCTAAGGCCGCTCAACCGCTCTCTATGATGTGCACTGACAACCAGGGGGCATATGCTCCGACTGGTAGGGTTAGCTTGCTGCTGGGGTCCAGCCAATTGGGACTGAGTGAGACGGGCCGAACACACCCTGGAGCCCTCCCGTGGTCCCTCCCCAGCTGGCCAACCTCCTGCATCCCTCCCCAGCCCCCACTGTGCACCGGTGGGGTCCCTCGGCCTGGCCTGCGCCCTCTCACAATCCGGGACCCCTCAGGGGATGTCAGAGAGCTGGTTTCAGCCCAATCCCACAGGCCAGGCTGAGGGACCCTATTGGTGCACGAATTCATGCACTGGGCCTCTAGTTTCGTTTATAATTTGTGTTCTCTCTCTCTCTCTCTCTCTCTCTCTCTCTCTCTCCCTCTCTCTCTCTCTCTACTCAAGTATGCACACAAATACAGGTTTTTTTCCCCCGAACCATTTGGGAGTAAGTATATACATCATCATGGCACTTTGATTCCTAAATACTTCAGTGTGTTTTTCTAAGAATAAGGGTATTCTCTTACATAGCACAGTTATCAACTTCAGGAAATTTATTATTGACAATACTTTAATTTACCAACTATATTCCAATTTTGTCAGTTGACCCACTAATGTCTTTTTTTTTCTCCCATCACCATTTATACCCTCTATGGCAGTGGTTCTCAACCTGTGGGTCTCGACCCCTTTGGCGGATGAACGACCCTTTCACAGGGGTCTCCTAAGACCATCCTGCATATCAGATACTTACATTACGATTCATAACAGTAGCAAAATTACAGTTATGAAGTAGCAACGAAAATAATTTTATGGTTGGGGGGTCACAACATGAGGAACTGTATTTAAAGGGCCAGAAGAACCACTGCTCTATGGCCTCTTCCACGTCCACCCCGCCCCCCCACCACACCTGCAATCACCAGGTGAGGATATGTAGAGAGAGAGGGAGGGAGGGAGGGACAGAGAGAGAGAGACATTGATGTGAAAGAGAAACATTGATCAGTCACCTCCCATGAGCACCTTAACCAGGGATAAAACCTGCAACCTATGCGGGCACACCCCCAGTAGGAGATGTGCAGGAGGCAGCTGATCGATGTTTCTCTCTCATCGATGTTTCTAACTCTCTATCTCTCTCCCTTCCTCTCTGTAAAAAATCAATAAAATATATTTAAAAAAAAAAAAAAAAACAACCTGCAACCTAGGTATGTGCCCTGACCAGGAATCGAACCCGCTACCTTTTGGTACATGGGACGACTCTCCAACCAACTGAGCCACCCAACCAGGGCCCTTGATGTCTTTTATAGCTAGACAAGATTAAGTTTAAAGTCTCTTTCTGCTCTGTTAGTTTATGACATTCTACTATTAATAAAAGAATTATGTGTCAGACATTACCTTACGGCTTTAGGAAAAGGAAAACAAATGCAATCAATGGTGGAACTAGATGCCTTAGACAAAGAATGAACAAATAGCCTTGGCCGGGTGGCTCAGTTGGCTGGAGCATTGTCTTGTGCACCAAGAAACAGTTGGGGTTCAATTCCTAGTCAGGGCACATACCTAGATTGTGGGTTTGATCCCTAGTGTGTTTGAGTAAGGGAGGCAACCAATCAATATTCCTCTCTCATCGATGTTTCTCCCTCTCTCTCTAAAATTAATAAAAACATATCCTTGGGTGAGGATTTTAAAAAAAAAAAGAAGGAACAAATAAACAAATGAAAGTTTGGTCTAACTCTTGGTCCAAAACTAAATTTTACATATACATGTAACCCCCCAAATAGCCCCAACAATAGCAACCAGCTCAATGAGCATCACTAAGTCTAGACTGTAGAATGCTTAGAAAAAAATGCAACTTTATAAAATTTAGATGCAATTAATATTATTGCAGATGGAATATATAAAGTCACTAAAAACCTTCTAAATTCTTTAGCTGCAGATAAAATTCATTTGGGCTTACTTAGCCTATGCATTGCTTTCATGTAAGACATAAAATAATTAAAGTGACTTTATAAGTTTCAAACTGTAATGCTGTCTACTATTCCCTTTTTAAAAAGTACAAAGAGTTGATCTTCCACCACAGCTCATCAAATTATTAAATATTTATATCAGGGTCTGAATTATCTGAGGCAAATGTAGACAAAATAGGGAAAACAATGACTTATACGCTTTATACTTAGGGCCCTATTTGAGTTCTAGTGTATTATGTTGCAAATAAGATTTACAAAAGGAAAATAGGACACAATCCTCAAGGAATCACAATATTGTAGGGGAGAAAGTTCATTAGTAATATCATACATGTTCAAAGGACTTTTATATATTATTCAGTCTTAATATTATAAGAGGTGGGTAGTGGTCCTTTCCAAGGAAAGGACACATGAGCAGACATTTGAGTGAAAGGAGGTGTGATCTGGGCTAAGAAATGGAGAAAGAGCACACTGGGCAGAAGACACCCCACGTGTAAGGGCCTGATACAATAATGCACTTGAAGACCAAGGAGCAGTAAGGAGGCCAGGGTGTCCACAATAGAGGGGAGGAAAAGAGAACATTGAGATGAAAGCAGAGAAGCAAGCAAGATGCCAGCCAAGGAGCCATGGTAACAGGTGTACTATTATATTTGTCCTAAGTGCAAGGGGAAACCATTGAAGGATTTTAAGCAGAGAGATCTCATGAACTGATCTAAGAAAATTGCCTCTCTGACAATGAGAAAAAGATGGTCTTTTCAAAAAATAGTGTTGGGTCAACTGGATATATATATTTTTAAGTAACTTGATTCCTACATTTTATGCTATCCATATGGCAAAGAAAAAAAATCATTTAAATGTGATTTAAATGTGATAGGTAAAACAATAAGCTTTTAGATAAGAACATAGGAGAGTATTTCCATGGCCGTTTTGATAGTCAAATATTACTTAAACAGGACATGAAAATTACTAAATTACTAAAGGAAAAGAATAATAATTGGTACTACACTAAATTAAGAAATTTTGCTGATGGAAGAATACCACTAAGTAACTGAAAAGGCAGGCCACAGAGTGGAAGAAGATATTTACAATACATACAGCCAACATCTAACAAAGAATCTATAAAGATTCCTACAAATCAATTAGAAAAGGCAGGAATACAGGCAAACAGCTTAAATAGGCACTTCATTAAAGAAAATATCCAAATGGCCAATAAACATAAAAGGTACTCAATTCCATTAGTCACCAGAAAAAATGCAAATTAAAACCCCAGTGAGATATTACTACACACTCATCAGAATAGCTATAATAATAATAATTTTAAAAAAGCAATACCAAATCTTGGTGAAGATGTGACAATTGGAACTCTCATATAATGCTGATGGTTATAACCACTTAGAAAAATTGTTTTTGAAATATCTACTAAAGCTGAATATACACTTACCATCTGATCCAGCAATTCCACTCCTAGGTACATGCCTGACAGAAACTCTTATATAATACTAGTGGCCCAGTGCATGGATTCGTGCACACTGACAGGAAATTAATTAGAAGATGGCCTGTGGGGCGGGACTAGGCAAGACGGGCCCGGACACGCCCTAGAGCCAACCTCCAGCGGTCCCTCCCCAGCCGCAGTACCTGGGCAGTACCTGGGGCAGCACCGTGCCTCGAAGGGCATCTGTGGTCACCGAATCTCAGCAGTAAACCAGAATCAGGGCTGACAGTGCCCCAGCAACAACGTAACCCACAGGCAAAGGTGGAATCACGTGATCCCGCAAAGAATCATGATCCCTCCTCTGGTTCCAGGGTGCGTTACCCGAGAATAGCTGCTGCCAAGTCACTGCAGCTCAGCAGCTCCTGTGTTAAGCATCTGCCCCCTAGTGGTCAGTGCACGTCATACCTACTGGCCCGTCGGACGATCGGGCGGTTGCTTAGCCTTTTATATGTATAGAAGATACGTTTAGCAAAAGACGTACAATAATGTTTGTGGTAGTACTATTAAAAATAGACCAAAACTAGAAACTCAAATATCCATCAAAGTAAAATGGATATATAAATTGTGATACATTGACACTATGTACCTGCTGTGTAATTAAAGTTCATTATTAAAGTTCAAGAAGTAGTAAACTGATCTATGGAGTCAGAAGTCCGCATAAAGATTATTTGAGTGGCAGGAAGGGAGGACAGTAGCTGGAAGGGAACACAATGGGGGCCTCTGAGGATACGGTAGTGTTGTGTCTCTTCTCTGGGTGTTGCTGTTGCAATAATCGAGTCAGGGGAAGGTGGTGGTGGAAGGGGAAGGTACAAGGTCAAGGTGGAGCCTATGAGGCTTGCTGATGGATTAGATGTGAGGGAGAAGCAAAGAGAAGCAGCAAAGATACCAGGCTTCTGGCCTGGCCACCCAGGTAAATTTCAGAGCCATTTAATGAGATTGGAAAGACCAGAAGAGGAAAAGGTTGAGAGTGAGGCAGAATGGAGTGGAGAATCAAGAGTTCTTTTTAGAATATAAAGTTTAAGATGCCCATTTGACCTAAAAGTTGAAATGCCAAGTAGGGTGTTAGACATACTCACCTGGAGCTCAGTAAGAGGTTTTAAGTGTACAGTGTGGTGGTTTAAAAAGAAAATGATAGAACTCAACTTGTGACTGAAATCCAGGCTTACCAGCTGTGTGCCCTTGAATAAGCTATCCAAACTTTCTATGACTGGGACACTCATCTGCAAACTGAAGTATTTAAAGTATCAAGTGAAATAACACTTGGAATTCATACCTGGCACAGAAAACAGTCTAATGTGGCCATGATTACTAGAGTTTTTGTTGCTGTTAGCAGCAGCAGCGGTCTAGATAACACATTAAAGACTGGGGCCTGAGTGGGATCACCCAGGAAGTGAGTATAGGTAAGAAGAGGGTGAAGGTACTCACCCTTGAGAGAAGAAAGACCAAAGGTTGGAGCCATAAATGAAGTAGGAGGAAGCGAGGAGATTGTGGTGTCCAGAGGTTCAGGAAGTATTCCCAGAGGGTGATGAGCTGTGTCAAATGCTGCCAAGAGATTTATTAAGATGAGGCCTGGACAGGACCGTCTACATAATGTGGGGCCTACTGTAAAATGTAAATGGAAGAGGGGCTTTGTCATGCTTTGTCAAAAGAGGAAAAGGGCAACTGACCTAGAGTGGACACTCAAAACATCACTTTAGAGTTGATGGCACATACCCACATTAAAGCAATACTTGCTATTATTAGCAATGAGGCCTGCTAAAGAGAAGTGACAGAGAGCAGGATGAACAAATAGTTTAAAGGACAGAGACAACCTAACCTTAGGGTAAGGTGGCATTCCAGGGGCCTACTAATTATAAAACACCAGAAGCAGAGATGTCCCAATTACAACTGCGTGGCCCAGGGTAGACTCTACTTTTTTTGTTGTTGAAAATTTTAGAAAAACAGAAAAATAGACCAAAAATCTCTAAAAACCCCATGAATGCATTTTTATTAAAAACTGTGAAAACTAACACTGAATTTTCCTCTTTACTTCCTTAATCTCTTACCACCAAACCCTAATACCATGATAATGGAAGGTGTTTGATTACCAATGTCAATGCTGTATAGTGCCAACTTGGAATTTGCTTTCATACATTTCCATTGAGCAACACCCTATATAAACATTACCACCTAATTTAAAATGTCAAAGCATACAATTCGTCATCTGGCTGGCCTATTTCAAGATAAAATGTCAAAGGGGGAAGTTAAGAGAAAAGGTTACCTACCCATTTAAAAAAACATTTATTGTCTGAATGAAGTAATTCATTGTTTCAAGACATCTACATTAGGACAAAAGAAAGAACAAAACAATGTTCAACTAGGCTCTGGAGATAGCACAAGGAACATACTAATGGGAACATGTTTGCTCTCCATAATGTCAAAAAGCCAACAGTTATTGTGTTACCCTAAGTAGCAATAACTTTCTGTAGTCAACACAAGCTCTCTTACTTGTTAATTTAACCAAAATCAACTACTTAGAGATCTGCTCTGTCAAGAATACTACCAGTATTTTCTGAAAAGAAACGGTACTGTCTCCCATTTTTGGATTTGTAGTTAAATTATCTTTTCAATTGTAAAGACATTTACATGGTAAAGAATTCTAATATTACTAAAAAGTATTTATCAAAATCTCCTTCCAGCCCTTGGCCCCTGATTCCTTTCCTAGAGACAACCAGTGTTAACCATTTTCTTGAGTATCTTCCTACATGCTTAAACAAATGTGTGTTAATTCACATGTATTCCTTATACAAATAGCAGCATGCTACTCTGGCCATTCTGCATTTGGCCTCTCCATCCTCCAGTTGTCCAGCCTGCTTAATATATAATACACTAGAGACCCGGTGCACAAAATTCATGCACAGGTAGGGTCCCTGAGGCCTTCCTTCCCCAAGCTGCCGACTGCTGGCTGGGGCCTCCCTTCATTCCATGCCACCCCCTGGTGGTCAGCATACATCACAGCAAGCGATCGAACTCCCAGTCTCCCAGTCGAACCTCCGAGGGGACACTTTGCACATTAGCCTTTTACATATATAGATCGGAGATTATGCTTTATTAGTACATAGCCTTATTCTCCCCACCCCATTTGTGATAAATTTTTATTTTGACAATTTCAAGCTTACAATACAATTACAATGTAGCACAAGAAATTTATATAATGTTATTAACCAATGTACCTCAATATATTTAATAAAAACATCCTTATATTCTCTACTTTAGATTTTGCTCTTGTTGACATTTTGTCCATTTGTTTTATCATTCTCTCTCTATATAAACACTTTTATACATGCACTAGTGGCCGGTGCACAAAATTTGTGCACATTAAAAGGGGATTAATTAGAGGAAGTAGTTTAATATTGCTATTTGCCCTTTTTCTATAATAGAAGTGCCAGGATGAAAGAAAATTAGTAAAATGTATATGAAAATCTTCCTCCTTGTCAGAGTCTGGGGCGCACCACGGGACCCAGAGTCAAGTCCCCGCCCACCCATGTGTGCCACGAAATCGTGCAAGACCCAGACCCGGCCAGCCCCACCCTCATTGGGCTAGATCTAGACCCGGCCGGTCCCACCCTTGTCAAGCCCCACCAGGCAGGGTCGCAGCCTCAGATCCCCTGGCCCGGTGCTGGGTGGGGGGCGCAGCCTGAGGTCCCCTGTCGAGCCCCGCCAGGTGAGGGGCATGGCCTTAGGTCCCCTGGCCAGACACTGGGGCGGGGGGCATGCCTTGAGGTCCCCCATCAAGCCCCACTGGGTGGGGGACGCAGTCTGAGGCCTCCCGTCAAGCCCTGCTGGGTGGGGAGCACGGCCTGAGGTCCCCCGGCCCAGCACCGGGGCGGGGGGTGCACCTTGAGGTCCCGTCAAGCCCCGCCAGGTGGGGGGTGCAGCCTCAGGTCCCCTCGCCTGGTGCCGGGGCAGGGGGCGCGGCCTGAGGTTCCCCATCAAGCCCCGCTGGGCAGGGGGCACGGCCTGAGTTCCCCTGGCCTGGCGCTGGGGCAGGGGGCATGGACTAAGGTCCCCCGTCAAGCCCCGCCAGGTGGGGGGCGCACCTTGAGGTCCCTTGTCAAGCCCTGCTGTGGTGGGGGGTATGGCCTGAGGTCCCCCGTCAAGCCCTGCCAGGGTTGGGGGGTACAGCCTCAGGTCCCTGCTGATTGCTCATTAAGGCTCATACGGGAACTCGGCCTCTGCTGTGGGTGCAGCCATCTTGTGTTACGGAAACCCTGCCTCTGCTGTGGGAGCCGTCGTCTTTGTGATCAATTTGCATATTCCCTGTTTATTATATAGGATATTTTTCCTTAGCTAACTGGAACATTAGAAACATTTTTTTACCACCACATACATCAGTATGTATTTCCTAAGAACAAAGACATTAACTGACATAAACCATAGTACAATTAACAAATTGTCAGGAAATTAAGTACTATTTAATATGTTTTTATTATCCATAGTCTATATATGGATTTGCCAATTACAGCGATTTTCCCGCCCATCATATAAGCCAGGATATGCATTGCATTAACTTCCATGAATGTTTAGTCTCCTGTGAATTAGAAAGATTTTCTAGGTCATTCTTTGTCTTTATTGACCTTGATACTCTTGAAGATTAGACCTGTTATTTTTGTAATATGTTTAACAATTTTTTCCCCTGATGTTACCTTGTGGGTCAGATTCACGATATATTTTTTAATAAGAAATCCACGAAGTTTATGTTGTTCTCTTATCAGTGCATCATATTAGGATGCATGTGATATCTCTCTGTCCCAATATTGATGAGATTCACTTTAATCACTTGGTTTAGGTGAGCTTTTCCTTATAAAGTTAATAATTAATAAGTAGTTTGTGGGGACATCCTTTAAGACTAAATAAACTAAACTAAATAAATATCCTCTTCCTCAACAAACTTATCACACACTAATTTTAGCATCCTTTTTTCTATAATTTACTAATTAGTAATTATTTAATGAACTAATATTTAATTTCTTAATTTGTTATTATAAGGTAGAACCTTATCCATTTATCTATTCATTTATTTATATCGGTGTGAACTCAAGATTATTTTACTGGGGTTGTAATCCATCCTTATTAACATTTATTTTTACTCTTATATAGTTCCATATTTGGCTAGTAAGCGCCCTTAAAGCTGACCTTCTGATATAAATTCATCATTCTTTGAGTATTTCCTTATTTCTAGAATTACACAATGTTCCAAGATGCATTTTCCCTGCCCTAACCCTAGAATTGGCCTTTTCCCCCAAGATGCTTTGATGCCTATTAGTGGAGAATGACATTTAGAAACCAAGATCTGAGGATTATGTTTGCTTATTGCTACCAGTGTGTCAGAGAACAGAGCTAAGAAATAAGATATAAATGGAAGTTTCAGTGGGCAGAACTAAGAAATTAGATAGAAATAGAAGGCTGTACTATCTATATATATAAAAGTCTAATATGCAAATAGACCGAACGGTGGAACAACCAAACAACCACTCACTATGACATGCGCTGACTACTAGGGGGTGCGCACGGAACATGGCAGGTTTTGGCAGCAGGTGGCAGAGTGTGGAACATGGAGGGCATCGGCCGAGGCAGGATGGTGGAGCAGGTGAGCGGGGGCGCCAGAACAAGGCGGGGCACCGGTCGCTGTCATTGGGGCAAGCCTCTGGTGGTTACTGAAAATTCTTTGCTCCTGTGCACCGTGGTCCTGCCAGGTGCTCACACCTATTGCCAGCACCGGCCCTGCTCACACCCACTGCCGGCACTGGAGCCACCATTTGCACCCACTGCCGGTGCCCGGCACCAGCCCCGATCGCTCAGCGCCGTCAGCAGGTGCAAGCAGCGGCTGCTGGCCCCAATCGCCCCTCAAGGTTTTTCCACCTCCCCCTGCGCCTGAGGGGCAATTGGGGCTGGTAGCCACCGCTCACACCCTCAGCCGGTGCCAGCCCTGCTCGCACCTGTTGCTGGCGCCGGCCACAATCGCTCCGCGCCATCAGCGAGTGCAAACAGGGTCGGCACCGTCAGCATGTGGGAGCGACAGCAGCAGGAGCGGGGCTGCCGGCAGGCAGGGGACCAGGGACCGCAGCGGGAGGGGCTGGGTGGGGGCACAGAGGACGGGTCGAGACCCACCCCTATGCCCACCACAGCCTCGCGGCCCACAGTTCCTTTCAAGGTGCACGAATTCGTGCACTGGGACCCTAGTGTAAATATAAAAATATTAAAAACCATGAGTTCATAATCATAACTCCAATTCCAACCTAAAACTACAGAATACATTCTAGCCCCACTTCTTTTCATAACTCTTCCCCCACAAAAAAACTTGGCTCTCATTATGCTCAATATATTTTATTCAAATCTAGAATACACAAATAGTAGGGTGATCATCACTAACCCACACCTCTGCAAATAGCACTCTCACTATCGGTAGTTCAGAATTCAGTTTTGATCCTTTCTGGTCTTGACAGACTTGGTTTTATTCTTTGAGAGTGGATCTACTTCAGTTCTGAATATAGTTTTAGGGCATGCCTTTTATATCAGGTGTGGTCCTGATTTCTCCACCACATGTCTGTGGTGCTTGACCAGATTTCCCCAGTTTGTCTCAGCCAGAGATACAGGGACACCCAGCCCTGCATGGTCACTGGAATCATCAATCCGCTCCCAGCCCAGCATTAAGCAATCTTTGCTAAACTTCACAGATTCTCAACCTGCACAAATGTGCCGGACCCTCAGCCAAAACTGTAACAATCCCCCACAGACTTCTGTGGCTGCTTACCTGACTCAGCAAGAACATCTCGGGTATCCTGCCACACAGAGGTCACCCCATCAGCCAGAACTATACCTCTGCTGCCTCAGTGCAGCCAGGCTCTCACTGCTTAGGCCCTACCTCTCTGCTGTGTAGCAGGTGGAGTGCCCCTAGGAAAAAGGCCCAGTGATGGGGGGCTCACCTTATGCCTTCCTTCTTGAAATGACCAGTTCTGTACTCTTTGTTGCTCTGAAAACAGCTGTCTCATATACTTCGTCTTATTTCACAGTTGTTTTCAGCTGGATGGCAAGTTTGGTAATCAATTACTCTGTCATAGCTCGAGGCAGGTCTGCCTTATTCTTTTTAACAGCTGCATAGTATTTTACTGTGCACCTTAATTTAACCAGTCTAGGCCAGTGGTCGGCAAACTCATTAGTCAACAGAGCCAAATATCAACAGTACAACGATTGAAATTTCTTTTGAGAGCCAAGTTTTTTAAACTTAAACTACATAGGTAGGTACATTGTTATTAACTTAATTAGAGTACTCCTAAGGCTTAGGAAGAGCCACACTCAAGAGGCCAAAGAGCCGCATGTGGCTCGTGAGCCGCAGTTTGCCGACCGCTGGTCTAGGCTACTTAGGTTGTTTACAGTGCTTTTATAAACGATGCTGTGATGTACATGTGTCATTTCTGACATGTGCAAATATATCTTTGTGACAAATTCCCAAAAGAATTATTGATGGGTCAAAGAACAAACATTTTAGAATTTACTAAAAAGGTTTGTGTTCACAATATAGTAGTATCTTTCACAACTTTATAAATCAGGATTATATCCCCTCAAGTCTTCATCCCATATTCAAGGAACTCCTAATAATTCAATCACCTTCATATAGAATTCCTGAATCTTCAGTTATTTCAGAAGTCCCTCTCTATATTTTCTACCCTCATTATGCCCTGCTTTAAAAGCCACCTACCAAAATTAATGTCAGCTTTCTAGTTTGAAGCACCATGATTCTGTACTTTCTGTTCTATTTCCAGGCTCATACTAGTCTTTGGGTCACAAAAGAGCCCCGGATTACCTTCTTCAGGGAAAAATAAACAAGGAAAACTATGAGAAGGAGTTTTCTATAAATATTTTCAAAAAAAATAAAATAAAATGTAATCCCCAGGCTTACACATCTACAAACCTAGACAGAAGAGGGTTGCACAATAAAGAGACAATATTCTAATCGTAACTAAATAAACTTTACTACCCTAATACTTTCAGAAGTAGTTATTACTATCCTAGAACTGTATAATAGTATAATTAGATGAGGGCATAAACTTTAAAATTCTCTGCCCTGAATGAGGGAATAATTAGCATGTTTTCCTACTAGCTCACACTAAGTAATTAGCTTGCTAGCTTAAGCATGGTCTAAAAGCAGCTACAGGCACTTTAAAAATAATCTTTATTAATAATCAATCCGGAGAAATTTAATCTAACTTACTCAACTCCACATCTCCATGAGGACTGATAATCATATCAACACAAGCCTTTACTGAGTTGTTATTATGGCCAAGTACCTTTAAAGACTTCATTAGCATTCTTTTACTTAATCCTCACAACAGGGCTGGTAGATATAATTATCCCTCTTTAACAGATGAGGAAATGAGTCTTAGTGAGGTTAAGTAACTTGTCCAAGGTCACACAGAAGGAAAGTAGTAGAGCCCATTTTGGAGCCTATCAGACTCCAAAGCCTGGGCATTTATTAATGTTTCTCATTTATCAGTGTTTCTCAAAGCGCTGGGGACTTACGGATTATCTCCATTAGAATTACTGGGGACCTGAAAATGCATACTTCTAGTTGTTTACATTCTTTGGGTGTATATTATCGAAATTTGAGAAATACTGCACTCTGCTACAACCTCTCAGTGAGAACATAAGATTACTTTAGCACTTGGAGTAATTTTTAAAACTGTAATAAGAGAAGCTTCAACCAAGCACTACATGGCTGCCATCAACAACTATATTAGAAAAAGAATTTCTGGCAAACTTCTATTACGGTTTCATGATAAGAAAATAACTTAAAAATTCCAAATTTAATTCTGCTTCTTTTCAGTCAGAAACAGGGAAAATTAACTTATTTGTTACAATCATTTATTCTACAAACAACCCATGCACGTTAAACAGTGACTGAGTCAATGCAGGGTAACTCTGAAGGAAAAAAAGGGGGGAAACTGACAACTTCAATGTTAAAATTTTATAATTTTAAATGGAAACTTCTGAAGTGCAGCTCGGATTCTGAAAACTATGTGAAAATACTTCTAAACTCTTCTAATGTTTGTATACTTGAGCGTGCCCCCAGAGTCTGGCTCCAGACCAGGCTCAGCCAGGCCCTGCTGTTCATTTGCTCCACAGCTTCAGGAAAGTTACTGAACTCTCAGCTTCTGCATCCACAAAAAGGGATGATAACACTTCACAGATATTGCTTTCTCCCATCCCCTCTCCCCTCTCTCCTCTGATCACATCTCAACCTATCCTGTGAAACCCAGAAAAGGCTATCAAGAAGAAATTAATCATGTAAAATACAGTTAAGGGAATATTGCCAATAATACTGTAATATTATGTAAGGTATATACATATCTAATCACTATGCTGTACACCTGAAACTAATATAACTTTGTGTGTCAACTCTAATTTAAAGACAAAACTTTTTTTTAAAATCCATCATGCTTCATGTTCTGTTTTCTCCAATCATGACCAGAAGTTTAAGCCTTAAGCCCCGCTGGTCATCAATGATCATGTACTCTCACTGCCATAATGCTCTAGGTATCTCCTTAGCTGAACTTGACACCATACCTTCTCTCCTTCCCAAAATTTACCACTAGACCCTCCTTGTCCTTAACTACTTAAACCTTAACCTTGCTTGGTGACACCAAGATTGCCGAAACCCTTTCAAGCAACAACTATTTTCTCTTTCACACCTCACCTACTGCAGGACAGTCTTCCTCTCCATTCCAACACTCGATATTATTAGTTCACTAGAGGCCTGATGCACAAAATTCATGCAAGGGGCTCCGAGGGCCGAGGCAGCAGCCCTGGCTCTGAAGGTTGTCCAGAAGGATGGCCAGCCTAATTAGCATATTACACTTTTATTATTATAGGGAAGATTCAACAGATATCTCACCCCTATGACATGTAAGGCATTGTGGGTAGGTCAGGGGAAGTGCTAAGTAACAAAATAGCCAAAATCTGAGCTTATATTCACATGGAGAAGAGGAAAACAAACAAGCAAGTAGGAAGATAAAGTAGGAAGTCATAATGAGAATTTTGTGTGGGGCAGAATACTCACTTCAAATGGAGTGATCAGTGGCATTTTTAAGTGGGGGTATGAAGGGTAAGAAGGAGCCAGTCAAGCAAAGAGTGAGATGGTGAAGAACATTTCAGACCAAGGGCATAATGAGGCTTTCTTTGCCTCCTCCATCATCTATTCTGTGCTCACACCCTGGATCTTGTCACCAGCAGAACCTGAACACATCTCATCACCACCTGAAACTTGACATACCTTCTGACAACTTGGCTTTTCTTAGAGGTCACTTGTTCACCTCATCCGAAGTCTCATCCATTGATCTATGTTCTCCATTAAGACTCTTTTCACCATCTTCGTTTAACTATCCAATTACAATTCCCCTCTTACACATACATTTAATCCCTTGACTACCCTGCCTTCCTTCAGGCTAGCCTGGCAAAATCCCAATCATTCTGCCTTTTTCTGAGACTATATCTGTGCCAGTGAGAAATGCTAGACACAACCCCAGATTGGGAACACTGTAAATTCATGATCACTAATTTCATATGAACTTCTACACTGCCCAGTAGTGCTCAATAATGACTATTTGATATCTTCTACATTCTCTTCAACATTTTTACCCTATTCTAGACCCTAGCTTTCATGATAACCTACTATAATGGCTTTCCTTCCTATCTTTCTGATTATTCCTTCTTAGATTTTGTTGTTATTTCCTCTTCTGATCTAAAGGTTGGAGATCTTCTGGACTCAGATATGGGCCATTTGCCCTCATTGCTTTATGTTCTTCCCAGGTGACTTTATCTATTCCCATGACTTTAAATACCATCTGTATGCTAATAACTCCCAAATCTCTTTCTTTCCCAGACCACCTCTTTACTTTCAAGATCACCATTTTTGACTAAAACTACCATCATCTCCTGCTGATATTACTATAACAGCTCTTAATTTCTCTGCTAATAGTTCAGTCTCCCCATGGTAGCCACAATGATCTGATGTATAAATCAGATCATGTTATTCCCTTACTTAAAACTCTCAACGGCTTCCCACAACTCTCAGAAAAAAATCCTAAAAAATGGCCTCTTAGTTTCCTGAGGCTGCCATAACACATTACCAAAAATTTGGAGGCTTAAAACAACAGAAATTTATTCTCTCACAGTTCTAGAGACTGGAAGTCTAAAATCAAGGTGCTGGCAGTATCACACTCCCTCTAAAGCTGGGGTGGGAACGTCCAGCTCATGGGCCTCATAAGACGTGCAAAAACATTTGGTCTGGCCCTGCCAACGCATTAGGGGTGAGTTAATTAAATGTTTGACCAAATACAGCAGGCTAATTTTTTAAGTTGATAATTTTGTATGGCCTACAAATGTTATAAATATCCAAATGGCCCTTGGCAGAAAAAAGGTTCCCCACCCTGCTCTAAAGACTAGAGATTCCTTGCCTCTTCCAGCTTCTGGTGCCTTCGGGATCTCCCTGGCTTGTGGCTCAATCACTCCAATTCTCTATCTCATGTGGCTTTCTCTTATCTCCTTCGTTTGTGTCTTATAAGAACACTAATCATTGGACTTAGGGCCCACCCAGGTCATTCTAGATTATTTCTTCTCAAGATCCTTAACTTAATTGCATTTGCAAAGACCTTTATTTATAAACTAGAAGTCCATTGTACGAAGATTCGCGCAATAGGCCTTCCTTCCCCTGGCTGCCGGCACCGGTTTTCCTCCGGCACCCGGGACCCAGGCCTTTGGTCCGGCCGCAACAGAGAAGCCAAGCCTCTTCAGTCTTCAGTCTTCAGTCTTCAGTCTTCACTCTGGCTGGAGCCTTCAGTCTTTGCTCCGTGCCTGTGTATGCAAATTAACCGCCATCTTTGTTGGGTTAATTTGGATAGTCATTCTGATTGGCTGGTGGGTGTAGCAGAGTGACACCAATTTGCATGTTTCTTTTATTAGTGTAGATACTGTCACATTTACAGGTTCTGGGGATTAGTACATAGGCATATCTTTTGGAGGGCCATCATTTAACCCACTATAACCTCCTAGCTTCCAAGGCCTTACCCAAGCTGCCTTTGCCTCTCCCAGCAACTTCATCTCCCAAAGCTCTCTTTCTTGGTGCACGGCTTTACCCATGCTGGCTGCCTTTTAGTTCCTTGATTGAGGACAAGCTCTTTCCCATCCTTCTGCTAAATGCTATTCCATACCACGCTCTCTAGTCTGCCTCGCTAACTCCTCCTTTAGGTCTTGACTTAAATCTAACTTCCACAGAGAAGTGTTTTTTGACCTGTACACTTATGTTGTCACAGTTATCATCCCTCAAAGCATTTTGTTCCTTTTCTTCACAGCATTCAATTAATTTTCCTGTTTCCAAGTTGAACCTGCATATAATTTGTGTGTTTGCTTGTTATTCTTTGTCTCTTATCACTGGACTGTGAATTCTTCATACCACTTCTGGCACACCTGCTTTGTTAACTTCCTTTCCTATACCCAAGCGTGGGCCAGCACCTGGCACAGTGGCAATAACTAAATAAAGGAGTACTGAGTGAAAACAGCACCTCCCATTCCCCTTTGAACAGGATTAGATAAGTACAAATAAATGGGTTAGAAGGGTCACCAGACAGCTGAGGACATGAGGCCTGCAGCAGATCTCTCTCCCAGGCCAGCCTGATAGAATGGCCAAGCTGGGTAAAAAGGAAAAGCAGTACCGGATTACTAGCAAGTTCTTTCTCTACTCAATTCTGCCAGGAACAGACTGTATACCTCGGGAACTCATTCACCTTTTATAATAATCTCTACCTACTGTTCTAAAGGATTAATTGAGGTTTTTCTGAATTTTAGGAAAAACTCCAATAACAACTGATTTCCTACTGCAGCCTAATACTTAACTGGGAGATTCACATTATATATAAGGTTCTCAATTTTACTAAATCACAAAATGATTCAAGTATTAATAATAAATACTGCTGGCCTGTTTTAAAATCTAGTGTGCACAGAGGGACTCAGAAAAGAGAAATATTTTTCTAGGACACATGAAATTCTCCAGCCTCTTTTTTACCCTTTAGTTTATTTTTTAAATTGAGACATAATTTACATACTGTAAATTCCCCCTTTTAAAGTGTACAATTCAGTGTTTTGCCCAAAGTTGTACCACCACTGTCACTATCTAATTCCAGAACATTCTCATCACCACCACTTTCCGCCCCCCGCCCCCCCCCCCCAAAAAAAAAACAACAACGCAAAAAACCATGCTCATTAGCAATCATTTGCTATTCCTCCCTTCCCCAGTTTCTGGCAACCACTAATGTATTATCTCTACAGATTTTCCCGTTTGTTTTTCATATTTATGAAACTAATATAGAGACATGAAATGATTTGCACAGGGTTGTAGCCACCTCATAAGAAAGCAAGATTATAACACACGCATTTATAGCAACTTTTTAAACAGTATAAAATACAAGAGATCAGTGAAAATATGTTTAGCTCAACTATACATATCTTCAATGTGGCTATAAGACTCCTGATGCATAAAGCTCAATTCTTAGGCTAGTAGTTCTCAGCAGTGTGTCAGGCTGGGTGGAGGCAGGAGGGCAGGGTGTTAGGCAGGGATCACTAAAGAAGAGATGCTACTGTTGGACAGGAATTGCCCATAAGGACAGGATGATGAGAGAGAGAAGGTTGAGAAAGTGTGACATAACGGGGTTTATAGGCCTTTTTTTTTTTTTTTTTTTTTTTTTTAGCCCAGGGCTGTGAAATTAGTGCTAATGTGCACAGGTGCCCACTTGCTTTCTTTTATAACCTCAGTGGGTCCCAGAGATCCCTAATTATTCCCAGTTTGTTTGAGTAGTTAATGCATAAATAGTGCTACCACCATTTCAGAATACTTGCTGGTTTATGACACTTTGCAAAATAATATAGAAAACTTGACTTTTTTATAGTCTACTGTCTGCATTCCCAATTAAGTTAAAGAATTACAAGCTTAACTTACTTCTGTACCACCAACAAACGTGTACACAGGAACAGTGATCCCACAGACTAAAATAACAATCAAAATCCATTTGCAAAAATAATTAGGCACACATTTTATTTTGTCTTAATCAATATTGCAAATACATTAACAAAGGGGGAAAAAAGGATGGAAACTGCTCATCACACAGAAAAAAATTCATCATTCAAAACAGATTAATCTGAACTTCAACATTCTTTTTTAAAAAATATACTTTTATTGATTTCAGAGAAGAAGGGAGAGGGAGAGAGAGATAGAAACATAAATGAGAGAGAATCATTGATCAGCTGCCTCCTACATGCACCCCACTGGGGACTGAGCCCGAAATCTGGGCATGTGCCCTTACTGGGAAGTGAACCGGGACCTCCTGGTTCATAGGTCGACGCTCAACCATGCCTGGCTGAATCTCAACATTCTTTGTGCTCATTTAAAAATATTCTTAAAACAGGAACTCAAAAAGACAAACAAGTGAGAACTGTTCTATCAATTCAAATTGAGATCCTAAATCAACTATGACTATACAACTTAAAAATAACCTTGTCTTCAATCTAGAAATGCTTGATTTGCCAACATATAATGAATACAAATTTTCTTTTATTAGCAAGTTACTTTGAGTTATAGAGATCCTGCATATGACTAGCTTATCTTTTTTTTTTTAATGACTTATAAAATTGCCTAGTTAGATGGTCTAACTATTCAGAGACTCATATACTAAATGACATAGTGACTGGCCATTTAAAGTTGAAACTTGTTTAGCAAATATTTTACTAACGTTGTTATTATTAAGCATATAAATTAACTTAAAAGGTCAACTCTTAATTGCCCCCAACAAGAGAGCTTTGGTACCAATAAATTAGAAGTAGGGCATCCAAATATATTTTGTTTGCAGTTTTATAGTGTGTTTTTTTAATTAAATTGGAAATGCCTATTCATGAAAAGTGAAAGTCTCATTCTTCAGTTATGTACAGAATTGTAAGGAATGAACAACCTAACTCTTCCAAATTATTGATGTAAATAAAGCACTAGCCTAAAATTTCTTCCAAAAAGCCCTGAAATTTAGACCAAAAGTAAATAAAGAATTAAGTACTACTCTACTTTTTAATGCTCCCTTTCCCTCTTGACATGAGCAGCAAGATACTAGAAAAAAATAATTCCAGTATGTACTTCCAGAATATATCAATTTTAGTTCTCCCATTTGATAGGGGGCTAAGAATAATAATAACAATAAATTAAAAAAGAAAAGGTAACTTAATAATTAAAAAAAGGCAGACAGAGCATGGGGAGAGGGTGGGTTTAGGAGAATATCTGTTGTCAGTCAACCCTTTTGTAAAATTCAGAGCACTATGATAAGTCCTCTTTAAATTATACCCAGGGCCATGCACAATTGCACATGGGATCTGGGCAATTCTTTGATAAACTTTAAGGTTGCCAGATAACTTACAGAAAGTTAATAACACATTTTCATTTTAAGAAGCAAAATAAAAATAAAAATATTCAAGACACCGAGCAATTTTACTTTTTGAAATAACTATCCTAAAATTTTTTCTTAAATTCAGATTTTGCAAAGTTGCTAGGTCATTAAGTAGACACTGAAAACAACTTTTCATATAAGGGCTGTAGATTAATTCTTTATCAAGCATGTATTTTTCAAAAATCTAGGCCAAAGTGAATTGAGATTTAATTCTAAATGTAGATTTCTAGATATAACATTGCAATAAAACCAGTAAAAATACTTTTGTTCAAGTATGTTTACTTCTTCAATTATTTAGTTTGGGAAATATTTACATCCTTGCCCCAAAAGATTACTTACAGTTTGAAAGATTAAAGATAAAAACAAAAATTGGTTCAACAATTGTCACAATGAAATGAATACAACAACTTTCCACTCAATCCAAAAATAAACCACTGCAGCACATGAGCTCAGCTCACATAAAACCACTTCTTTTTCCCAGCTTCATAACTGGACTGAACGTTGCTCAAAAACATTACCTATGTTAAAAGTGGAGAGAGAAAAAGTGTTGTAAAGATTGCACAATGATTGAAATTGAGATGGATATAATGTATAATCATAACATTTCAGAGCTGGAAGAGATCTTCAGGATCGATCTAATCCAGCATCCACATTTTACAGATCAGGAAAGTGAGGGCCAAACTGAGTCATTTGGTCAAATGACTTGACCAGTCACATTCCTGGGCTGAGCCATTCATTCATTCACTCAGTCATTTTCCCATTTTCGGAAAGCTGCCTAAGTGCAAGGCTCAAGTGGAAATAAGCTGGAAGCAGCATTCACCATTGTCAAGACAGGCTTCTTTCCTTATCTTCTTAAGATTAATCCTGAAATGCCCTAAGCAGCAAGAACTCACAGAAGAGTTCCACAGCCTTTGCAAAACAGGACCCACTTTCGGTTTCACACATTTCAATAAACACAGTTGGGTTTAACTTCAGAGAGGCCTCAATTGTATTTACTTTAAGTGATTAAGCATTAACAAAGGGAAGAAGTACAGTATTCTGAGTAAGTCCCTCTCTAGTACATTCATAACTTAAGGAAGTGCAATCAGAAAATGCCCTAACACACAAACAAGTTCACAGACAGGACAGGTTATGAAATCAAAGCTATCTGAGGTATCACTATAGATCAGTTAAGTCCAATAGCTCAAGTTTACAAAGTGTGGAATGTAAAGATCTCCCCATTTCATTCAAATGTGGGTATATTTTTCTGAGATGTCTATATGTAAAAAAAAAAAAAAAAAGACCTCCAAACTCACATTCAAACTAATTCCCTCTTCTAATGACACACATATCCAAACCAGGCCTTTCTCCTTAAAATCAACTTTCTTTGATTTCCATTTCATTTTTAAAAATTAGGAAAAATAAACAAACCCTAAAAGTTAATGTGTTGGCTAAAGAAATCCAAATTCTATGTATAATCAAAACAGCTTTAGCTCAAACTGCACATTTAAGAGTTTGTAAAAAAAAAAGGGGGGGCGGGGGGGGGGGAAGTGCAGTGAACTCACCCATCAACAAAAATCATCTCTTATTTTACTTGGGACTTTTAGAGTCTGTAATATCATCTGGCACCTAAATGTTTTGTGTATCTCAATTCACAGTCAACTTCTTTAAGGAGAAGAAACCATATTGACAGAGCTCTGAAATAAAACAACCTCTAAGTAAGGCACTTTCAAACGTGAAACAGCAGCTCTCTGCACATCAGTTTGTGTTCTATGCCAAGATGAACCACAGGTTATACAGCCCTCTCATAGATGACCACTGGGTGATTTCTGATAAAATATAATCTCCACTGAGGCTCTTTGACTTTCTGAATATACAAAGTGCTGCTGTACTCTTTTAGTTCTCAAACTTCCAGATTTGATTTTTATCCAGAGCATCACAAGTTCTCATCTGCACATCAGGTCGGCCCTCAGGTGTCCGATAAGCACTAAGACAGAGTCCTGAGTGAGGATGAAAAATGGTTCCATCTTCTTTAAAATGCCAAATAATGTTTGCTGGCACAGGGAACCCATCTTTTGGACAATTTTGCATCCCTACGTGATTTTTTTGCTCAGGAACCTCTGCACATAACTCTGTCACAGAATTAAACCTGATTTCTTTGTTTGAAGTGTATTCAAAGAATTGATTGCCCCCTTGACCATGGCATCCAAACAGTGAAAGGTTAGCACCTGTGGGGTTGTTGTCAGGAGCATTATAATCTAAACATTCAGAAGAGATCCCCATACTGCGAACAGCTCCGTGCCAGCCTGGCCTATCCTCTGGAACGTGTAAGTTTGAAAACACGTTTTTCAAATACCAGTCAAAGCTCTTGCACTTCAGCCGTTCTCGTAGTAGCTTTCTTTCAGAAATATCTCCGTAGGCTTCTTTCCTGGCCGGAGGGTTTCGATTGTAGAAGTGCTCCTTGTACTCATCCATCCACACTTCCGCCGCCCGAGCAGTGTTCTGTAGGAAATTGGGCCGCGCATAGGGAGCCCGCTTAGGGAACACGTGGCCCACGTGGGAACACGGGTGGATCTCCAGCTTCCCTCCGCACTGCCACACCCTGAAAGACAGCTCCAGGTTTTCACCTCCCCACACTTCCATCCCAGTGTCATACGTCCCAAGGTACTCAAAATACTTCTTGCTGACAGCAAACAGTCCCCCGGCCATGGTGGGCGACCTGATGGGCTCGATTCTCGATTTCCACCTGTCCCGCTCATGTTTGGGGACAGAGTGCCACTGGAACGTCAGACGCCAGTCAAACCCACCAATCATGGGCTCCCCGGTCTGCATATAGAATTCGAAAGTGTTCCAATCAATGGTGTCTATCACGGGACAAACCACGGCCGTTTCGTCCTCGCCGATCCTTTCCAAAAGGGGTTCCAACCAACCCGAGTTACACTCACAGTGGCAGTCCAGGAAGGTGAGCACGTCCCCCGTGGCAAACGTGGCCCCGATCAGGCGGGCCCGGACCAAGCCCTCCCGCTTGTTGGTCCGGATCAGGCGGACTCTCTCGAGGTTGCTGATGTACGTTTCGAGCTGCGCCTTCAAATACACGCGGTCGCTCAGGTCATCCACCAAGATGATCTCCTTCAGGAGGACCGCGGGCGAGGTCTCCAACACGCTGTGGATGGTGCGGAGCAGCGTGGACCAGGCCTCGTTGTAGAAGGCGATGATCACGGAGGTGGTGGGCAGCCGCCGGTAGTGGAACGCCTTGGACCTGCACTCGGGCATCCTCTTGTCCTCGATGTGGCGGTGCAGGGAGATCCTGTCGCTGAGGTAGATGTTGATGGCATATCTCTCAATGAGTTCCTCCTGCTGCTTCCGTTCGGCCTCGCTCAGCTGGAGGTGGCTGGCTTTGCCCCACTCCCCCGGGGCCTGGGGGTCGGCGGGCGGCTTCTCGTACAGCGGCCGGGACAGATCTTCTGCCCCGGCCCCGGGGTCCGGGAGCTGCCTCGGCCCCCGCTCCCAGGCCAGGCCCGCTCCCGGGGCGGCATGGAAGCGTGGAGACCGAGAGTTCCACCAGCACGTAGGCCACGGTCAGGAGCGCCAGCAGCAGGCAGCTCTTGCCTGCCCAGGTCCACCTCG
>NW_005871057.1:12177980-12180134 GCF_000147115.1 Myotis lucifugus
GGGACTGTCTTTCAGACACGCACGTCTGGGTGTTTGCTGAGCACAGTGACTGTGAGGTGGCACAGGCCTATGAAATCAAGAGCCTGTGGGTGGCCGGCTGCTCTGAGGGCAGGGAGAGCAGAAACCAGACTGTCCGGAGCAGAGTGCTTCCCACGAAGACAGCGGGGAGGTGCGGGAATGTCTCCCGGGGCCAGATGTGCGCTGCATGGGACAGAGGGAGAGCAGGTTGGCAACCTGAGAGCCCAAAGAGGTGCCATAAACCCAACAGGGGAAGGAATGAAACTGACCTACAAATGCACCATCCACCCCCCCCCCCCCCAAGGGTGGGGATGTCCGCTAGTTACAATAAACGGGAGGTCAGAGGGCAGGGAGCTCCCGAGTGCAGTCTACACAGGTCAGCGGGCTCAGGCCCAGAGCAGAGTGCAAGGGAGTGGAGATAGGTCCAGGGACACACAGAAAACACCCAGCACAGAGGAGGGACCAACAGCTGAAGGACGGACAGAAAAGAACAGAAAGCGGCCCGTGGTCCTGAGGCGTCATTCAAGTTTCTGGCCTCTAGAGAGCGCTCGAGGCTTTCTCTCCTCCTCTCCTTTCACTGAGGAGAGCAAGGACAGAGGCTAAGGACCACACCGACCAAGGAAGGAGCCCTCCGCGAGGGGATGGAGCCAGGAGGTGAAAGGGATGGTTCCCGCAATGAGAAATGACCCCCTTTTATTTAGATTTACTCCATTTGGATCGATTTGTAACACTAGCATTTAATATAATCAAAGCTAACACTAAGTATTGCTGTCTGCCAAGTTCTTGATTCTCATTTAGTACAGCTTTTGGAGGTAAATGCCATTGCAATCCCCAGTTTATACATTAGGACTGATAGAGCATCGACTTGAGCCCACATCACACCAGACCACTCTCTGCTCTTTTTTCTCTCTGGTATGGTCAACGGGGTCAAAGGTTGCCTTTGCTTAGGAGGCCCGACAGAATCAGGGCAGGGTCCTGGCCCGGCGGCTCTGCTGGTGGGAGCATTGGCCTGTGCACCAAATGGCTGTGGGTTTGATCCCTGGCCCGGGCACGTAAGGCAGGCAACTGATCGGTGTTTCTCTCTCACATCTCTCTCTCTCCTTCTTTCTCTCTAAAAATGAATTAAAAGGCATATCCTCACATAAGGATTAAAAAAAAAAAAAAAAGAAAATGCAGTTTCTAGGAAAAAGGAGACCTGAGAAGAGAGTGAACTCTCTATGCTAGGCTTTATCTTCATTTAAAAATGTTAAGCACATATTTAGTGATCAAGTACTGGCCACCTGGCAAACTCTGAGCCAGATGCCAGCAATCCCCAGGTAAACCAGGGGAATGATGCTACCAATACAGCCCCTGAGAGGTTTCAGAGCTTGACTGAGTGGATTTGAGTCCCAGTCTACACATGCTATCTGTGTGACCCAGGGCCAGTCCCTTACGTCATGTAACTGTTTCCTCATCCCTAAAATACAGGGAATAAATAAATATAAAGCGCTTAGAACAATGACCGGCATGTTGATAATGTATGAGCCGCTACTGTCATAACACACACTCAGCCTTTGAAGCTTGTACCGTAGTGAAGAGACACAGAGGGGACAAGATCCGGTTCCTGGCCAAGCGCAAAGGAGCCAAAAAGGCCATTACTGCCTGCTACCTTGGCAAAGCCCAAGGTTATAAGGAGGCTCTGTTTGGCCTACTTCAGCTTTTGCATTTAGGGTCAAAGCTCTCATTCCGAGGGGACTGACAGGCTCTTGCCTGGCATTGTGATCAGTCATTCTGGCTGCCTGAACCACTGTACTCAGAGAGACCCGCAGACTGCATGCAGAATTACTGAGAAAGAATGAGGGATACATGACGTCTGCCACTGACGAAGGACTGAGGGAGACGCACTAGAACAGTGTTCTTTTGCCAGGGAAGTTCACATCAGCGGGGCATCTGGGCAGGACTTGGAGGTCCTGATTATAGACACGGATTGAGGTAACCATTAGCACCGAAACCCTGCATCCCAGGAAAGCCCTCAGTCTGGAGCACAACCCAATTAGCGCCACAAGTGTTTTCTACCTGACAACACCTTTTCAGAAGAATAAATAAATAAGTAAACCATAAACTTCGAGCAGGAGAGATTATTGTTTTTATCTTGGC
>NW_005871057.1:12181637-12185673 GCF_000147115.1 Myotis lucifugus
TAGTCAATGGTAATGATGTTGTGATACCATGGAGGTGACTAAGGCAATCTATCGACCACAAATAGTAGTGCTAGCAGAAACTTCATGGGTAAGAAAGGAAAATCACTCTCCAGGATATGCAACTCTCCTTATGAAGGCAAGTTACTGTCCCTCCCATAATAAGCGGTCCAAGATGATCAACCTGGATGGCTGGTGCCCCCAGGAAACAGAGCTGCATAAGGGCTCAGTGTTGGCTTCTGTTTTAGAAAGTTGAGCACTCACAGCAGTGACCAGATCAAACATGGAGACAAGAAGTCTATGTTTTTGTGCTCATATATTACCTCTATTTCTGTTCCCATAGCTACTCGGTGTATGGGCCATCTGTGCAAGCAGAGATGGGCAGGGAAGGAGGCTCACTGACAACAAAGCATAGGCCATCTTGGCCGCCTCTTAGTTGCCTTTCCACACAGCGAGTGTACTCTGGGGGTGGGGGGGCCATTTACCTGAGGTTCAAATAGCTTCTAATCCTGTAGCAATTCTCATAGGTCCATCACACAATTTCCCTTCAGGTGATCTTGGCACCAATCTTCCAATCACGTTTAAAACTTACCAAGTCCCTGATCAGTTGACTAATTCATTAGTTACTATCCATGAATCAGCACATTCCAGGAAAATTCAGGTTCTCTCTTCTTTCATGCCAAGTGGCTAACCAGATGTAGTGCCCAAAGTTCTGTTCACTGGGAGATCCTCCCCCCCTGACTTACAGAGCCACCCAATACAAACACTTACTTAAACCGGCCAGCAGCCCCCTGTCTTCTCACCAATTGCTCGCTGGGAATTCCCCATAAAGCCCGAGGTACAGTTTGAGGGAAAGGTGGGAAGTAATAGAAAGTCTGAGTCATCTGCTTTTGCAGGGAAGAGAAGTGATGAGAATAGAACTGGGGTTGTGAGGGGATAACAAATAACAGTTCACCCACATATGTGCAAGTTCTATACCCTTAAGTTTAAATAGAATGATTCTTCAGCAAGTTTCCTCTTACTTTATGTGAGAAAAATCCTTATAGATATAACAGCATCCATATCACAAGTCAGTAAGGCAATAAAGGAATATCTCGGCATTCTACATATATTTCTGACAACATATTTCATAGTTCTCCTTAAATGTATGTGAGGTAAAGAAAAATACATCCAATATCTATGCTTAATTGACTTTTGCCAGACAGTCTATCTTGACATGTACAATTTTGATAAATTCCTCATGTGTGTACTTTTAAAAACAAGTTCTATGCTTCCTTTGTCAGTGAGGGGTAAAATCAGATCAATTCTATAAAATCAGTTTTATACAAGCATTATTGAAACTGTTGAAATCCCAAGATGGAGTCTTTAAAAATATATATGTTTTTATTGATTTCAGAGAGGAATGGAGAGGAAGAAAGAGATAGAAATATCAATGATAACAGAGAATCATTGTAGGCTGCCTCCTATATGCCCCATACTGGGAATCGAGCCCACAACCTGGGCATGTGCCCTGACCGGGAATCGAACTGTGACCTCCTGGTTCATAGGTTGATGCTCAACAACTGAGCCACGCCGGGCAGGCCCCATGATGGAGTCTTTAAAATAAAATGTGTTTAAACTAACCGTTGATACTAGAAGTCAGGAAGGGAAGCTCAAAGGGACATCTAACGGCTGCTAATGTTGACTTTCCTCCTCTGGGTATCAGTTACATGGGAAACCACAAGCTGTACACTTCTAATAGATGTACTATTCTATACGTACGTATATTATACTTCAATGAGAAGAAAAAATTCAGTACATTTTATATAATGATAAAATTCTTGCTAAAGTTTCCATGAACTTGAAACTAAATTAGAAAATTTTGTGAAATGCTACACAATTAATGCATTTTTCCAGCTAAACAGCCAGCTCATCAAAATAGTTTATTCAAGGCCTAGATGCAAGGAATTGCACTAGATATAAACTATAGCCTTGTGGGGAGGGGAACGTATCGACATATCCACACAAAACAAATACTTATTGAGCGTACTAGTCTAGGCACCTGTTTGCTTGCATGAGTGAGCAAAACAGGCAGAACTCCTGTCGTTGTGGAACTGATGGCCAGTGAGACAGCCACCCAATTAACAACAAACAATAGGGAAATTGCATGATATGTTAGAAGGTGATAAGATCTACTCACAAAAATGGAGCTGGGAAAGGGAGATAGGAAGTGCTGTGGGGGCCAGTTTGCAATTTTAAATAGCATGTTGAGGCAGGCATCCCTGAGAGGGTGATACCTTCATAAAGCTTTGAAGGAGAAGCTGTTAGCCATGCGTATAGCTGGGGGAGGAGAATCCGGCAGAGGGAACTGCGAGGCAGAAGGGGACCTGACAAAATCAAGGCAAAGAAGCCAGTGTGATTAGAACGAGGTGAGCAAAAGGAAAAGGAACTGATGTGAGGGCAGGAAGTTAATGAGGGGAAAGATAATTGTAGCTGTTGCAAGATTTTGGTGTTTACTCTCAATGAAATGGAGCACCATTGCAGGAACTTGAGTAAGGGAATGGCATCAGCTGACTTACATTTTGAAAATATCTGTCTGCAATTTTGAGCACAGATCATTGAGGAGGAAGAGTGATAGCAGGGAGGCCGATCAGGAGGTTACTGCATTAATCCAGATGAAAAGTGATGGTGTCTGGGACCAGGCTGGCAGCAGTAGACATGCCCAGGTTTGGCTATATCTTGAAGATAGAGCCAACAGGATTTGAATATGCCCGGCTGGTGTGACTCAGTAGTTGAACATCGACCCATGAACCAAGAGGTCATGGTTTGATTCCCGGTCAGGGCACACACCTGGGTTGCGGGCTCGATCCCCAGTAGGGGGTTTGCAGGAGGCAGCGGACCTATGTTTCCCTTTCATTGATGTTTCTATCTCTTTATCCTCCTCCTTTCCTCTGTCTCTAAAATCAATAAAAACATATTTTACACAATTTAAGAATGAATTGAATATGACATTCAAGTAAAAAGAGGGGTGCAGCGTGACTTTGAGGTTTGAAGCCTGAACAAGGGTGAAGCTGTCACCCATTCAGATGAGGAAGGCTGTGCACAGAGCAGGATTAGGGAGGAAGAGCAGAAGGTCAGTGTTGTGCACATTAGGTTTGAGATGCCCATTAGACATCCTAAGGGAGAGGTCAAGTGGCCAGTTAAGTGTGGATGAGTTTGGAGTCCAGGATAAATGTGTGGATGCAAGTGCAACAGTTATATTTATAAGACTGAGTGAGATTACCAAGAAGAGAGCATAAAATAGTGGTAAGAAGGACCCAGCCAGAGAGAAAGAAGGGACAGCCCGTTCTGTCCTAGGGTATTCCCAGCTTGCAACAGGGCTAGTTGACTTAACACTACTTACCATTGTAATAATAACCTCCCAGGAAAATTAAGTCCAAGGACATTTTCCAGTTTCTCTGCCAAGCCATGATCATGAGTACCTGGCACACAGGAAGAGCTTCCTAATTATTGCAAATTGTTGAATGAATTATTTCAGGGCTCTGGGGATAGCCCACAATCTCCTGAGGCTTGAGCCCTTATTAGAGAGACTTGTTATTATAAGTACATTTAGACTTTCTCTCATTTATAGCCACCAGGCATATCAGGGGGAAGATGGGTCAAGGTAGTTCCTACTTGAGATTAAGCTGGAAGCTTGTAGGCTACTTCCCCCCCTTCCCCCAAAGCATGTATTCTTCCACCCTGATAAACTCTATCTCAAGCAATTCTTTGTGGTCCTTAAACATCTATTCTGCTGTAATCAAACATTCTTCTGCCCCAGAGCTTCTGTCTTGCTGGTCCCTCAGTCTGGACCATTTCCCCTTTGAACAGTCAGTGGTTCTCAACCTTCCTAATGCTGCGACCCTTTAATACAGTTCCTCATGTTGTGGTGACCCCCAACCATAAAATTATTTTTGTTGCTACTACATAACTGTAATTTTGCTACTGTTATGAATCATAATGTAAATATCTGATAGGCAGGATGGTATTTTCATTGTTCGTGACCCCACAGGTTGAGGAA
>NW_005871057.1:12185773-12233621 GCF_000147115.1 Myotis lucifugus
GCTTAAAGTCACCTCTTCAGAGAAGCCAATTACCATCCTTCGTCCTCAAATTGCACTAGTCTCCCACTTATCTTTCTCCTTATACCCCTGACCATACCTGCTGTTAGATTATCATATTTGTTTGGTTTGTTCTATGGACTTAATGTATCCCCCTCTAAAATTTGCATGTTGAAGCCTTACCCCCAAGTATGCTATACTTAGAGTGAGGAAGCAATTATGGCTAAATGAGGTCAGAAGGGTGGATGGAGTCCTGGTCCAATAGGATTAGTGTCCTTGTAAGAACAGACACCAGAGAGCCAGTTCTCTCTCTCTCTCTCTCTCTCTCTCTCTCTCTCTCTCTCTCTCTGCCATGCGAGCACACTCCAAGAAACCAAATAAGCCAATGCCTTGATCTTACACTTCTCTACCTCTAGAACTTTAAGAAATAAATTTCTATTATGTAAGCAACTCAGTGTGGTATTTTGTTATGGCAGCCTGAGTTAACTAATACAGTTGGTTACCTTCTGCCTTTCCTACTAAAACAGTGTCTTTAGAACAGGGAATCTTTCATTCTTTATCTTCATTATATAGATCTAGAACACAGCCTCACCCATTGCAGGCAACTCATTAAAGGTCAATGAATAAATCTCCTCTCTCAGATATGGTCGAGATACCACCGAATTACATAATTATATTTGTTACCCACCTTGTGAAAGGACCTATGCTCAGCATGAGTCAAAGTACAAACACGTGGTCCCCAGTCCACAAAAAGCCCGCAGTCTGATTGCTCTGAGTCAGGCTGCTCTGCAAGACTGACAGTTCACTTCCTAAAGCTCTAAATCTTGTTTCTTGCTAGGCTCCTGAGAGAGGACAGAGCTCTGCGTAAAAACAACCTCATTTTAGCAGAGATTCCAGGGTGTTTTCAGTGAGAGTCATCTCCCGGCAAACAGAGCGGATTTTCAAAGTAAATTTAGCTTCTCATCTGGGATGAATAGTCTATATTTTGTCTTCTAAACCGTACCCAGCAATCCTTTCCTCAACCTTGGCCCTTGAAGTGTAGCGGAAATGGGATTTCTGAGCAAACCAGTTATAGAACGGGAGTTTATTTAATAGACACTTGTAGGAAAGGGTCTGGAGAGAAGCCCTCACTCCCTTGTCAGAAGATTCCCAATTCAAGATCTTATATCCTTGGTTAAACGCTGACTTTGAAAAGTCCCCAAAGTACACACACACACACACACACACACACACCCCAGAATTAATACATTCAGACTGAAACCAGCTAACAGAATGGCACATTGTGTAGAGGTTGATCTTTATTGTGACCTAACTCCATGGATTATGGGCATGAGAGCCAAAAACAGCTATTTGTATGGAGAAAGGTAATGATATTATGGGTATACAACATTATAAAGGAACAAAAAAATAAGAAGATAAGCAATAAGAAAAGCTTTCAGAGTCTCACAGCTCAGTCCCCTGTTAGGAGATAAAAGGGTTTTATTTCTGTCTCAAGCGTAGGCCTAGGCAAACCCAAGACGTGCTCTTTGTGGTGGGCTTATGAGCAGGGTAAATGGAAAAAGGAAAATTCCTGGCAAGCCCTCGCTTGGAGATGGGACAAAACAACCTCAGTAAGTATAATGCATTTCCTTCTTTCCTGAATCCATACTAACTTGCCCAGCAAAACTTTCTTTAGCCCTTTACTGATTCCAAAACTTATTTTAATTCTTGCCTTTCACTTCTTATTTCCTTTCCCACAGATGGCACTGGGTAAAACATAAGCCTGTAAAAGTAAAGCTTAAAAGACTTTCTTTTCTTTTTTTGGCTTTAAAATGTTTCACATGACTACATGATAGTCCCACCTCATCCACCCACACTTACATCTTCCCTCTTCCTGGCATTAATAGGTCTGAAAACATTCAGTTAGGCAGAACATTTAGAAAATGGAACTTCATCTATCATTTTGTTGCCTCTTGAAGGAATTTTTAAAATATTGAAGAGGCGCAATTGTAGATACAATAGAGAAAGCACATTAATTCCACCCTTCTCCTTCCCCTAAAATGCAGCTCTAAAACCTGGACAGAATTTGTGGAGCATCTGGGGACTTGAAAAGTAAATGGTAGCAGGTAGATTGGAGATGACCCACATGAACTCGAGACTGCCTGAAACCCAGAGTGGGTACTGAGGCACAGGTGAAGAGAACGGCAGGAGAATTTCTCTAATTCTCACTCAAAAATGGGAAAAAGAATTCCTAACACTGGAGAGACTAGAGCAAGCATGTCAAACTCATTTATTTAAACGAGGCATGTGGCCCGCCCGCCACGAGTTTGACATGCTTGGACTAAAGAAAACCATTATTCTAATTATTTTTTTCTTTTCTTAATTCTCTCATTCACTTTTAGCCCCCAAGGAGTACTCAGTGGTGGAAATAACAAGAGCGTGCAGGGGCCAAAACTCTGAGGAAGGGGAACATTCCTCTCCGCTTGGGGTTCTGTGGTCCCCAGGGGATGAGGTACGTGGCGGTGGCTCTGTCTGTCTCTGTGTTCTCTCATCACACTTGTCTGTCTCTTGTGTTCACTCATCACAGTTTCAAAATGTCTGGAATGTACTCTGAAGGTATGAAGCATATAAAGAACCAGGAAGACCACAACTCATTTAGGAAAAGACAATCAAGAGATGCCAACACCAAGATGACATAGATGTTGGAATTTTCAGACTAAGGCTTAGTGAAGCTATTGTAAACATGCTCCACCAAGTAAAGAATTTAACTCGTATAATGGGATGATAGATGACTTCAGCCAAGAAATAGAATATATAAAGAATCATTTGAAAGGTCTGAACTGAAAAATATAACAACTTAAAAATAAAAACTCAGTGGATAGTCTCAACAGCAAAAGAGGTTAACAGAAAAAAGTGAACTTGAAGATAATTTAGTAGAAATTATCCATTTTGAATAACAAAGAAAAAATGTAAAAAGTCTAACATTTGAAACCTCAAAGTCTCAGAAGGAGAGTAAGAAGAGTGTGATGCAGAAAAAAATATTAGAAGAAGAAGCAGCTAAAAACTTCCCAAATTTGACAAGTGAAATAAACTTACAGCAACCTTTCTCCAAAGAAAGATAATACTCAATAAATCCACTCCTAGATACATTATAATCAAACTGTTAGAAATTAAAGACAATAAAAAATATTGAAAGAAATCAGAGAAAAATAATACTTTACTTACAGAGAAACTATGATTTGAATGAATACAGATTTCTCACCAGAAGCCATGGAAAAAAAAATGAAACAATATTTTAAAGCACAGAAGGAAAAGAATTGTCAATTCATAATTCTATAACCAGTGAAAATATTCTTCAGGAATTAAGAGAGGAGGGGAGACAACTGCTAAGCGGATTTCTTCAGACAAGTGAAATGATACCAAAGGAAACATATAACATCAGTAATAAAGGAAAAGCAACAGACACAAGACATATCTTTTAAAATATGCTATTCTTCTTTTATTGAACACTTTAAAACATGCTTAATGGTTGAAAGTAAAAATTATAACATTTTTTGCTGATGTTTTCAATGTGTATAAGACAACTACAACACAAAACAGGGAGGAAAAGTGTTCCATGTGGTGGACAGGTTTCTCTATTCTACTTTAAGTAGTAAATTATTGATTGTAAGCAAATTTCAAAAAGTACATGCATTTAAATATATGATATTCAGCAAAGCAGTGGTTAGAGGGAAATTTATAGCACTAAACCCTTATGTTAGGAAAAAAATGGTTTCATATCAACCATCTAAGTTTCCAATTCATGAAACTAGAGAAGAGAAAAATAAACCTAAAGCAATCAGAAGGAAAAGAAATAATAAAGGTAAGAGTACATATCAATAAAATTTGAAAACAGAAAAACAATTGAAAAGTCAATGAAATCCAAACCTAGTTCTTTAAAATAAGATACACACATATATATATACACACACACCTCTAGCAAGCTGAAAAAAAGACGTTATTATTATCAAAGTTATCACTACAGAATCTGAAGACATTAAAAGGATAACAAAAAATACTATGAGCAAATCTACATATACAAATAATTATAAAAGTGGACCAATTCATAGAAAAATAAATAAAACTACCAACACAAGCCCAAGAAAAACTAAATCACCTAAGTAGTCCTATAACTATTAAAGAACTAATTTCCAGCTTAAAACATTCAAAAAAGAAAATTTATAGGTGCTGATGGTTTCATTGGTGAATTCTACCAAACATTTATAGAAGAAATAATACCAACTATACAAAATCTCTTACAGAAAACAGAAGAAGTAATACTTCCTGCATTGCTCTGACACAAAAACCAATGATAGTACAAGAAAACTAGAGATCAATATTCCTCATGAAAATAAATGTAAAAATCCTCAACAAAATAAAATTTAATAATATGTAAAAGAATAATATATACCATGCCAAATGGAATTTATCCTGCGAAGTCAACTCCAGTTCAGTATTGAATATTGGTCAATGCAAGTCACCATATTAACAATCTAAAGAGTGAAAAACCCATGACACCAAGAGCATGATTCATAAAAGAAAAAAATTAATAAATTGGACTTCAAAATAAAAACTTTTGCTCTGTAAAAGACATTAAGAGCATGAAAAGACAAGCTACAAATTGAGAGAAAATATTTGCAAATCATATTTCCAGCACAGAACTTTTATCCAGAATATATAAAGAACCTTCAAATATCAACAATAAGAAAATAATCTGTCTGGCCAGTGTTGCTCAATAGTTGAGCATCGACCTATGAACCAGGAGGTCACGGTTTGATTCCCAGTCAGGGCACATGCCCGGGTTTTGGGCTAAGGCAGCTGATCAATGATTCTCTCTCATCATTGATGTTTTCATCTGTCTCTCCATTCCTCTCTGAAATCAATAAAAATATGTATTTAAAATTTTTTTAAAAGGATCCAACTTTTTAAATTGGCAAAAGACTTGACTAGATATTTCATCAAAGAGAATGTATGGATGGCAAATAAGCCCATAAAAAGATGTCCAGCATCATTAGCTATGAAGGAAATGCAAATGCAAACCACAATTACACATCTATTAGAATGACTAACATAAAAATTACTGAAATACCAAGTGGTGGCAAGGATGCAGAGCAACTGGAACTCTCATATTTTGCTGTTGGAAATGCAAAATGATACAAGCACTCTGGAAAATGTTTGGAACTGTTTAATAAAGCCAAACATGTTTACATTCCTCAGATCCTGCAATTCTGATCCTGGGTATTTATCATAGAGAAATAAATATGTTTCTGAAAAAATATACAACCTTTGCACACAATTATTTATATAGTGATCCAACCATAATCACAAAAAATTGCAAACAACCCAAATGTCATTTAGCTGGTGAGTAGATAAACAAATTGTGGTACATCTAAATAATGAACTACTACTCAACGATATAATGAAACAACGACTGAATCATACAACAACTTGGATGAACCTTAGAGGCATTAAGCTGAGTAGAAGGAGCCAGTCTCAAAGGTTACATACTAAATGGTTCTACTTATATAAAATACTCTAAAGGACACAATCATAGGGATAGAAAACAGATAAATGATTACTGACCTTTTAGAGATGAGAATTGGAGGGAGAGTGTGATGACAAAGGGATAACCTGAGTGAGTGAGTTTTGGGGGTGATAGAACTCTTTGTATCTCAATCCTGGTGGCGGTTTTATGAATTTATACAGGTGTTAAAACTTATAGAACTATACATACAGAAAAGGTCGAGTTTACTCTATGTTAATTTAAAAAATCAGACTAGAAAAAGCACCAAAGATTGCACAGGCAGAGCATCATCATTTTACTCAATTTTTTCTTTTTCATTTATCTGGGACAGAAAACAGTGCAGGCAATGTACTTTCAGATTTAATATTCTACATGTTTGTTCAGTCCCAACGTCCATCAAAGCATGCTTGCAACTTGAGTCATCAAGTGCAGATCCGGATCAGATAGCTCGGGGAAAGGACGGGCTATCAGAAAGTTAATGACTTGGACTGACGCCAGCGTTTCAAGGAACAAGGAGGACATTCAAACCTTAATGGAAGTATTCAGTCCACAAGACAAGGAGACATGCTTTAGCTTTAATCCGCTTTTCCTCCACTATGTTCCAAGGGTTTGCTGGGTCTGCAAATGACCAGCTTCACGTTCTGAAGCTTATAAGAAAGAGAACCATTACCTTTCTATGTTCCTCAAAACAAAACTCTGTATACAACAGAACTGCGCGACCAAGCCCAAAGTAAGACTACAGGTTTGTTGATTTGGGAGTGGGAGGGGGGTGTAGACTGATGCTTCCAGAGATCTTACCTGCCTTATGCACAGTTGTTCCTAATATGAGCACATTATAGATGTTCACTTAGTGTTCACTGGATTGAATTGAATATTAGAAAGTGGCTTTAACTTGCTAGGATGGTTTTAGGATCCCTAGTTCCAGACTAGGTTAGCAGTCATAGTAAGAACAAGAGTAAGATACCTGGTAGAAAAACGAGGGTCTTGGTTAAATGCTTCTCGTGGTTAGAACATCATGTTCCAGACCAGAAAAGGGAGGCATCATCTAGAATTCCAGCCACGTGAGTCAGGAGGATTGGCCTTGGCTCCAGCCTGGGCGATCACAGAGCAGAGGGCCACCAAGATGGCGCAGGCAGGCAGAGATGGCCACAAACATTAGGCAGAAGGTGATATATTTTGAAAACATCAGGAGTGAGCTGGATCTTGCTTTACCTTAGTTTAGTTAGTTTTCAAGTTACCTCAGGAAAGGCAGGGACTATTGTAGGACTACACGTGCATTACTTTCGGAAACAGCCAGGATCAGAGGCAACTCCAGCCTAGACCGGCACCGTCTCGGCACATCTGCTGCGCTCAAGTATTTGCTCCATTTCTCTCTCTCTCTCCACAGGGTCATCTGCTTCTGTATTAGCTTCTGGGAGCAGCAGGGACACTAAACAGAGAGATCTCTTAGAATTTTCTAGTTCCAACAGGTTACGGAATTTTCCTGGGTCATAGTAATATGTCACGGCCTAGCCAATGGGTGGGCTGCCCTTGGGTCATACGTGCCTGTCCCTGGGATCACAAGATACAAAGGTGCCACCAAAAGTCTGGGGCTGGGGCTGGGGCTGGGGCAGTTCCCTTCACATGGGTGTGTGAGGGGCAGGAGCTGTCATTCCAGGACAGAGGTTCCTCTGGAGTTGGGGGCCAGGGCTGATAGTGCTTGAGTGATTCTCTTCTTTTCATGTTACACAGCAGACGGAGGGTGGACAAGGGCACTGGAAGGACAAACTACCAAAGACAGACGGCGGAACATAGCCCTTGCTGCTGGCTGGGCACCCTCAGGAGGGCACCCTCAGGAATGTTGCTGACCAGAATGGGAGGTGCCTCTGCTGCATGTGTCTTTTGGGGAGGCAGTGGGTGGGTTGGCTAAGAACATGAGTGAGGGTGTCGTGGGTTCTAATCCCAGGATGGCCACTTGGTTTGTGATTTTGAATAAATAGCTCCCACGCTCTGAACTTCACATTTTTTTAGTTATAAAATGGGAACATTTCTAGCTTAGGTTGTTTAAAACAAAATCAAGACCATGTTATCTTTACTACCTAAATTCTGCATGGCTTCCCATTGTGCAAAATTACATCTCAAATCCTTACACAAGCTGGCAGCTCCCAGAACAAATATATCTCCTCATGTCCAGGACTTCTCCCATGTCTTGCTCTGTTGCAGCCACACTGCCTCAGAGATTCCTGTAAACTGCAGGCATCCTCCTACCTCAGGCCCCTTGCACTAGCTGTATTTTCTGCCTGGAAACATCTTCACCCAGACAGCTTCAAGATTCTTTCTTGGATCAACTTCCAGTCTATGCTGAAACACTACTGTCTCAGTAGTTTCCCCTGCTACTCAGTTTAAAATTATAACCACTCGCCTTCTTCCCTGTATTCTAGATTCCTTTTGCCCTGCTTTATTTTTCCATTTTAGCTCAGTACATAATTAATTATTGATCTTGCTATGTTTTCTCTCCCACAGTAGAATATAAACCCCAGAGAAGAGGGATTTTTGTCTATTGTCTTCATTGATCTGGCTTCAGCACCTATAAAGGAGTAGGCATGAAATAGATGCACAAGAAGAAATTTCTTTGAATCTGGCCAGTGTGGCTCAGTGGTTGAGTGTCGATCCATGAACCAGGAGGTTACAGTTCAATTCCTTGTCAGGGCACATGCCCAGGTTATGGGCTCTATCCACAGTAGGGGGCCTGCAGGAGGCAGCCAATTGATGTTTCTTTTTCTCATAGATTTTCTCTCTCTCTCTCTCTTCCTTTCTCTAAAATCAATAAAAAACATATTTAAGCCTGGCTGGTGTGGCTCAGTGGTTGAGTGTTGACCTATAAAGCAGGAGGTCATGGTTTGATTCATTCACATACCTGAGTTGCGGGCTCAATCCCCAGTTGGCAGGAGGCAGCCAATCCATGATTCTCTCTCATTATTGATGTTTCTATCTCTCTTTCCCTCTCCCTTCCTCTCTGAAATCATCATCATCATCATCATAAAAAGTAAAAAAACACACTTTTTAAAAAAGAAGTTGTTTTCAATGAATAAAAGCAAGTGTGTGCCAGCTGCCTTCTGACTTCATTTCTTTCCTTTGCAACCTCAACTTCTATTGATCACCTGAATTACCCTCTCATCCTCATTCATTCATTTATTCATTTGTCTGTTCAACAATTATTTATGTCTCTTCTGTACCAGAAATGGGAGGTAGAGCTTTCAATAAAACTAAGTCAGTATCTCCTTACTTGCCAGGAAGGCGGGCAATGAATACATCAACAACTAAAAATGTACTCTAATGTTAGGTGCTATCGGATACCAGCATGTGCCATCCCAAAATGTGACTGTAGGAGACCAGAATATGCCCCAAAATATGCCTCTTTGACATAGGATTATTTTGAGCTGATTATTTTGAGAAGCAGCAGACACAGGAGGAGCTCTGAAAAGAAAGTAAAAGATACACTTTAGTAAGAGACACTTACATTTATAAAGGAAATCTCCATTTGTAAAGCTTGTCTCCTCTCTACCAGGAAGGAAATCACAGAAGACTCTTATCACAGAGAAGAAGGCACCTCCTTAAATCTGCATAACAAATCTTACCCTTGTTTACCACACTTCTCCTGGTCACTTTCCCATAACTTGCCTCCCCACACTCTCCTTCCTTTGTTTTAGCTGAAGATGGTGCTTAAGACCAAGTTCTAAACCACCTCCTTGAGTTACTTGTCCTCAAGTTTTCCCCATGTATGTATGAGATATAATGTTAATAAATGTTGTGGGGTTTTTTCTTTTTTAAATTTGTCTTTTGTTAAATGGCATGATTGGCATGTTGCTGCACGCACCCAACCAAACATCACGAATTGCAACCTGCCACTGCTACACCTACACCTGATCGCCGACCTCTGCTGGAGGTACTCATGTCAGCAGGCAGACCACGGCACTGGAGATCTAGCGTTTGGACTCTTGAATGGTTCTCAGCACTGTTGCTATTGTTCTTAACTCCTGCCACTGGCCTGGCAGCTATTTCAAACATCCACACTTAACCGAACCAAAAATAATAGCAACAACTTACTTTTATTCACACTTTCTATGACCCAGGCAGCATGCTGGTTTTTGTGTTTTTTTCCCCATAGATCTATCTCATTTAGTTTTCCCCTGAAACATATAGGTTAGATACTGTTATTTTATAGATGAGAAAACTGAAGCTTAGAGAGGTCAAGCAACTTGACCAAGGACCCCACTGGTAACTGAGGAAGCTAAGTGTCAATCCAGAGCCAGGCTGTACTCACCTAATCCAAACCTCAGCCTCCTCTGTACTGGCAAACCCCTCACCTCATCCCCTATTTCATTTGCTCAGAAAACCAAGAGTGTGGAGGTGGTCAAACATGAAAGCCCCCAGATTGCTGACAAAGTTACCAGCCAAATTTCATCAAACCTGAAAGACTATTGGTTATAAGAAGCACCATTATCCCATATAACCCTAACAAATGTTTCAATTAAATTATGAAACAATATTAAGATAGTTCCTGTATGAGATGTTTTAAGGTAAAAATAAACTGTGTAGAAAAATTAATGATTATTTTTATCATTTGAAAACATTAATTTTAATTACAGTTTATATTCAATATTATTTTGTATTAGTTTCAGGTGTACAGCATAGTGGTTGGACAACCATACACTTTACAAAGTGATCCCCACCTAGCACCATACATAGTTATTACAATATTATTGACTATGCTGTACAAATAATTTTCAAAATATGGCACATACACACCCATCAAAACTTCTTCCCTTCCTTTGTCAAAAAGTGAAGTATCCCTTCTCAAAACTAAAACCCTCTTTCTATGTTCTTTATTTTTTTTTCTCCTCTTTGACCTTTTTCCATTGATTTTTTTTTCTTTCTCTCCAGTGTTTTCAATTCTACCTCTCTCAGACTAAAGCATCTGCAGGTCTCTTTCATCCTGAAATGCATCTACTTGACTTATGCTATGCTGTCCTCTAGCTATTATTCCATTTTTCTTTTTCCCTTCTTATTTTTTTTTTCTGTCTTGTATTTACATGGAGACCTATAAAGGCTATCAAAGACACATCAGATATTTGGGTCTTTTATAAAGTCTAATATTTGTTTGCAACATCTTTGTTATGAGCATATGTTGTAGTTGTTATCTGCCTGAAAGACCTTCCACTGGGGAACAAATATTCCCTACACCATCCCATTGAAACACTGTTTAGTGTATATATTTCAGGAGCACTGACTCCCCAATTCCTTCCTTCAAGAATGGGCACATGATCCAGGCGCGGCCAGAATTCTACATCAAGGTTGGCACTGGCCTCGGGTTGAAACAAGGATGGGCATATCACCTAAGCCAGAACAATCAGAATTTTGCTCCAAACTTTCCTATCGGTGCTTTCACCAAAGGTGTACTCTTTCTGCCAAGATTGTCCTTGAACTGCCATGTGGCCATTTGTTCACCATGTGGAAGTAATCTATGTAAGAATTGGAGAAATGTATGGATCCCTGATGTCATTATATGATTTCCTACATCCAAAGATGCCAAAACCAGGCTACTCCTAGACTTTTCAGATACAAGAGCTAATAAATTTCCTTTTTGCTCATACTAGTTGATTTGTGTTTCCGTTATTTGCAATCAAAAGTTCTAATGCATTGTTCTATGTTTTTTTATGTGATGGTCAGTCAAGTGCGACTACAAGAGAAGACATAGGAGAGGCACAAGAAAACAAAGTTATTATACTCACAGGTCTAGAGGGGAGCTCACTGCTGGCCACACAGAGTCACGCAGATGACCAGAGCAGTGGAAAAGCTGAGGGTAGAGCCTCTTTGAGTTTGGGTAGGAAAGGCAAGACAGTGCAGGGTAAACTGTCTCGAATTGGCTAGTTTGGTGAATTTTGGTGGGCTCTACACTATAGGGGTGGTCTTTTATTGCCTGACACTTGGCCTAGAATGACGAAGCAAAGGAATATTGAGCCTTAGGTAAAGGGCCTGATAGAGGAATCTGAGCTCTGGATGGGTTAGTTTGTATGTCAAGGGCATGCGCCCACCTGGGTCATTTGCTCTCTCTAAGTATTTGCTAACCTCGGGATGGGCAGCCAGAAACGTTATTTTTTAAAAAGATATCAAAGCATCATAATATACAGAAAATGAAAACTACATTCAAAATTTGAAGCTTTCATATCCATTATTTTACTTTATCCTATAGTGTTGGGGAGCTGGGTATATGTTTGTCTTGCTCACAAGTAAATTTCAGAGAATTATCTTATGCTAGATATATAACACGTGATCAAAAATATTTGTTGAATGAAACTAGAATCATGAATGCTGTTACCCCATTTGAATAAAACAAGATACAGAGGTCAGAGAACGAGCAGTTGGAGGTTTCTGTGTTGTGTTTGGGTTGGGTTTGAGTGGACTAGCTTAAGAGGATATAGTGAAAGCCTACACTGGAAAGGGGCAGCATTGGATGAATTCGGATTACAATACCAAGGTCAAATACATTCTAGTGTGTGTTTTTGTGTGTTTTTTCTGGAGTTCTACAGCAGGTCTTAACTGTCTCTTCCTCAACTTTTGCTCCTTGACAATCCACTGTCTACTCACCAACCACAGTGATCTTGTTGCAGTATCATATCAGATCCTATTATTCTTCTGTTTTAAACCCTTCAATAGTTTCTTTCTACTTTCAGGGATACAAGTCCAAATTCTGAACATATATAAGGTCCTTATGACCTGGCTGGCCCCTACCTATTCTTTAGCCAAGCGGTTCTCAACCTGTGGGTCGCGACCCCTTTCACAGGGGTCACCTAAGACTATCGGAAAACACATATATAATTACATATTGTTTTTGTGATTAATCACTATGCTTTAATTATGTTCAATTTGTAACAATGAAAATACATCCTGCATATCAGATATTTACATTACGATTCATAACAGTAGCAAAATTATAGTCATGAAGTAGCAACGAAAATAATTTTATGGTTGGGGGTCACCACAACATGAGGAACTGTATTAAAGGGTCGTGGCATTAGGAAGGTTGAGAACCACTGCTTTAGCCTCATGTCTTCCTGTCCTCCTCTGTGTTCTTTCTGCTCCAGGCAAATAGCCTTCTTTCCATTCTAGAAAAATATGGTTCTCTCCCAACTCACAGCCTTTGCCTCAAATACTCTTCTTTCTTCACTGCTTATCTAGCTGTTTCTTCCTCAACTGTAAGCTCTCAGTCCAGCATCATTTCCTCCAGAGCTTTCCCCACTCTCACTCTACACTGGCCCTCCGTCTTCCACTTTTGTCCCTGTGTTTTGATTTCATACCACCTATCAGTTTATTTATTAATTAAATTGGTTGGGGTGACATTGGTCAACATGAACATATAGGTTTCAGGTGTGGACTTCTAGGTTACAAGATATGTATATTGCACCATGTGCCCACCACCTAAAGTCAAATCTTCTCCGTCCAAAAGACCACCAACATAAGCCGTTGATCATATAAAACTTAGAAATGCATCAGAAGGGAAAAGTCAGGAGCCGATATTTATAGAGGTCTAGACTCAAGTGATTTTAAGAGGACCTAATTGATATCAGGCAACGTTCTTTAATTCAGGGTTGGTGAAGTTAGAAAGAGGTCAGAGTCTTAAAACAAATCTTTTTTTTAAAAAAATATATTTTATTGATTTTTTACAGAGAGGAAGGGAGAGGGATAGAGAGTTAGAAACATCAATGAGAGAGAAACATCAATCAGCTGCCTCCTGCACACCTCCTACTGGAGAGGTGCCCGCAACCAAGGTACATGCCTTTGGCCGGAATCGAACCTGGGACACTTCACTCCGCAGGCCGACGCTCTATTCACTGAGCCAAACCGGTTAGGGCCTTAAAACAAATCTTAAAAAAATTTTTTCTAATTGTAGTTGACATTCAATATTCTATTGTTTTCAGGTGTACAGTACAATGGTGAGACATTTATGTAACTTCCAAAGTGATACCCCTGATAAGGCTAGTACTCACTTGGCACAATACATATTTATTACATTATTGACTATATCCCCTCTGCTGTACTTTATATCCTTGTGATTATTTTGTAACTGCCAATTTGTACTTTCTAATCCCTTCACTCTTTTCATCCAGCCCCTTAACCCACTTTCCATCTGGCAACCATCAGTTTGTTTTTGTTTTGATTGTTTATTTTGTGTTTTAGATTTCACATATAAGTGAAATCACATGGTATTTGTCTTTCTCTCTGTCTGACTTATTTCATTTAGCATAACACCCTCTAGGTTCATTCATGCTGCTGCAAATGGTAAAACTTTATTTCCTTTTTTATGGCCAAGTCATATCCCATTGTATGAATGTACCACATCTTCTTTATCCAATTGTTTATTGATAAGCACTTAGGTTGCTTCCATATTATATAGGAAATGCCCTTGTTTGTCTTTTGGTATAGCCTTTGTTTTAAAAGCCTATTTTGTCTGATATAAGTATTTCTACCTCATCTTTTTAATAGGTTTCATTTGCATGAAATATTTTTTCCATACCTTTATTTTCAGTCTGTATGTGTTTTTTGACCTAAAGTGGGCCTTTTGTAGGCAGCATATGTATGAGTCATGTTTTCTTCTCTATTCAGTAACTCTATGTCTTTTAATTAGAGGATTAATTCCATTTACATTTAAAGTAATTATTGATAATTGTGTAGTTATTGCCATTTTGTTATTTATATTTTTAAATCTTTCTTCTCCTCCTCCTCCTCCTCCTCCTCCGTCGTCTTCTTCTTCTTCTTCTTCTTCTTCTTCTTCTTCTTCTTCTTCTTCTTCTTCTTCTCCTTCTCCTTCTTCAAGAAGTCCCTTTAACATTTCTTGTAATACTGATTTAATGGTAATGAACTCCTTTAGCTTTTTCTTATCTGGGAAGCTCTTTATCTCTCCTTTGTTTCTAAATTATAACCTTATTGGGTAGAGTAATCCTGGTTGTAGGTCATTGTTTTTCATTGCTTTGAGTATTTTGTGCCAATCCCTTATGCCCTGCAAAATTTCTGTTTAGAAATAGCTGGCAGTCTTATGGGAGCTCTTTTGTAGGTAACTAACTGCTTTTCTCTTTCTGCTTTTAAGATTCCCTCTTTGTCTTTAACCTTTGCCATTTTAATTATGACATTTGTTGGTGTGGACCTCTTTGGATTCATCTTGCTTGGGACACTCTGTTTTTTCCTGGACTTGTATGTCTAGTTCCTTTGTCAGGTTAAGAAAGTTTTCTGTTATTATTTCTTCAAATAGGTTTTCAATCCCTTGCTCTCTTCTCTTTCTAGTACAGTGGTTCTCAACCTGTGGGTCGAGACCCCTTTGGCGGTTGAACGACCCTTTCACAGGGGTCGCCTAAGACCATCCTGCATATCAGATATTTACATTACGATTCATAACAGTAGCAACATTACAGTTATGAAGTAGCAACGAAAATAATTTTATGGTTGGGTCACAACATGAGGAATTGTATTTAAAGGGCCAGAAGGTTGAGAACCACTGTTCTAGTACCTCTATGATGTGAATGATGTTACACCTAAAGCTGTTCCAAAGGCCCCTAAAACTATGCTCACTTTTTAAAATTTGTGTTTTTTTTATTTTGCTCTTCCTATTGGATATTTTCTGCTACCTTGTCTTCCAAATCGCTGACTCAATTATCTGCTTCACTGATTTGCTATTGATTCCATCTAATGCACTCTTCATTTCTGTTATTGTATTCTTCATTTCTGACTGGTTCTTTTTTATGGTTTCTATTTGTGTAAGTTCTTACTACATGCTTGTACTTCTCCTAAGGTCATTGAGCATCCTTATAATGGGCGTTTTGAAATCTGCATCTGATAGATTGCTTGCCTCCAGTTCTTTTTCTGCAGTTCTATTCTATTATTTCATTTGAGCTGTATTTGTTTGTCTCCTCATTTTGGCTGCTTCCCTGTAGGTGTGTGTGTCTCCATATTAGGTAGAACTTCTGTGTCTACAGTCTTGGCAGGGTGACCTTATGTAGTAAGTGTCCTGTGGGGCCAAATGGTGCAATCTCCCTGGTCACCTGAGCTGAGTGCTCTGGGGTGTCCCTTGTGTGGGTGGTGTGTGCCCTCCTGTTGTAGTTGAGCTTTGTTTGTTGTTAGCATGTCAGTGAATGGGATTTACTCTCAGGTTGATTGGCTGTGAGAAGTAGCTGTGACTATAGTGGACAAGCTATTGTGCTATGGTTGACCCCATGGAGTGGGATTCACTTTAGTGAGGCTCTGGGGCCTGCTGAGCCCACTCTTTGAGTGTTTTGCTTGTGGAGCTAACTGGGTGGTGGTCTGCAGTGATCTGAAGCTGGCCACTAGGTATGTTAGTTTTGGAGCCTTTTGGTAGGGGCTCCAGTGCCGGCCAAGATCAGCCACTGTCTGTGCCCAGCCCAAGGCCACCTAGTAGGATCTACAAAGTGATCTGTGGTTGGTAGCTTCCTGTGCTGTACATGGAGGCACCTGGGAAAGTCTATGATGTGAACTGAGGCTGATTTCCACTTCTACCGAGGGCTACTTAATAAGAAGTACAGGCATGCCAACGCCAGCTGCTGTTTGTTTGGGGTTTGTTTGGGGTTTAATTAAATTTTGAATTTAATTAAAAAAGGTCCACTGCTCATGTCTATAGACACTTACGGTGTACAAATGGTTAAGAAATTTTAGGAAAGTTCACAGCATGGGCCAAGGCTGGCAGCTTCTGAGGAATAGACACTGGTGCTCAGGTTGGGCAGGGTGGGTTCTCTGGGAATCAACAGGGTGGGGCAAGTTTGGTTCCTGTCTGCACCTGCAAGTTGGGTGGGGAGAGGGCTCAACAACGAAATAATGGTGCCTGCCAATACTTCCGTCTGCACCTGCTGGCTGAGTGGGGTGGGGGCGTTAACAAAAGAACAATGACACCTGCTAGCACTTTAGTCCTGGAGAGATGCCCCTCCAGCTCTCACCTTGAGACCAGACAATTCAGTTCCTCCCAGGATGTCCCTGGTGCTTTTTGAGCTGCTGCCCCAATGCTGGAGCTCAGCACAGGTGAGTTCGTCAGTAAGTTCGTGCGTGGGCCCTTTAAAAGGAACACCCAAGACTCCAGAAGTTCTCCATCTCAACTAGATGTTATCCCCAATGATTTTCACAACCAGATGTTGTGGGAACTCCTTTTCTTGGCACTGGTGGCCTGGTGTGGGGCTGTGCCTCCCTGATCTGCAGAGGTCAAGAGGGGATTTTTGCAACCAAGATATCCCTCCCAATTTTTAACTGCCACTCATGGGTGTGGACCAGCCTGTTTTGCATCTCCGTCCCTCCTACCAGTCTCAGTATGGCTCCTTTTTTATATTCTTATTTATAGGACTTATATTTAGCTAGTCTTTGGGTGGTTCTCAAGGGTGGTTGTTCTATAATTTAGTTGTAATTTTGATGTCATTTGGGATGAAGTGAGCACAGCATTTACCTACTCTGCCATCTTGATTGGAAGTCTTGAAGCAAACAATTGCTTGATGAGTAAGCAGTTTGCCAGTTAAGTGACCTATTTTCCTGAGAAATTGACTATTTGAGCAGCTAGAGTTCAGATAAGTTGACTTTTTGGAAGTTTCTTAAACAAATAATAAAGGTATTTATTGGTATAGAGCCTTAGCTCCCTGTGCAAGAATTACTAGACCAAATAATGAAGTCATGTTATGTCAATGGCTGTATTCCCAGTTAAGGAATATACATACGAACAGTCTCAGTTCTCATGATATACCTGTGTTTATATCACCTCTTCCCCAATAACATTTGTGGCAATTGCAACTTTAAATTTGATTAATGTCCAATAGACTGCTCTGTGAGGATAGTTCCATATTGACTTTGCTCACTGTTTTATTCCCTGTGCTGGTCACAGCACCTGGAACTTAAAAGGTATTCAACTAATGTTTGTTAGTACTGAATGAAACCTTGGACAATAGCCTGGATGAAAGGAGGATGAATAAATTAGTGATTTTTTTTTGTCTTCAGTCCTTTGTTAAAGTGGTTCCAGTAATGCTGAAGATCATACTTAGAAGGGAAAGGTAAGAAGTTCCACAGTGAGTTTCGTTACAAAGAGGAAATAAACATCTGGAATTCAGGAGAGATAAAGCTAGGGCAATATATGCAATTTTATAAATTTTATTTATTCAGAATGATTTAAAAATCAAAGTCACATGGAGTTGTTGAATGACTATCATTGCTATAAATCTGACTTTACCAGATAAAAATCTTCTTGAAAAATGCATTTAGATTAAAAGTTTTCCTCAGTGTGTCAAGGGCCAAAACTAATTAAAATGTACTAGGTTGAAAAGATGATAATAAGTACAGCCACAGCACCTTCTGTGTGCCAGGCACTCTTCTAAATGCTTTACCTCCATTAACTCAGTAAACCTCATAATAACTCTATGAAGTAAGTGCTATAATCATCTCCATGTACTAACAAGAGACAAAGAATTGAGCAAAAGCTGCTTGCAACTACATGAAAAAGCTACATTAACATAACTTTCTATTCTTGGAATTTCTTGCATAAGAAAATAAAGGTACAAAATATCAGTTTCAAAATTATCCTGAAAATGCCTTTATCTGAAGAAAAGATAATGCAATGGAAAACCAGATTGTTCATCAAAGGGTTGTGTGCTCATGGAGAGTCACTTTAAAACCCATGCCTTGTTGAGTTCACCAATCTTAAACCATTATAGCACAACTTGGCCCTGTCGCAAGCAGGTCTCCACACTGAAAAATCTCACGTTAAGTTAGACCATCTAAACTTTATACATATCCATCCTTAAAGCCCCCCTCTGAGTCACACTGATATGTCAAAATGGTGCTGTCCTTACTGCACTAAACAATAAACTTGGCTTTGCTTGACCAATAAGTTATTTTAGTAGTCTTTTCAGGGAGTCAGCAGTTAACAGAACCAAAAAATTAATGCCTTGTCCCAGTGCTTTGCTAATGTGTTCCATAATTTTGTGTAGAGAAGGAAGTAAGATAAGGATTTGCTATCCAAATGGACACCTACCTCACTTGGGTAAAGAAAATTAAGTTTTAAGAAAATTAGGGCAGACTCTTTGTATCTGTTTCAGAGTTCAGCATAACATTAAACTGATTTAAATTTGAACCTAGACTAAAAATGACAGAAGTAAGACCCTTACATGAGAATCACCCAAAACACTGGCCAGGTGAGAATGAAGGTTAGCGTGGGGAAGATCCCAGGTACTGTCAGGCACGGAGATTAAAAGTAGTGACTTTGGATTCAGAAATGGGTTTAAGTTCTGGCTTCACTATTTACTAGTGATTTGACTTGGGGCAATTAACCTCCTGAACCTCAGAAGTTCACTTGTAAAATAGGAATAATGTTAATACCTGCATCATAGAGTTAATTCGAGGACTGAATGAGACAGTGTGTGACAAAAGCTTATCATGGTGCTATTGGTGGTATTTACTGCTATTATAATTCACTACAGGACTTTAGGGCATGGGAAAAGAGGAGATAAGATCAGTGCTATACTGATCTCTCTGAAGAATTCAGAGAGAAGAAACACAATATCTTACCAGCTGGAAATTCAGGATTGAAAGTTTCGGTAGTCCCTAGTATTTTTCCAAGTAGATTGGTTACCAAAGCCAGAGGGGTAATTCCCCAGCTACACTCTCTGCGCTTAACATTTAAGCACTGTTTACCTCCCAAGAGGGTTGCCTACGCAGGATTTAGGATTATATCAGAAACTTGACCTTAAGAGTTTAAGAATTTAGAACCCTGAGAGATGAAATCTGTCAATAAGAAACATCTAAGTGTTTTGATGAGGAAATTTAGGAGGTGAGTACTGTTGTCTTCTAGATGCTATCGCTCGATGCAAAAAAACATGAGCTCACTGAGCCCAAGGTTGTTCTTTTCTAAACTTGCTGACTCATCAGCCAAGTAGGTCTTGTCTATAAGGATGGAGAGGAGGTACTAATTGTACTTATTGCAAACCACAGCAGTTTTGTCTGGCTTTCAAAGATGAATAATCTTGGGGAAGAAGGCCATTTTTCTTGTGATTTGTCAAACAATAGAGCTAGAGTCTATTTTGTATTTACCATGTGCTTCTAGGGGCTGCTGCTTTGTGTGCATTTCTTCATTTACTCCTTCTCACAAAACTTTCCAGCTATTATTTTCCCCATCTTTGAACTCCTATTTGATTTACTTGTGTTTTCTTAAGTACTCACCAATTTGTGAAAGAATCCTGAGGTCAAGAAAATTCCATGCTTTGTAAGCAGATGGGAGAGATGTGGTGTGGTTTTGGACTGCATTTGCAAACAGAGACGCATACAGAGGATCAACAATAATACATTCAAAATAGAAGTAGCAGGACAGAGGGATGGCAGGTTGAACAGGAAGGGCTAACAATCTCTATCTCAACTGTGGCCTTAAGTGGCAACTACATTCAGGAAAGGGTGTCTGAGTATAAACACAGAGTCTTGAGGATGATCTTGAGATTATGAGACTGGAAAAGGGAGACTTGGGCAATTTTCCAGGCCATAAATGAATACTTGGAATAAGGTTAAAAGTTATAAAATGATACTGTATGTATATTTTCACACCCACCTCCAATTTTATTTTGTGTGACTTGATTTTTAAGTTAACTATCTCAAGGTGCAATCCACAGAGGATTTCATAATTCTAATTCCGTCTCTTATCTCTTTATAAGAGATAGGAGATGATTTATTTCTGTGCTAATTCATATCAACACTTTCTCAGAAGGAGTCAAAATATAAATAAAAGTTCTTCAAAGGTAGCCCCAGGCAACAGGCGAACCATGCCAGTGTTGTGGGGTAAACGTAAATCCTTTCAGAAATGTTATAACTTGTTGAACTGTGAATTTCTAAGTTTCAGCTTAAAGGATTCATTAAGCAATTTTAAAAAAAGGAACACCACCTTAGGAAAAACACAATTTGCCAAATTCACCTCCTACCTTCTTCAATACAACTTTGCAAATATTCCAGCTTAAAGAAACTAGAGGAGGACGAGATTGTTAGATGGAAGGTCTTAGAAAGTAGGAGGGATTTGAATTTTGTCTTGGATGTGTGAGTGGGAAGGAATGGGGGTTTGGAGTAGGTAGAATGGTTAATAGGCTATTTTGATTGAAGTGGGAATTATGGCTATTGGGCCCCCGACAGGTGCAGTGCTATAAACTTGCTGCTTTGCCTTCTAAAGAGGGCCATTAAAATTGGGTAGAGGAATGATTTCCTTTGCTGTTACCTCTGCCCTCCAGACACACTCTTCATCTTTTTTTTAAAAAAAATATATTTTATTGACAAGCCAGTGGAGACTACAATATCAAGGGTCTTCCTTACCTTCTGGGTTGGTCAATGAGGTGGCTTGCAAGAGATCCAAGGGAGGGTGGTGGGTGATAGGAGGGAACTTATTTTCCAGGCTCCCTTCTTGCAGGGTCAGCTTGGGTCGCTACTACCCACAAGAATGTCACAACTTCTCTAGGTCTTTGGGTTCTGATAACATCTTCCTCTCCTCTTCTGGTTGGGTTTAGGGTGTGGGGAGAGAAGCCAGCTTGGGTACTGCCTTGTTCTTACTCTGCACACCTTTGCAAAGAGTCTTTTTATTAGTTTCCTCAAGTTTTTGTAAGATAAGTATGCTCTCTGTTCTCTGCTAAGTCCTCTATCAGAGAAGCACTGGGCATCTGCTCACCTGGATCCCAGAAGGGGCACTATGTTTATGCTCTGGGGTCCCACACTTCTGGTCAAGGTTTATCGGAAGGATGTTTGGACCCCTAACCCAAATTAGGGCCATCAGGTGTTCTTTTTGGGAAGCTGCTTTAAGAAGCTCTTTCTGTGGACTGAAGAGATGAACTCAGGAATGTGGTGTGTCATTTTTGCCCACCGAGTGGCCTGAGAAGCGAGTGGTTTGTAGAGAAATTCACTTGTTGACGTTGTTGCTTTCAGAATGGTTTTTCAGTCCTTGGTTCCAGTCCCTCCTGAGGGCCAGGTAAATTCTTGTCCTCGGGTCCCATGAGATAACTCTGTTTTCTTCAGTAAACACCACACTCACAAACACACATTTTTTTGTGTCAGTTTAAGCACATTTGAGCTATTTTTTATTACTTGCAGAAAAGAGATGTAACTAATAAAGTACTTAGTGTGTGTTCGCGCCAGACTTCACGTGACTTTTCTTGTTTAATCCTCTCAACCACTCTGAGAAGTAGTTTTCTTGTGACTCAGATCTCTCTTGGCTTAAAAGTTCCTTCCCTGTAAGTGTCCCTTCATTTTTTTCTGGGTGTCCCCAAAGGGGTGCCTCATTCTTTCCCATAAACCAGTCTGTTGGCCTCGGTCACCACACAGTCTGTTCTATTCTTTTTTTCTTTTTTCATTCACAGATGTCACTGAACACTGGGAAAATGACAATACCTACATTCAAGATCTTACCTGTGGATGCTACAAAGTGTCTGGTCCTTGGGGGCAGGGGGTAGGGTGCTTAAACATCTCTGAATTTGCTGAATTTGCTGAAGAGATAGAGTGGATATCTCTTCTCCCTCTGTGTCAACTCAGCCCTTTAGCAGCTCTTCATGTCATCAAGTCTCCTGATGAGATTTATGAACTAATGGTAGAGCTCTCCAACAGCACAGAAGTGTACCATAACGGTTACAGGGCTGGTGATATTCCTGGCACTTGGGACAACCTGGCGGGGTGAATGGAGCCCTAGCACTGGCATTTAACCTGAGCAGTTTTGTTTTTTTCTTAATTAATCCTCACCTGAGGATATTTTTTCCACTGATTTTTAAAGAGTGGAAGGAAGGGGGAAAGACAGAGAAACATTGATGTGAGAGAGACACATCAATTAGTTGCCTCCCGCATGTACCCCAACCCGGGCCAGGGATAAAGCCTGCAACTGAGGTACCTGCCCTTGACCGGAATCAAACCCGCAATCCTTCAGTTCATGTGCCAACGCTCTAACCACTGAGAAAAACAGGCTAGGGATAATCTTGAGCAGTCTCATTTCAGGAACCCCAGTGTATTAACTTCTGAAAACATCATGTCCTGAATCTAGCCATCCACATGAACCCCTTTTCCTGTGCCAACCACAAGGGTATACAAATCCAATTTGGACCAGATCAACAATAGACATTGTGCATTACTGGCATGCTTGCCTTTCCTGTTTTCTGGTCTCTCTTTTTTGTTAGAAAACAAAACTCGCAAGCAAAGCAAGAAGCAGAGTTGTGGGGGGTGTGTGTACGTGAATGTGAGTGAATGGGTGAATTCTTAGAGAATAAGAAGTATATTGTCTCTACTCTCATTGGCCAGCCCCAAATGTCCTATTATATATAGCATCCCACTCTGGCCAATGAGGAAAGTCATTTAGAGTTAGGTCAGTTACCTGAGGTCCCATACTAAGGGATAGAGCTGAGATTCCAATCCAGACCTGTCTGGCTCCAGGGACACATGCCCAATTCCTCCCTACTGCCACATGCCTTCTTCCCAACGTTCCACCAGTAGGATTAAGACCCTCTAATCTCCAGGTAGAGAACAAGTTCTGAGGCAGCAATGGAGGTGCATCTCTCAGAACTGTCTTTAAGAGGGAAGTGCCACAAGGAATGCACGCAGGCAACAGCCTCCAGCTGCAGCAACCTGGGGGTGGGAAGCCATGTTTGAGGCAAGTTCCAGCATGGCCATTTCTGTTCAACCTGGGACTCCTCTATAGAAAATCTATGAGCTAGAGCTCCCCAATGGGCTGGCCAGGGTGGTCTCAGAGCCTCAGCCCGAGGCTCTTCCTACCCAGTTCTCTGTTCTTCCTTCTCTCATAATGTCAGACACACACTCATAGGTGTGGTCTAAAGGCTCACCTGTTTGCTCCTGATTCCTCATCCCTTTATCATTAGTAGGCATGGCCCCTAATAGATCTCTCTTAGACTCCTAACTCTCTCCAGTTCCCTGTTCCCTGGCATAAGATCCCTGAGAGACTTGCCATCTCACATAATTCTGTTTATCCCTCATACCACTTGGTACAGTATTTTGTGCAGAATGAGTTTCTTGACTTTTTTTTTTTTTTGAACAGGTGATTTTACATGGTGCAAATGAGTAGTTTCAATGCCTTCTTATACTAGTTCTTGAAAAACTCAGTGTGATACAGGTCAAGGGTGGCTTTAGAGCATGAGACTCACCCACAGACTTTGTTTAAATGAGGATTCCTGGGTCCTCTGCTCAAAGATTCTGATTCAGAGGCAAAAGGGACACTTTATTTTTAGTGAGCATCCCCAGTGGATTCTGAGCCAGGGGTCCTCAGACCAAACTTGAGAAGCACAGCCTTTGAGATAGACTCTTCAGCTCCAAAGGTCTCCCCTTCCCCCATCACCACGTTTGGTGGTGTGGGTGTGGTTGGATGTCCCTGTGAATTTGGGAGAATCTTGGCATATTCTAGGATCAGGATTTTTCTTTCTCCTAGATATGTTACAGTCTGCATTTAAAAACGAATTGGGCTACAAGGGTAGGGTGTAAAGATATTCTTGAACCTATAAGAAACATAAATTGGTGGTATTACCAGCTGACATCTGGATGTGGCCTGGGATTATAAAAGGTAAGCAGTTAGCCTCAGGCTACCATGCAGATTGCTAGCACGTGAGTCATTATTGTTATAGTAGTTCAGTTTAGTCCAGCCCCGTTCCTTTGTCATCCCAGCAGAATGGCTTCCATTCATCTCTTAACCTCCTTCAAGGGTAATCTTCAAACATCACTTTCTGATTCTTCCAAATACACATCTTCTTCTAACATCTTATTACTGCTGGTACTTCATTCAAGGGTATATGTTATTTTTACATTGCTTGCTTTATCTTCTTTTCCCCTCATTTGCCTGAAAATTATTTGGAAGCAAAGTCAATTTCTTTTCATCTCTCCATTCCAATGCCTACCCCAGTACCTAGAATATGTTAGGAGCTCAAGGGATGGGCTGAAGGAAATGGATGGGCAGATAAATGGAAACAAAGGAGAATGGGAAGGTGGAAGTACAAATAAACTAAAGGTGACCAGATACCTTTGCTTCAGTGCTTCATTTCACTTGACTTCCCACACCCATGTCCAATATCACTTTAGCTTAAAAATAAAAGATTATGTCCTAACTGGTTTGGTTCAGTGGATAGAGCGTCAGCCTGCGGACTCAAGGGTCCCAGGTTCGATTCCGGTCAAGGACATGTACCTTGGTTGTGGGCACATCCCCAGTAGGGGGCGTGCAAGAGGCAGCTGATCGATGTTTCTCTCTAGTCGATGTTTCTAACTCTCTATCCCTCTCCCTTCCTCTCTGTAAAAAATCAATAAAATATATTAAAAATAAACAAAATATTATGTCACAGAAATATATATTTATTTTCTTTATTGTTTCAACTGATTCCAATTTACTTCAAGTGAATTAAAATATCTTTGAGAATATTCTTTAAAAGGTAAAATAAAATAAAAAATTTTAGTCAAGATAATTTAGAGTATAGGAGGAAGTGTTGTTGTAATGTACCCCGCGAATTACAGAAGGACGCCTCAAGAAGTCGAATTAAAGAGTCACATTTATTGCAATCCGGGACTATGCGGGGCCATTCCCCAAATCTCATAGTAACAAGATGGTCGCAGCTCCAGGGTTATATAGGCAAAAAATCACAAAGGTATTGATTACATCTCAAGGTTTGAAATGAGGAACCTGGTTTGCAAAAAAAGCAGTTTACTGAAGCAGAAGCAGCATGTTAATTATAGTTTTGGGTCTCGGGGTCACTGAATTGACAGAAACACATTATCTAGAGCCCTCAGGTCTGGAATGAGGAACCTGGGTTAAACTTAGGCATGTTATCTAAATTACAGTTTTGGGTCTCCGGAACACTGAGTCAACAGGGACACGTTAACTGGAGCCCTCTGACGTTGGGATAACTGTGCTGTCCTTCCCAGGTAAAGGAAAATGTGCTTTCTAAGACCAGTATGACCACAACCCATGGGATATTCACATAATCAATAGGGTATTTAATCGAATGGGATGACTTATATAATTCAGAAAATCAAAATAACCTGTCTATTGTTAAACAAAGCAAATAAGTACAGAAGCCAAACAGCAGGGTTAAAGTTAAACTATAGTTTCTACCTGAGATGATTGCTACCATACTTCAGTGTGAGGTAGTGGGCTCTAGAATCAATTTGTCTGAGGTTAAAAATCCCACTTTGTTACTTAATGATTATGTACTTTAAGCATCTTATATAAAATGGGATCAATCATACTTTTACCATAGCAGTTGTATAAACCCTAGCCAAATGCCTGACATATGGTAAGCGCTCAACAAATATTAATTTTCTTCTTCTTCTTTTGCCAAAATTTAATAGAATCCTTGTAGATATAGACCAAACGCACGTCATCATTTTAAAAAATTTCTAAATGCATATACATATAGTCAGTACATGTTGGATGAATGAGAAAATTGTTTTATGGCTCTGGCTTATCTCAAATTCCAATTTTAGTTCACTTCAGAGTTAGAAAGTGAATTTAAAAGCATAGCAACATGACTCAAAAGATTAAGATTTTTCTATCCAGAAATCTTGATTTAAATCTTCAGTGGTTGACTTTTGAGAAGAGTGCAAACGTTGGCATTATCTTCTTTATTAGCAATTTGTAAAGAACTGGGATCACACAGCTGTGTGCAGCTCAAAGATGTACCAAGCAAAGAATAAATTTCCTGCCCACGCAAACTCAAGGCAAAAACCCACGAGCTGTCTTACATTATTCTGACAGCCCGAGCACGCTTTCTTATTTTTCTCATAAAGCAACTTGACAAAATTATGAAAATTTTCCACTTTGTAGAAAATCTTTCCTCTGTGGGGTTGTTAAAGCTGATAATGTATTTGTTTTAGGAGAGACTAAAGACTCAGAGTTACAGAAATTTACAGATCTCACTCTACCAATTCAGCAAGTGGATATTCCTTTTTTAAGCCTTCAAGTGACCAGTGATATGATCTGGACTGGGCCCATTCACGCCCCTCTCCAAGAGGCACCTCACAGGGTACAAGTACTTTGTACTCACAATTGCTGTGCACTCAGCTGTGGTCCATGTCAAAATGGGCCAGTCCTCTTCCACACCCAGCGGGAGCTCACCTCTTATTTGGAATGGAATGCAATGGGCAAAGGGGATTTATTAGAGGTCATTCTGCTCCCAGCTCCATTTATTGGAATCCACCAGCACAGAACAGATGAGATTGAGAGAGAGAGAGAGAGAGAGAGAGAGAGAGAGAGAGAGAGACCAAGCTGAAGAAATATAATCTCAGTAACGCTAGGTACTAGGCAAAGACCAAGGAATCTCATCTATTGAGCATTAACTCTGTGAGAGGAAATTATTATGTATCTGTATGTCTATTTTATTTATACCCTCTTTCCAACAGGAATATAAAGCTGCTTATGAGAAAACACATAGGTTAAGTGGGGATACTATACAACAGAAAATAAAGATGAAGCCAGAAGAAGGGGGTATGTAGAGTGTACAAGTTGTGGTCCGCTTGCTAGCAGTGGGCTGTAAAGTCAGTTTGGAAATTCCTATCAGCCAATGAATGGTCACTATATACATAGTTGTCTCAGTGTCCAAAAGGCAAAAGCAAACCTGCTGCTCTGAAACACATAATTCCTGGTATTGAGATTCAAGGGAGATATTTCCCCCCAACAAGTTTGTAAGGGGCGGGGAGTTCTAGTGTATTATACAACAACCCAGAAATTCTTGAATGTGACCCTATCAATACTCAGAGCTCATTCTTCAGGACCCTAGATACATAAAGAAAAAAAAGCAGAATGGGAATCAACTTATTAGTTGATTAAAGATGCTCACCACGCAATGTTCCCCACACCAAGGCCGTCTGGTAAAAACCACTTTGGCCATAAAGTTAAGGCTTGAAGCAGAGGTCAGGTCTCTACTCTCCTCCTGACAGAGCACATGTAGTGTGCCTCTAAAAGGGAGTCAGGTTCCCCCAAATTTTCCGAGTCTCCTCACCTCCCCTACTACAGGGAGTGGGAGAAAGAACAGGGCAGAGCTAACTTTGGAAGTAGGATGATGTTAGTGGTGGAATAAACCACCCAAAGGTAGAGGCATAAAACAATAACAGTCTCTCATTACTATTATTTCTCATAGTTCTGAGCATTGACTGGGCTCAGCTAGGCAGTTCCCATTCAGGGTGTCTGACACTGTTTCAGTCAGGTGGTGGCTGGGGCTGAAATCATCTTAGAGGCGTCCTCACACACACACACGTGTGGTTGATGTTGGCCATCATTTGAGACTGTGGCTGGGATTGCCAGCTGGGACACCTACACCAGGCTTCTCCATGTGCACTGGACATCTTAGAGCATGACAGCTGGATCCAAGAGCAAGTGCTCCAACAGATAGATAGATAGGGATGGAGAGATGGAGAGAGAGAGATGATTAGAGATGGGATGAGAGAGAGAGGGAAATCAAGTGTGACTTCAAAGTTTGGCCTGAAAAACTTCAAGGATGAAGTTGGCATCAATTGAGATGACTATGGATGGGGGGAAAAATCTGTAGCTTACTTTTGGAAATGTTGATTTCCAGATGTCTATTAGACATCAAACTAGAGATGTCAAGTAAGCCTTGGGTGTACAAACCTGGAGTTCAGGAAAGGAGTCTGGGCTGGAAATATCCATTTGTATGCGATTGTATAGAGATTTGTACCTCAGGTCATAATGAGATCACCGAGGAAATGAATAAAAATACAGAAGAGAATCAAGAACTAAGGCACCCCAGCATTAAGAGGCTGAGAGGGAGTAGCAAATAAAATTCAATAAAACCCAAGAGTGTGGTGTCTGGGAAGCAAGTGAAGAAAGTGTGTCATGGAGGAAAGAGTCATCAACTGTCCAATGCGGTCACTCAGTCCAGTAAGATGAGGATCCAGGATCTGACCACTGGGTTAAACAGCATAGAGGGCATTAATTTTTCTTGACAAGAACTGTTTAGATAGAATCATAGGGCTGAAAGGCTGAATGCAGTGCCTTTGAGAGAGAATGTGAAAGGAATTGGAGATAGTAAAGTTATCTCTTTGAGGAATTTGGCTGCAAAGTAGTAAAAGGGTGGTGTGGTAACTAGTGAGTTCAAGAGAAGGTTTATGTGCCCATAGGAATAGACAGTAAAAAAATAAAAGGCTGGTGGTTAAGAGAGAGGTGGCAAGTTGCTGAAGCAATTTCCTTGCATAGGTGAGGGGACCTGGGGTCTGGTACACAGGGCGTTAGTAGAAACACATAGAATTCCCTGGCAGGAAGCCAGAGTGTACGGGTGCAGGTACTGGCAAGTTCATGTGGTATTGGGGGACAGTTAAAATTCTCTTCTAATTGATTCAATTTTTCCAGTGAAGAAGGAAGCAAGGTCATCAGCTGAGAGTGAGAATGAGGGAGGATGGATTGGAGATTTGAGCAGAGGAAAAGCTGTAGAATAGGCACTTTAGAGCATGGGAGAGTGAACGGATTGGCAAAGCACCGTCAGCATCATGGGGCCTGAGGGTTGTCATCTTCCATTCAAAGTGAGGTCAGTCACTGTGGTCTGTTTTCTCCATCCACGTCAAGCACAGGTGCGAGTAGGCAGAGGCAGATTTAACCAGGGCATTATGAAATGAGAGATGGGATATGAGCAAAGGGGTGATTATAATGACTGGCTAAGGAATTTAAGCTGAATAAGGAAGGAACATGAGGCCATGTCCAGAGGGTGAAAGACAATATAAGTCTGTAGGATCATTGAATGTCTCAGTGGGCAAGGAACAGAAGAGCGTCTTATTTGAGGGCTAACTTTTATACCGGTTACTCTGTCCCCTAGGAAAATTCAGTTTTATGACTGTACCAATCAGGTAATCAATTCTTATTCCCTTGAGTTGGAAATTTTTTAGGGAAAAACAGAAGCAAGCTTGGAGTGAGAGGAAGACAGAAATACCACCCTTGCCAGGAATGTTCACAAAAATTAGACAAGGCAATAAATAAAGTTCTTTGTGCAATAAATGCAGTCAGGAGTTTCACAGAGTCCTTTTCGTTATAATAGCCTTCATAGGTTTCTGGCTTCCTATGGCAAGGCACAGTGCTGACATTTGATATTGTCTTGCGGTTGTCCCACGGAGCGTGGGAACAACACCCCCTACCCCAAAATGTATCTGGATGTTGACAGTTGAACGCCCAGAGAATGTGAAGAGATATGACTCACATCAAGGCTTTCTGGGGGAAACAGTGCTGTCGCTCAAGCTGGGCTGAAAATGCTGGAGAGAAGGGGAGGGGGTGGCTTCTGTGTGTGCATGGTCAGGAGGTAGGGTTGGCATGCAGTGAACTTCCTCACTGGCAGCAAGAGAAGGAAGGCGCTGGCTTCCATATAGGCTTGCTCAGATGTGGAGCAGAAAGGAGGAAGGGGGAGGGGTGGGACCTAAAAGATGTCAGCTGTCAAACATCAAAAGCGGAGCCCGAGTCTTCATTACAAATATATGCCGCAGGTCTGTTAGCAACAAGTAGAGCGCGGCACTTAAAATCCTCAGCATGGAGTCAGGATGGCGTTCAAACTCTAGCCCTTTAGCTATGTGATTCTTATCAACTCTTTGACCTTAGGCAAACTGCTTCATTTCTTTGCTGCATGTCTGTTTCCTCAGCTGGAAAAAGGCCACAAATGTAGGTAACTCCTGCGTTGTTGTGAGGCTTAATAATGTTGGTTAACTGTTTCACACAGCTTTGCGATTTAGCACGCCACATGCCAATTTCTGAAAATTCCGTGACTGACATTTCTATTTCAGGGACTGATGTTCATGGTGGAAGCATGTCGTGTTTCCAATGGCTCTGCATATATTATTTTTCAAATAATTTATTTTAATTTTGAAAGCATTACCTAAAACTAAAAACTAACTTTTACCTTTGTGTTCTGTTCTGTTTAAGCTTCTCTAATAGTTCGTAGTTAGAAAACAAAACTAAAAAATCAGGGAAGAATCTTGGGTGAATCAGTTTGTGAAGTCAAAGTTCTTTTAATTTAGATATTATTATTAATTATCTTTGAAGTTTTTTTTTCATAGATGCTCTTGTCATAGAATATATTTAGTTGATTTTGAGAAAGTAAAAGCATGACTTTCACATTGTGTATTGGCATCTACTATATACTCAAAATTCATTCATTCATTCATTCGTTCGTTCGTTTGTTCATTCATTCAATGTATGGAGCACCAACCTTGTTTGAAGCAATGGGACAGGCCCCAAGGATTATGCTGTGTGAACAAGCACACACCAATTCTCCTCTCATGGGACTTGGGAGTCTAGATAATCCCATACTAACCATGGCTTATAGGTGCAAAAGACAGAAACCAACCTTGGCTACCATAGGAGGAAGAGGCAGTTTTGGAATGATGCTGCATACCCCATGGATACCATAGGAAACTGGAGAGCCATCTCACTTAGAAAATGGAGTGTTGCTAAGGGAGCCTGGGCCCCTGAACCAGGAGAAAGCCCGGTCAGGGCATTCCTGCTGTCCACACTGAATCCTCTACAGAATCACCGCCACCACGAGACGACAGGGCAGGCCCTGCACCGCTAGCACTGCGGCCACGAGCCCTAAGCTGCCTTGCTTCTTCATGGCACTCGTTCTATATTCATCCATGAGCAGCAGCATCCAATTGGCTGAGCCCACAGCCTTATGCGCACAGCCTTGCTGTGGGATTGAGGTCAAAGGAGGATCTTTTTGTTTTCTGCGCTGGAAGGTAGGAAATGCTGGACAGCCAACCAACCAGCCAAATTGAATTAGTATCCATAACACGCACAAAGGAAAAATAATAACGAATGTGAAGTGCTGTCAAGGGGCACCGGCAACAAAACACAATATTTTGGTGCTTCAGTCTTCCCTGGGGCCTGAACTGCTCTGGCACTGCCTCTTGGGACGGCAGCTTCCACCGGACAGTGTTTCCCGCCGTCATTCCTGGGCCTCCTTCCCCAGGTGGCCGTATCACATCTGACTCACATCTAGCCACTCTCTCGGACTTAAATACACCTGCTTTATGTATCACAACTGCAAATGGAAAGCCAGCAGCACTGGCCATGCACAGAAGGTAAAAGCTGAATAACTACAATGAAACGAAACAAAGTTCTGATCTAGCCAGCTACTTTGCCCAAGGTCCTGGGGCTGTGGTCTACTGTTAGCAAGTGTTAGCTATTGAAAACAAAGTAGCACCAACCCGAGACTTTATCCTCATCCTTATTAGGAAAATTATAGAGGATGGAAGAGGGACAGATTTTCAAAATTTGTATTTTAGTACTTTTTATTTTTTTATTTTATTTTATTTTTTTTTTGTGTCTTCACTGAAACAATTTAATAATGCTTTTTTTCCCAGAAAACCTTAATTTCTAACCTTTAAAATTGTAGTGTAAATCTCTTTTCACAGTTTCAACGATATCCTTCACCACAACACTTTTGGAAGGCACAAAAGCCAATTCCCACACACCAGACGCAGGGACTTCTCTGAGGAATATAGGCAACTCATCAACAGGCTGTGGAGGGTAATTGAAGGGCCCCGTCTTCTCTCTATACGAAAACCTGCGTGTTAACAGAAGCACGCCAACAAACAGGACAGTCAGGATGAGCTCCGCAGCCAGAGCAGTGCACTGCCGGCGCTTTAAAGTAAAATTCTTCCACAGAAGAACCATAAATTTGTTCAACCCCAACAAATCCATTCTTCAACTCGCGGCCAGTCAGACTCTACGGATTGGGGGGGTCCCTCAATGGTTTTGGGGATCCCGGACGAGCCCCCAAATGTTATGCCCAGATTTCAGGATCCCCAAGAAACCACATCAGGGAGCCAGCCAGTCCGATGCAAAAGCATAAGAGTCTTTATTCGAGCTAGCTCGGCTCCCCCACCTTGCCGACGCAGCGACAGGAAGCAGAGAGCATTTTAGTACTTTTTAAAATGCTCTCTGGGCACAATTTAAAATGAACTTTTATAACATTGGTATTACCTGTTTACGCTTAGAGTGATAAATATTAGAAAGTGTGTGGGCTAAAAAATGGGCAGAATTTGAGTTTGAATTCCACCTCCCACACTTATGAGCTCTGATGTTGCGAATATTATATAACCTCTCTGAGCCTCAGGATACCCATCTGTAAAACGGGTGCAATACCATTTTTTCCTCGTGTGTTAAATAGATCACTGTGTCCCATACTGTCTTGTGCATATGAATCACCTGAGGATCTTGTCAAAATGTGCATTCTGATCGAGTAGATCTGGGGGAGGCCCGAGATTCTGCATTTCTAATAAAACCCCAGGTGATGCTGATGCTGTCATTTTGTGGACCATATTTAAGTAGCAAGGTTACATTCTGTGCTGTCAGTATGGTAGTCACCAGTCACAGGTAACTATGACACCCTCGAAATGGGGGCTTGTGCACCTAAAAAATGGGATACTTCACTTTAATTTTTTAAAACTGATACTTGGTTCAGTTATTTCGAATTGTTATTCGAAAATAATTTTTAGTATGCTCGGAACAACTTGTAAACCTGTCTTTTCAGTTGTTAATTTTATGAAATTTAAATAACTAAAAATCTATTTCCAATGAAAATTTAATGTCTGCATTGAGATATGCTCCAAGTGTAAAAAAAAACCCCAACAGATTTTGAAAACATTGTTTAAAATCTCTTAATAACTTTTCTATTGATTGCATGTTGATAATACTTAGGACATGTTGGGAACTATACTATTAAAATTATTTCATCTGTTTCTTTTTCCTTTTTTATGTGGCTCCTAGAAACTTGAAAATTGCCTCTGTGGCACACGTCATATTCCCGTTGTTCCGTGCAGATGGGGACCAGGGAGCTCTGGGCCTGGCAGTCCCTACCCCTTGTCTATCAGGTGGGTGACCTCTGGCCAGAAAGAGGAAGTGAGGTGGTCAGAAGGGACAAGGTTCCTTCCTTCCCGGCAGGAGGTTAGCAAAAATACACGAGCAGCAAGCTCCTGAGCTCACAGACCATGTCTTCTGTGGTGGGTTATTTCTATCACATTCCAAGGCAGGCTCTGCTCCTTGCAGAGGTAAAAAGGAACATGTCAGCAGGCCCAAGTACGTTGCTCAAAGCTGGCTCTCATGAGAAGATGCTCGCTTTTCAAGAGTTAAAGGCAAAGGGCCCCCTTGACCCAACCTCCCCGGTAAAATGAAGGGGCGTTTAATTAACCCAGCGTGGGCTCCTGCAAATGTGCTGCATTATTTCATGGTCAACTCAGCAGTTCCAAAGGAGGCTCACGCCTAAGGGGGATCAGTAATGAAGACATCTGCAAATTGGACAACAATCAAGACATGAGCAAAAAGAGGCCTACAGAAATGACAGTTTGTTTTCTCATATCATAAATTGTATTACAGTAACCTCACTTTCTCTTGTGAGAAAACTTTTTTTTTTTTTTTAACCAACTCGGGCAAATATTTACATGCAGAGTCAGACCTGGCAGCAAATTCAAAGAAAACTATGAAGGCCAGCAAAAGCTGCTTCTGTATCAGAGGCTTGGAGAAAGGTCTCAATTAACCTTTGTAAATAGGAACTGACAGACATGGATGGAAAATGCGGGGGGGAGACTAAAATGTTACTGAAGAGTGTTTGACTACAAAGTAAACAGCCTGCATAGAAAATATTAAATCAGATGCTGCCTCCACATTCCACAGAACTGAGTGCACAGTAAAATGTACTGTACAGTTAAAAGGCTTAGATCAAAGGAGTCATGAAACTATTTTAGTTTAGTGATGACTCAACTTCACGGTATTAGTTCTGTTGGCATAAGAAAGAGGATTTGTTTTTTCTAATTATGTTAGATCTTGACATGAAATTGTACAGTTGAAAGTGAAGGCATAACTTTAAAGATGTTTATCTTTAAGCCTTCTTATCCTTTCTGTTACCAAATCAAGCCATGAGAAAATATTTACTAGGTATATTACTTACTAAAGAATAAAATGTCCTTTTGGTAACCAAAAACAAAACAAACAAAAAAACAACAAACTTTTTTGCACAAAATAATACAGTAAATATTCAATTCAGAATTTATTTTGCTTTAGATCAGTGATGGCGAACCTATGACATGCGTGTCAGAGGTGACATGTGAACTCATTTTTTTGGTTGATTTTTCTTTGTTAAATGGCATTTAAATATATAAAGTAAATATCAAAAATATAAGTCTTTGTTTTACTATGGTTGCAAATATCAAAAAAATTCTATATGTGACACGGCACCAGAGTTAAGTTAGGGTTTTTCAAAATGCTGACACGCCGAGCTCAAAAGGTTCGCCATCACTACTTTAGATGGAAGCAAAAGGAAGGCCAGTTTAGCAAATTCCTAGTATAATCATGATTGTAAGGGGAAAGGTTTAAATACTAGAATAGAACATGTTAGAAGCACACATTTATAAACCAGTGTTTAACCATCAGTTTCCAATAATACAACAATCTACTCAACAGTTTTTCTAGTATGAATGCCTTTGCATATTTAAAAGCAATATAATCCCACATCTCAAAGAATCTAGTGAAGATAAGCCTGTTCTCGAGAGATATTTAATATAACTTAAACACCTGTAATTCAGTTACCTTTAGCGTAGTGAACTCAGAACTATTGCTTACCTGATGAGCTTTAGATCATGGAGAGAACATCTGGCTCTCCCGCTCGCTTGCACCAGCTGTTTTCTCCTGTATGGACTGTCTCCGTCTCCCTGAGCTAGCAGAGAGCCCTGTCCATCTCTCAGTTTCTTGATGCAGGGATTTCTCTGTTTAGCCTTCTTAGACTCTGGATTCCCATGCTGTTAGAGTTAATCCTTCAACACATACTGTTTGGGGTCGTTGTTGCACTTATTGCATTATTAGAATTGTCCTGTATCAGCCTCAGATCTCCCTCTCTCTGACAGATGGAGGACTCACTTCTCTGAAATGTCCTCTCAACTGGTGAGGGTCCCACACAAGAGTGGTGTGGGCACCCGGTTGTTCCATTCTACAGTTCTCTTTGCAAAACAGCCTTTATCAAATAGTTGCTGGAGCCTTTAATCACATAGCTCTTTTCACTTTTACTTCTCTTTTCCAGAACCTCTGCTGTCTTCCCTGGTCACTAAGATTCATGGACCATGCCTTACACCTTCATATATGTGGGTTTTTTTTTTCTTTCTTTTCAGTTGTCTGTGTTCCTCCCTACAATTTGGATCACATGAGGCTGTTCCTACTAGTAAATCCATCAAACCTTTTTTCTGTATCTAAAACTCCAATTGTGGCCCAGCTGGTGTGGCTCAGTGATTGAGTGTTGACCTATGAACCAGGAGGTCATGGTTCAATTCCAGGTCAGGGCACATGCCCAGGTTTCAGGCTCGATTCCTAGTAGGGGGCATGCAGGAGGCAGCCAATCAATGATTCTCTCTCATCATTGATGTTTCTATCTCTCCCCCCCTCTCCCTTTCTCTCTGAAATCAATAAGAATATATTTTAAAAATCCCAATTGTGAACAGTTCTGAAGACATAAGCAGTGATATTAACTCATAGAATAAAAATGCTAAGTATTTTAAGTCTGGGTGATGGAGTTAAGGGTAGCTTTCTTTGTCATTACTTTCCTTATTTAATAATGAGCATGGATTAGGTTTATAACCTGAAATAAAAACCAAAGCTATTTATATTTGGGAATGTTTCATAACAAATAATAATCTGAAATCTCCCATATCTAACCCAATGATAAAAGGTAATCTTCCAAAAGGAGAAAGTATAAAAAGCTGTTTACTTCACAAATCTACTAGCTATAATTCTTTTGTTCTATCTTCAAATCAACTCAATTAGTCACATGAAAAGAGCTTTATGTTTTTACACAACTAATAATGCCTCAGTGAATTACCCATGTCATCTGCTTTCCAACTCCTTTTGGTTTGTTTCCCTTTCTAGAAACTGGAGAGGGGAAGAAAACACAAAAATAAAATGATTTAATTCGGTCAAAATGACAATAGGTACCATCTCACACCTGTCAGAATGGCAGAGGGAAGGTAGGGGAGAGTGGGGGTAAGGGGGAGAGATCAACCAAAGGACCTGTATGCATGCATATAAGCCTAACCAATGGACACAGACACCAGGGGAGTGAAGGCATGAGTGGGGGTGGGGTGGGGGGCAATGGGGGGATGAGGACACATATGTAATACCTTAATCAATAAAGAAATATATATATATGTAAATGTCTATTGACTAAAAACAGAAAAAAAAGGGAAAGGAAGCAAACTATTATTTCTAATGGGATAAATCTCCAGAGCAATCTTCATAAAGCCTTAAGTGTTTATGAGCCAGTTGGGACTGAAGGGCCCTTTTCAACACTGAAATGTTTAAACCTATGTATTGGAGGAAGAGCAGGAACAGCTCTTCATGGGATTGTTTCTGCTGCGATAGCACCAGCTTGCACTGCCCTTTGTAATTGTTAAAGAGCCTTCACTTTTCAAGTTCATCGGAACATCCAAGGCAGGGCAGGAATCGTGATCCTCACAATCCTGTTGAGGAAAATGAGGGCTCAAGGTATTAGAAGTTGGTTCAGGCAGAGTTGGAACCAGAACCCAGGTCTGCCAACTTGCAGGCAAATGCTCTTCTGACATATACTGCCTCTCCTCACACTTCATAGAATCCACTCTGAGCCTCAGCCCTCTCCTTCAGGAGAGGCGATTTTCCTCTGAAAAAAGCTCCCCTCCCCATTTGTCCCTGAGGGTGGAGGGAGGTCACGTGGTGCACACACTGTGAATGTTATAAGGTACAAAAGGGCATGGAACATGGAGAGCTTTGACAGGAATTTACAGGAAGGAAGAGCACACTAGCAGAGAACATCCTTACAACCGTGGAAAGGGGCAGGTGACAACGTGTGGCCACAGAGTTAAGAAGCAAAGAGACATTCAAAGGTTTGTTGTTTGGTTTGCTTTTATTTTCTTATTTTTTATTTATTTTTTGGCAGGATGATGTGGGCAAAGTGGTGATTTAGGAACATTTGGATTACGTGTTGGGTAGACTGGTGATGAGAGAGATAGAGGGTAAGGATGTGAGGTAGAGGGAATAGAGTAAATAATAGTGAAAATAAAGAGATTGACAAAAGAGCACTTGAAACCAAGGAAGAAATGTTTGCAACACAGGAAGTGTAATTGACAGCATTTCAACAAGCCATCATCTACTTTTGGATCTGATGGCTATTTGAGTGTATAACGACAAAATATTTAATCAGGTGATCCCTGTTTGAATGACTAAGCTAAATGAGCATTAATACCACCTGATAGTGATTCTGAAAAGTAGGGCAAAGGGTCTTGGGAAACCGGTCTTGTCTGTCTTCCAGTTTTGTTGTGGTAAAACAGTCATTTCCATAAGAAGGAGGAAAGCTAACCGCTGTCTTGGGCAGCATTAAGCAGAGAAGGGTTGAGAATATACTAGATGGTAACACTAGGAGTCAAAGCGATGAGTTTACTAAAATAGTTCAACACAAATAAATGGAAAATTCTGTTCTTTGGGACCAAAAACCAATTAACAGGAGAGGCAGCTGTCTGCTAAAATATGTGAAAAATATAGGTTGGGCTGAATGTGAGAGGTAGAATGGAATATATGTGTTCAGTCAATAAACATCTTGAATCTTGGCTCTGACAAGAGTAGATTTGGAATAAATGAAATGAGGAATAACCCTGAAAAGAATGAGACAAAGTAAAGGTCAGTTTGATCATCAGTGAGGAAAACAGGAAATTAGTGTGAATTTTGGTCAATGGCAAGACTGGGAGCATACTCTAAAGCTGAGGACGGGTATGAAGTTAAAGGTGGTTTGAGTTTAGGCACCAAAGTAGTGAAATATCAGGCGGCAAAGCCATCTAGGTAAATGGCAGAGCAGGGGTGAGGTTGCCAACTGGAGTGCATTGGTTAATATGAAGTCAGCAAAGTTAGGCTAGAAAAGACTAGGCAATGAACAAGGAATGGAGACTAGTAGTCATGCCTGGTATAAATAATTTTAGCAGATGTAAAGAGCTTCCACAGACTAAGAAAAAAAGATAATTTGGAGGAGATGCCAACTATAATCTTAGAGACTGACCAGCTGAGCAATGGCCATCTTCTATTTATGACCATGTTGCTGAGTAACACACAGTAAAAATAAAGACTACTGCGAACCATGTGGGAAACTGCATATAGGCTAAAGCAAATGAAAAAAAAGGTAGGTTGAGTTGACTGTACAAATATTGCCAGCCTTGTATTATCTGGAAGAACAGACAAAGCATAAAATTCAAACAAAGGAAGGGGTCCACAAGACTCTTTAGAGGTGGGCTACAAAAGAAGCAGGAAAAGCTGAGCTGGAATGAGTCTGAAACTAAAGCAAAGCTTCCTAAGTGGTTTCTTAACTTTCAATTTTCTCGCTCCATCGACCAGCCAATGATCTTTCCAAAGGTTCAATTATGTGGCTGCTCTGCTCAAAATCCTCCACTGGCTTCCCATCACGAGCCCAAGTTCCTGCCAAGGCTTATAGCTCTTGTCAGGCCAAGCCTCCCACTCTGTCTCCAAGCTCAGTTCCTACTCGCTCCCACTGGCTTCACTCCACTCCGGCTACATGGCCTCCTTGCTTTTCCCAACTTGCCAGCTGTTATCTACTGGAAGGCTCTTCCACACAACCAAGCAGTTGGCTTCGTCACTTCCTTCAGGTCTTTGCTTAATGGCACCATCTCTGAGACGGCTTCCCCGACCACACTATGTAACATAGTATTATCTCTCCTACTTATTAGAACGAACTCCTTGAGAGAAAGGACCTTTCTTGGTTCTTCCAAGTCTACAACAGTATGAATTCCCCGTGACAGGTACCAAGTACTTGTGGATTGAATAAGTGGAGCGGGAGATGTAAAGAACACATACAAAGGGGTTAATTTGGGGGAGAGACAAAGGGGAACAGACACTAGGGTAGGGTTTTTACAAGTTGAGTCCCAGACTCCAGAAATTTGTGTGGCTTCCCTATTACAATTCACCTCCTCCCACCACACTTCAGATCCATTCTAAGTTTTCAGCAGTGAGACAGTGATTTAGATGCTATAGACTTATCCTTCCCAGAGGGTTTGAAGCTCACTGAAAGAGTAGACTTAAGATTAAAAGATTAAGAATATTAAATTAAAAGCATCCTAATTTGAATTTCTAAACTTGGATACCACAGGTTTCCCTGAGGTCTCATTCTTATTTTTTTTGCACACAGTCTCAAGCTTTCCATTAAAGTATGCCTTAGAATAAATATTTATGATTTTAAAAGCAGCCTTACCAAAAAAAAAAGTTTTAAAATATTTTATTTTCACTAAGACAAATGTTACCTTAAAGATAATAAAAATCAGTATCTCATTTTTACAGACTATAAGGGAGGCTGAATGATTATTCACAAACCATAAGTAACATTAATATAAAATGGTATTAAAACAGTAGTGAGCCTGGCTGGTGTGGCTCAATGGCTGAGTCAACCCATGAACCAAGAGGTCACCGGTTTGATTCCTGGTCAGGGCACATGCTTGGGTTGTGGGCTGATCCCCAATAGGGGGCATACAGGAGGCAGAATGATGGATGTTACTCTCTCAGTGATGTTTCTCCTGCCACCTCTCCCTTCCTCTCTGAAAAAAATGAAAACATATTTTAAAAAAACACTAGTGAAATAATGGCTGCAATTTGATTTTAAAATTGTTAATTTAAAATCCAGTGTGCAATAAGTCACTCCCTTAGGCTAAGTATTAAAGCAGTAAAAATATTCAGCAAGGAAAATACTGCTGGAGGACAAAGTAATTCTTAAAAATATGCTAAACAACCTATTTTTTAGTTTCACAAACTTTAAGAATAAAAAAATGCAAAATTATAGCATTAATGTAATAAGTTTATTTTCATTCCAAATTATTTAGGATATAAAGCAATGACCTGTTAAATTAACAGATTATCTATCTTAAAAGTATTGAATCACAAAATTCTCTAACCAAAGTATGCTATTAAAAACACCATTCTACTGAGCTTTGACTCTTCAGCTAGAGGTCTGATTATAAGAAAACCTTGGGTTATACATCACAATTGGTGATTCTTTGCCTCAATCTCTTGAGCTCTCCTTCAGGAAGGTTATTAAGATTTTTAAGACCATCTCTGAAGCATTTGGTATCAGAAAGGAAAAACAGCAAAGGAGCCCTTAAAAGATAAGCACAGATTTTTAGGCACTGAGACCTCACTCAGGTTAACAAGATGGGAGTAGTTCAATAAAGACCAGTAGCCACCAATTCAGGCTCTTGAGAAGGTCTGTCTTAAGTGTGAATCCCGGTTGGCAATGTGAGCTACAGCAAGTTCACTTAAACACTTTAAGCCTCAGTTTCCCCATTTGTACAGCGGCAGCATTAGTACACAGGGTGATTATTTACAGCAGGTACTCCATAAATATTATGTTCTGACAATATTCAGGTTAGTAGCTAAGGAAAGGATCAGTACTTAATATATGATAATCTGAAAAGTAATTTGAAAATTGTGTGGTCCTTTTAACTCTGATTTAAATTAAGAGAATTTTAGGGGACCCCCTCACCTGGAAGTGTGTTACCAATTGGGGAACTAGTTTTCCTAGGACATACTAGTAGTGCCGGTTAAGGAAGTTGTGCCAAAGACTTATACTGTATAAGCACATATGCACACTTCTTACTTAATTCCCTACTTTAGAACTATTAATATTATTGTTCAATAATGACAATAAATTTAGAGAATACAGATTAAACATGCTTACATCTAGTATATTCATGTGTAAGCTGAATTGTTTTTCTGACAAACAGAGAAAATGTTAAAATAATAAACTCTCAATTGAGAATTTAAGGGATAAAACTATTAATCTGTTGAAAAGGAAATTACATTATAAGGATAAGAATAATTTCCTTTTTTGACACGTTCTAAGGGAAGTACAGAACTAACCACAACTTCCCTTACTGCATGAAACATTATTTATATTTTTATAATGCTTATTCTAAAAGATTACTTTCAAGGATATTTCAAAAATTATTTTAGTTAGATGGCATAATTATGCTAATAAAAGTACTCTTTTGGGCTCTACAAATGGGTGTAACACTAGAATTTAAAAGATAAAGGTTGCTATGGGGTTTGGGCATCATAGTCTCAGATGCATACATTAAGTGGGAAAAGGCAGCTGCAATATCACATGGCTGCTCTAAAAACACAGGGAAGGAAAATGTCAACAAGCAAAGACTTATAGTAACTCCCCTTTCTTGTTCAGTTAATTTTACAAAGGGAACTTAATTCAAAATTCAAATGTAATACATAATACATATATAAAACCTAATTTGAAAATTAAAAAACATCTCATGTCATAAATATGGTATTTACATATACTCAATAATTTACTAATTTTTACTAATAGAAAAATATGGTATTCATAATCATTTAAAGTTCACTCAGTTATTTTAACAACGTTGCTAATTTATGTTAATAATTTATTACAAAAGCCAAATGAGGGAAATTCAATTAATTTTGTCACCATAGCATTCAGGTTATTGCTATTGACAAGTCTGCATAATTTAACAAATAATTAAGCTCTATGGTTAATGTGAAAAACTCAACTTTTATAAACCAAACATTCCACTTCTATGGACTGCAGAAATGACCTACTGTGCCACAAGGATTAAAGATGGTGATAGGAGAGTAAGAACAATATACCCACTTTTATTCTAAGGGCAAGATCATGCGTACTGGGACACTGATTCACTGTAACACAACCATAACATTTCAAGTACATTACAGAATTTCCATCAGTCAAATTTTAAAAATTTCAAGTAGAAAAAAGTAATTCTAAAATATGTTCCGATCAATTTAAATATCCAAAAAGTTCAGTCCCCATTCAGAAACAGATAAACAGTATATTTATTAAATGAGTTAAGACAAATTAACTTTACAAATAGACAAATAATAAAAGGCTCAGTGGCTAAAATAGATGGTAAGCATCATTAAAAGAAATCAACACCATCATGGTATCTCAGTTGGCTTACACGTGTAAAAAGAAATTTTCAAAGAGCAGTTTCACAGAAATGAAGCCAGTTTTTTTTTTTCTTATAAACAAATCACCATTTCTTGGTTCAAAACTGACATCTGTTATGAAAATTACCATATCACATATTTGTAAGATGACAAGGAGTAACTCATCTTCAAAGTGCAAGTTAAGTCTATTTACAACCACAAAAAAGGCAATGATGAGGAGAAAGGATTTTTAAAAAATATACAAAGATTAAAAACATTTGGGATGCAAAATTAAACAATTTTTTGGTTAGAGGATAAAAGAGAAAAAGTGATTGAATTACAGATGCTGATTTCAGCTATACATATATAATGGGATCCAAGATCTTTAACAGCTTGCTTGCATTTTTTTTCTACTTACATAATGCTCTGGAAATTTCTGGTAGAAATTACAGTGTCTCAAAGAGAGAAATACACACTAAGTATGTCTTGCTACTACTTCATGGATGTCATAAGACCCGTTTATGGATTAGAGTTGGTGTAAAAAGCCATTGCCTTGAGTTGAAAAATGAATGACTGTAAAAGCTCAATACAAATCCTCCAAAGCACATGCACTTCTAAATCTTTTGGTAAATACATTCATATTTAAGCATAACCAAAATTAAAGAGAAAACTGAAAATATCTCCCTTTTCTCTATTCTCTATGCCTTATAGGCTTTTCTAGTTGATAGGGTCAATATTTAGAGCAGAAAGGGTTCTTCGAGTTAGTCTAGTCCACCACCCTCCTTTAGGATTAATGATTTTCCCAAGGTCATGCAGCACGTTAAAGGCAAAACCGATACTAGAAACCAGGTCTTGACACCTAGCCTGGTATGCTTTCCAGCATATCATGCTACCTCTTTTTACAGTATAATTCGCGTAAATACCTGATGAATAAATGTACAATTACAAATGCTGACAGAGCCAATGCGTTTCTAAGACTTGCAGAGGATTACTGCAAAGGATTGATGGAGAAAAAAAGATTTTCCCCCACCCACCAAAAATATCAAGCACCATCAACTAAATGTTTCTTTGCTGGGTCAGATGTTGCAGTAGTCCTCGCGTAAACTTTATGTCAGCCTGAGGATTGTATATCTGGTGAAATCTGGGCCCTAACACAATGCCAGTTCCTAAAAGGTAAAGACAGAGGCAAAAAAGGGGAGAAAGTAGACAAAAGAAAGAAAAGACAAAGAATCGAATTGGCTTAGAAATGGCATTCCAGCATATGGTTAATTATTATATTTGTATCTATATATGACCTTTTTCATCTTTTCATATAATCTCATTTTACCTAAGTTGTTATTTGGCCACTTAAGAATTAAAATAAATGTATCAGAGACAACTGTGGTCAAAAAAACTGTGAGACTATTTTAGACAAACTAAACTCAATGAAGAATATGTTGAGTGGTAAAATTGCGATAATTTTCTTAATCTGGTTCTACTAGATTATCACCTAGGGATTTAAGCAGTACTTCATAGGGCTGTTATCACCTTGAAACTTATTCCAATTGTGGCTAAAAAGAACAGACTGTTGCACCATATATGCAGAATTGAGTAAAGAAGCTGAAATGCCTTTTAAAAAAACATTGCCGTGAATTTATTTAATAAAAGGGAGATTTATTTATGTTTACAAACAAGTTTCAAAAACAAAAGGAAAACATGTATGCTTCTACTTATTAACCTTTTTCAAAATGCCAACAGCCCTCATGCTGTATGAAGGTTTCTAAGGATTTATTAGAAAAATCAATACAGTTCACTCACAGTTCACCAAGACATCACTGAACTAACATGTTTAGACAAAAACAAAGGACTAAGGTTCTCTTGTGGTTTGAGAGCTTGATTTACTTTGATTTGCCTGAAACAACAAAAGCATTTCAAGCATCTTTCATTATGCAGTTGATGTCCCACATTAAACAATCTACCAAATTCTGAACAAAAAGGTTATTAGCAAGTTTTCAAAAATTTTAAAAATTAAACAGTTGTTTCAAAACCATTAAGTAGTAAATGTATTTAAGAAACTAATTAGAACAGATGCCATAACTTTATTAGAACACCACTGCTCATGTTTTTTTTGTTTTGTTTTGTTGTTTTTTTGTTTGTTTTTTTAAACAAAGCATTAGTGTTATCTATTTGGCTATTAGTATTAGCAATTTATCTACAATATTTAACAAGGTAAATTGTAGGCAAAAATTTAGTACAGTTTCAATAGAAACACCCTTTTTTAATTTTTCCTGAAAATAGAGCAGTATTTGAAGGACTAATTTTTCTCTGCATCAGTGATAAGGAAGCTTCCCATCTATGAACAGGAACAAAAAAAGTATCTACAAACCTTGTAAACAGATCTGTATCATTTATAAACATAAATAATCCAATTTATTAACAGCCAACAGCAGAAATTAAAGTATCAATTCTATGATCCAGGGCTCTTTGCCTGCCCAGCTTTACTCCTCCCTCTCTCCCATCCAGGGTTGAGATAAACTAAAGCTCTGCTAACATACTGTTCAGGACCATTTTTAGTACTACTGATGATCCACAGGTCCACTTATGCTGAGTTACTGTTCATCTGTCAGTTCATTTCTCCCACCCCCCAAAAAGCACCCTCAGTCTGGCAGAAAGCTTTGCGTTTTTTTAAAAAAATAAATCTACATTCGTACAAGTGTGTCTTCTGTTGAAGTCCAAAGACAAGAATACTATCTTGTCCGTCACAATATGTGAAAAGACCCAGTTTCAATTTGTTTCTTTACAATGCAGCTAGTGTGTTAACATTCAGCTTACAATCAGAGTGATGTTTCCAAACTATGTAGTGGGCTTCCTGGGGATGAAGAGGTAGCAGACTTGTTCATTTCTATTGTAAGGTAAATCCCGCTGTCAACAGCATTGTTATTTTTGTTGGGAGAGGGTGGAGGACTGGAGTTACGTTTTGTAGGAGCATCATCTTCAGCATCAGTGTCATCAATAAGGGGGATATGAGGCTCTGAATCTTCTATCCTAAACTCAGGATGTGTCATAAAGTTGTGAATCGAACTTCTTGATTCCGGTTTTTCTAACCCTTCATATAAAGAACTACGAAATGCATTCACCACTCGAATCTGTAAATACCAGGAAACAGAAAAATGTCAGTACGCTATTAGCTTAACCAAAAGGTGGTGTATTTATGAGTTTGAATCCACAAACAGCTAGGTATGAGTGAATCATATTTGCATGTAATGCAGTGGAACTTGCAATACACTGTAAAAAAATGAATATTTTAGTAGGACACTACAAAACAACAAAACCACATACTCTAAGAATTAAGAGATAAGAATTTGAAGTAATAGTAAGAAAATCTCATTGTCACTGGCTAGAATTTAATAGCCATTTTATAGGATTTTTTCCCCTAAGAAAACAAAATTGAACAATAAACAAACAAAACAAAAATGTAACCATACACAAGCTTTAGCTGATTTAAAAAAAAAAGTAAATTTGAAAACAATTTAAATAAGTTAAACGAAGTCAAGCACAGAGGGTTATTATTTATCATGCTAGGAATTAGGGTGCCACCAACTATGAAAAAGCCAAGCAAATATAAGCTGAATGCCACAATGAACTCACATCTACCCCACTATTCCCATGGGGTGTAAAATAAAAATAAAGACAAAGCCCAAACAAATATCTATAAAATGCCATTAAACAGCTATAAATATTTGAGTATATGCCATTTGTCTATGAAGTGTTTTTCTCTACAATAGGTTAAAACTTAAATCAACTTATATATTATAACTCACTAGAAAAAATTGACTTAAAACAAAAACAAAAACAGAAAGACACTCTCTGGGATTTTTGTGTGAAATAATTCCCAAGGAGAAGACACAAATATTTTTGTATCTAAACATATAGCTTAACAATTCACTCTCTTTCACAGAAGTCTGCTGTATGGATGAAGAGAGATTACTGGGCAAAGCAACTAAAAAAATATCACCACACAAACTGACATTAGGTTTCATTCATTAACCCACTGTCATGCAGACTTTCAAAAAAAGTGGATAAAATTCAAATAGTTGAACATCTACTATATATCAATCTAACGAATCCTGTTTAATGAAGACATCACTTACTCATAAGAGAAGTAACCAACATTGACATTCCAGATAAAAAAAGTAGTCACCAAAATAATCTCAAAATAATAATAAAATTAATAAATTTCAAACAGACATTTGAATGTATTTTTTCGTAAATATTTTAACATATCCATCACCTCTGTTACCATGTGTGTGTGTAGTGAGAAGTTAGACTTCTACCCTCTGAGAAAGTTCAATTATACAGTATACTATAGTCACCATCCTGTACATTAGATCTCCGTAACTTACTCATCTTGTATAACTCAAACTTGCTACCCCTTGACTAACTTCTCCCCACTGCCCCCTATCCTCTGGGAACCACCATTCTACTCTCTGCTTCTATGAATTTGACTATTTTAGATCCTACTTCTGAGAATTTATCCAAAGGAATGAAAATCAGAATCTTGAAGATATACCTGCACTCCTATGTTGCCTGCTGCATTACTCACAATAGTTAGGGCATGGAAACAACTTTACCTGTCCATTGATAGGTGAATGGATAAAGGAAATGTAGTGCATTTATACAATGGAAGACGATGCAGCTTTAAAAAGCAAGGAATCCTGACATTTGCAACAACATATGCTCAGTTCTGATTAAAACCTCATCTCTCAAAGTTGTCTTGCCTGATTTACTAGGTCCTGTGTGGGGGCTGCGTTACAACTTGTTCACTCAGCCCTTTATACAGAGAAAAAGAGAATAGCATAGTTGACATAGGAAGACAGGTGAAATGCCTGAGTGTGAATTCCAGCTCTGCCACTTACTAGCTAAGTGATTTCCTCAACTATAAAATGGGAAATAACAGCGGCATCAACCTTATGGGGTTGCTATGGGAGATTAAATTAGTTTGTACATATACACACTCAGAACAGTGTCAGCTCCAAAGTATCAACATCAGGGCTTCGCACACTGTAATGTGCCAGGAAGCACCTGGGTTCTTGTTAAAATGCAGATTCTGACTCAGGGGGCGGGGGGGGGGGGGGGGTGGAGGGGGGGAAACCCCGCATTTCTAAAAAACTTCCCCATAACGTCGAATCTCCTTGTCCATAAATCACACTTTGAGCTGCAAACACCCAACTCCACATGGGGGGGCACTTTAACACATGCCAATTTAAAAATCTGGCCCAACCCTGTGGTTTTCTTTAGTCCCCTCACCTGGGCAAACATTACCCACAAAAAAAATTTTCATTTCCTTA
>NW_005871057.1:12233721-12292238 GCF_000147115.1 Myotis lucifugus
CAGACTATTACCAGCAAATAGATACTGTCCCATCTGCTGTTCCCCATTTACTAAGACTTAGTGTTTTATCATATGGTGTGAAAACAATGCTTACTAAATACACCATTATAATCATTCATTTAATTGTTTTTTAATGTGAAATCTTGCAAATTTTACTATATATATATATATATATATATATATATATATATATATTTTTTTTTTTTTTTTTTAACAAGTATCCCGATCATCCTAATAATAAACTATGCAGTTAAAAAAGCAAAAAGATGACCTCCTCAAAAAAAGAAAAATATCTGTTGGTGTCAGTGGTCAGTAGGCACAGAGAACACACATTGGAGGATCAGCCAGCAAACCTGGGTGGGTATGAGAGCTGTCCAAGAGGACCCTGGAGTTGTTACTTCCTTGACTTGGTTGCTGACAATGCTGCTAATAGAGCTAGAGAAATAGTTAAGTTTTCTGTTTTGTTTTGACCAGTGTGGGTAGAGGGGAATAGTAAAGAATCATGGGGGAAATAAATCAATTTATGGAACATGTTAAATTTGAGGGGCTGCAGAACATCCAAGTGCAGAAAGCTAGAGCTCAGGAGAAAGGCTTGAGTTAAGTTGGCGATGAGGGAGGCAGCAAAGCTCTAGGATGGGCAGTCTGAAGAGCAGTCAGTGTGTGTGTACACATAATCACACACACAATCCGTGGCAGGTAAAATTACATTCTTTTTTACCAAAATTTTTCAATTTTTAAGAAAATTTTCTTTCTGAAAGAATTTACTACATTATCTGAGAACATCAGGGGTTGAAAGGTTACTCGACATACTTTCTCTTAACCACTTTATAAATGGTGAAACTGAGCATCCAGGACGGGTGGCTGACCTGTCACGTCACTCCTAATCAGTATCAAAATGTCTTGGAATCAAGTTTCCTGGACTCCCAATTACAGGTTCTTTGAAAGTGAGTAAGAGAACATGTGGACATTAACATTATAGCTATCTTCACCAGAATAAAACACTTTCTAAGGTTAAGGTTAATGCTGTCTTCCTCTGACTTCACTACTTGGCCACATGATGACATGACATATAAAGGACAGCTCAGAATCCTCCAAAGCAAGGCCATTTCAAAGAACAGTTCTCACATTAGATACATACACAACTAGTAAAATCTAGATTACTCAGGGGTCATTGAAGCAGATTCATTTTACTTTCTACTCATGAAGAACATAAATAAAAAAGCACTTTCTACTCATGAAGAACATAAATAAAAAGCTAACCTACACTTGCTGTGATTTCTATTACCTTCTAAATGTACAATTTTCACAGTACAGTAATTCTGAGTAACTAAAAAGCACAACTGTGTGCACAATACCTTAGGTAGGGAACTATTTTACTACTATAATGAATTCAGTTTAAGCAGAAAAATAAGAAATAACCTTAATCAGCATTCTTGACAATCCAAGCCTTATTGTTTATTTTATCCAGTCTTTTAACAATTCCTTTAATATGTATTGAGACCTCTGATGCAAAACATAATTATAACTCCTAAAATTATTAAAATTAAGACAAATCCAATAATTCCTATGTAAAACATATTTTAAAGGGTAAATTCAGAGGAAAACATTGCACGAAGCATATGGCAAACAAAAAAAATCAGTGATTACCATAATCACAAAGTAATTTTAAGAAACTGAAAATGATTATCAGTTTACATTACATACATTAAATTTAAGTAATAAAGCAAAACCATGTACCCTGCTAAACCACCAATTTTCCTAAATATAGTCCTAACTTTTGACAGCAGAACATAATAACAATATTATTGCCTAAAACATGACGTGCATGGTTAGCTCTAAAATTTGAGACCATTTTAGTCACTAGCTGATATATCTTATCTTCTGCAACAGATTGCCCATTTCTGAAATTTATATTCATCATTACTTTTACTATGTGCACTAACAAAGAACAGCAATGGTAAAATAAAAGATACTATGCAACAAGAAAGAAAATTCTAGGTTGTTTTCCAAAGTTGGGTATTTTCACATCAAATTTTCTCAAAGTAAGACCATCTTGTGTGATGTTTTACTTATCTGGAATAGAGGTTGGCAAACATTTTCTGTAAAAAAACCAGAGAGTAAATATAGCTTTTGTGAGCCATATGGTCTCTGATGCAATCCCTGAACTCTGCCAGTGAAGTGCAAAAACTACTACAGACGCTACTTAAATGACTGGGCATGACTCTGTTCCAACAAGAATTTATTTTCAAAAACAAACCACAGGCCACAGTTGGTTCACAGGCTATAGTTTACCAACCCTTCACCTAGAAGACCAGACTTTCTCTCAATTTCTCCTTTCCAGGAAGGTTTAACTATTAATTCAGTAAAAGAATTTACTAATGGTAGAGACCAATATTAGAACGATATACTTTATAAAGACAAACTATGGAATGTTTTCTCTTGAGATCTTTAGGGGTAAAACTGACTAATAACAGAGGGGAAAAGATGATCTCTCCAGAGATGTTTCAAGTGTAGGATATGACAAAGTTGAAATGGATTATTTCTTCCATGTAGCAAAGCAAAGATTCCAAATAACAGTCTAAGAAGTTTGACATTCACAGACAGTTCTAAGACTGTTCTATATTAGGGCAGGAACACAGTGAGGTAATCAAACCTTTCATTACACATATTAACACTAATAATTAATTCTATATATTAGCTGATGTTCTGTACTACCACCTAACACAAGCCTTCACCAGGAAGGTTAAAAGGCATTTATGGTAACAGCAATATAATTACTGCAACTGGTAGTATACAATGATAACCTCCTGCTCCTGAACAAGAATATACAGCAGCCCTCACTACCTCCAAGAACACAGAATATAGAATAAAGAAATAAACATCTCAAACCTTGATGAAGCAACAACTACACACTTGCCCTCAATACCTCTATCATTTTGGTCACACGCACCCAGCAATTCAGAAATCCCAGGCATATTTATGCATCAGAAAAGAGCCTGGGGCAGGGGTGGATGAGTATGTCTTAAAACAAAGTTGGTGACTGATCTGATTATTTAATATAAGGCCGGAACACAATTATACAGAGAAATATATTAAATATAGTATACCTAAGGTCATGTGATACCCCTACAAATAAAAAGTCAATAATTTAAAATTTTGCTGATATAAGAATAAATAGAATACATGCCACCCAGGCATGCAAACTTGTCAGGAAAGTTTAACAGGAAGCTAACCATGAGGAAACAAATTTAGAATGTAGGATACCTTACAAGACAATTGGCTTGGATTCTTCAAAGAAGTAAATGTGCTGAAAAATAAAGGTGGAAAAAATGGATCTATATGAAAGGAGACTAGAGACTCCTAACATATTGTCGATGATCCTTTCTTGAATCCTGTTTCAAAAAAAACATTAAGGACATTTTGGGGGCAATTTATATAAGAGACTTCTTATTCTTAACAGGTATACGCTGAATTAAATATCCAGGGATGAAATGTCATGATATTTGCCACTTTCAAATGGCTCAAGAAAAAGTATACATTAATATATAGATAAAGCAGGTGTCATGAAATATTAAGTGGTAAATCCAGATAAAATTATTCATATATTAATCTTTCAACTTGTCCATTTGGAATTTTTCAAATTTAAAATTTTGAGTGCAGGGAGACTCTTTCAGGATAGAGTCTCATTTCGGATCCTTTTTACAGGATATAAACAGATCCGTACCATCTATTCCAGCCTCATTACTCCTTACATCTCATTACTCTCTTAGTACCAAACTATGTACTGAGGCCTGCTTTCCCCAGCTGAGCAAATTTTATCAAGAATCAGCTCAGAAGTCATTTTCTTCAGGTAAATTTTCCTGACTTCCCAGGGTATGATAAGGACCCTATAATAACATTCTGTGTTCTATTACCACGTAGTAATTTTCAACTAGTTTGTTTTGCTTACCAGACTGTAATGTCTCAAGGATCTAGTATAGCCCTGGCATATGGTAGGCTTTCTGCACATGAAACAGTAGTGGTAGATGAAGAGATGAGTTGTAATAAGCCCTCCAGAGCCAGGAATCATGTAAAATCCACAGATATACGGAGGGAGGGATGCAACTGTCCCAGGCATAAGGTCAGGCCATTTACATATACCATGTCTTTCAGGTAGGTAGTATCAGGGTAGGCTTTTTTGTTTGTGGCTTGTTTTAAGAATAGTTTATTGATCTTTAGAGAGAGAGGAAGGGAGAAGAGAGAAACATTGATGTAAGAGCACAACACCAATCGGATTGCCTCCTGTATGCCCCCTACCGGGCATCGAGCTGGCAACCTGGGCATGTGCCCTGACCAGGAATCCAACCGGCAACCTTTTGGTGCACAGAATGATGCCCAACCAACTGACCACATCGGCCAGGGCTCAGAGTAGTTTTTGAAAGAATGATTCCTGTCTGTCCTTGTCTGTAACTTTAGTGCCCTGTCCAATGTCACAGGGCAGTTTGTCCTTAGAGCACTCGCCTGCTCTGTGCTCTACATCATGCTGCCTCTGCTTATTAGCCATGAACAAGTCATTTCAGCTCCAAGTCAGTTCTCACAGTACAACTGGGAATAGTTCCTGTTCTGCCTGTTTTACAACACTGTCAAAAATAACAAATGAAAATTACTTAAGCAAACAGTGAACAAAAAGGCACTGAATAAACAGTCCTCCGTAGAACAGCATTGTTTTCTCCATCAACTCATCCTCTCTCTAGCTTTCCAAGGTTCCTCTGGTCCTTAACTGGCTAAAGACCAAATAACAAAGACAGGTCTCTCCCCAAAAGAAGATTAACCTTAGGTACCTTAGCTGACTTTGGGGGTGGGGGTAAGGGGTACATAGGCTTATATCTTCATTGTCTCCATTATACAGAGAATCTACCACAAAATCAAGTCCCTAATTCACAATAAGAACAATATAGGCTTTTGCCATTTACTAAAAACCTGTTATTCTAGTCAGTTAATGGAAAGTATGACATGAAATAATTAATAGTACAATTCCCCTACTTCTTTGGAAAACTTAAAATAAAAGATTATTTCTTATCTAGGATACAATTTTAAATTACATGGATTACACAAATGAAAGGAAAAGGTTAATACCATACAACTATGAAGCTTACACAGAGCCCCTTACGCCAAGGGGAAAAAAAAATTCAAAACAAGGCCGCAAAGACTAGGCTAAGAAGGCAAACAATGGGTATATACTGAGAACTTTTCTTCTTACTTTCCAACCTCAATAAGATAAAAGTCAAAATGCTAAATTCATTTTTAGCTTTAAAAACAGTTTCTTGGTTCAGTTAGGTCAGCTTACAATCACATGCTTCTGGGGCACCATGCAATATAAACATGTTTGAAGGCATATACTCAAAAATTTATAGTAGTTTCACAAATTCTAAGCTACAATTTTATTCCCCATATTAAAGATCAGAGTTAGCATAGAGACAAGCTCAGAGATTTGATATCTAAACTTTGGTTGCAATTGTTCCACCTGTTATCTAGCCCTCTAAAAAAACAAAACAACAACAATGACAACACTTTGAGGTCTCAATCCACTTTACGCAAAGAAAGCTTTATGAAAAGCCTGAACATGAATTTAAACATTAAGGAGAAAATGAGAAACGTTAGGTGTGTGAAGTAGGAAATGTTAATTTCATGCACTTAGGAACACACACTCACACCCCACAGTAGTAGAAGCAGTAGAAGAGGAAAACACTACATGTGTAGGGGTAGAAATATTTGTTACATCATGATGCTGGCTGGCGATGGAGGGTTGCCGCCTTAGAGCCCCCTGAATGGAACTTCCACTCTGGAAAGCATTCACTACATCCATCTGCAAGGAATCAGAGATTGTGACAGCTTGCTCAGCAAGAGAGAGAGAGAACAAGAGAAAGGACCATTCCATCTATCAACATATAAAAAGTAAAGAAAAAAAAGGCACTTTTTACAGAGCAAATAAATAGGAAAGAGTAGTATTTTGTGATGAAGGGGGGGGAAAGCTAGGAAAAAAGGAGCTTAGGGGCATATAGACACATTCTTTCATGATCAGTTAAAACTTTCACTCATTCCAGGAAACAGAATTATTTTTCAAAATAGTAAGTTTTGTGGGTTGGGAGGGCTAGAAAGGAAGTTAAGGAGTGTTCAAACCTCCTCCCCAATTCCAAAGCCCTGGCTGGCTCCCATACCCATCACCTCTCCTACCTCTCTCCAGGCCCATACCTGCGTCTGGATTCTGTTCAGACCTCTAAACCACAAGATCTGGCCACGCCGCAACTCCCTCTCAGCGTGATCAATCTCTTCCACGTCCTCTGCTAACTCCTCCTCAGGTATTTCTTCCTTTTGGGTTCCATGACCAGCTTCTTTTAGGAATTTTAAACGGCTAGTTGGAATTGTTGAAATAAGCTACAACACAGGGGAAAGAACTTGAAATAAATCATATCAAGTACAATTAAACTGATCAACTTTAGTACAAAGGGAATGAAAAGGTGCAAGCGTAACTAATTAACTTCACCAATGAAGCAATGAGATCCTATCCATCAGAGGCTTTTTTTCTAAAAACAAAAATATTCCTCTCTTAGCTGCACCAAAGATTTAAGTCTGAAGGGTAAAAGTGTTCCTGAATGGAAATAGCCTGATTACAATTTTTCATACTTTAGGACATTCATGATGGTAAATTTTAAAACCATTCTTTGACATGTATTCACTTGAACTCATATTAGTTATATTTATTTCAGATAAAATAAAAATGGCAAATAGTCTTAATAGATGAAAAAAATTGTATTTCATTAGTGCTTTAAGAATTCAATGAGAAAAAACATACCCAAATTCCAAAAATCTCCAAGGTTAAACTAAGAATAGTGTTTTGTTTATTAAATGCACTTATTTTTATAAAAGAAACTATTTAAAAAATTGTGTTAACACTGACTGATAATGACATCAAAGAGGAACAGATGCCCCAGAAAACATAAAGGATATAAAAACACAAACAAATATTTATTAACATATAGAGGTTAGCAGCCATTCCTTAAAGAAGTCGGGCTTATCAAAGGGAAACAAGCATGCAATCAGAATAAAAACTGCTTAGGGAATTTCTAGGCAATCCACCTCATTTCACACAGGTGAAACAGGCTCAGAGTCCGGGAGGAGACTTGCTCATGGAGTGACTAAGACCCTAGGTCGCCTAAGCACCAAATCAGTGCTTTCTACCATCGCACTTAAATTCAATAGACGATGTCAACCAAAGAAGGTAACTGATGCCTGTTGGGTATGTATGCTATACTGAATTTCCTCTTCCTGAAATTAGCCAGATTTGGGGTGAGATTGTGGGTTCTGTTCTGCCTATGAGAGAACATTACATAATAATTAGAATGGTAATGAAAAAAGAAAGGTGGGCCAAGTATGGAACCACTTAAAAGAAGATCTCTATTAATGAGGTATTCAAAATGAGTAAGAGAAACCTCAGAACCTAGAAGCACAATTAAAAAAAAAAAAGGTGAGACAAAAGATTAACTTCAAGAAAAACCTGGAAGTTGTCTTGCAGAACGACAATAAATTAGTTTGCACAAGTTACACACCATAACATGATGTTAACCTTCATTTATAAAAACGTTAGTATAGATTCTCTACCAGTTAATTTTATAGTAATGGTAATGGGCTTCAAATGAAGCCCATTAACACTTCTCTTTTAAAAATAATGACATGTACTTGCATAATCAAGTCAGCTGCCTATAATAAAGACGAGGTATATCTCATTTTTCAGGCATTGTATTTTATATACACACTGTTAAAGCCATTCAATTCAAATAACTTAAAATGTCATTTTGTGGCCCATTTTTTCCAGATACCATTATTTTTATGGAAACATTCTCTACGTAAACTGAAGCTCAAGATTTTTCCTATGCTACATATTGGATTAAAGTACATAAAAAATTATATAGTGTAAAGAACATAATATTTTATATTTTTGTACAAATATTTATTCTAAAAATGCAAAAATAAGTCATAGAGCAAAAGATACAGATATTAGAATCCTAACCAGTTACAAATGCATTATAATAATACTGCTGTAAAACTTGTTCTAAAAAACAAGTTAAAAAACGATGTCAGAAATTTAAATAGTGTTTTATTATACAGGCATAATTGTAATAAACAGCAAGTGACAAATTAAAGCAAATGTTAGATTTAAAAAAACCACATCCCTAAATGCCCTTTTTGCCCTAGAATGGTAACTACTTAGAATCAAGTACAGAACTGCTTAAAGAAAATACATACTGGAAATTTTTTTTAAAAAAATCACTTAAGGTTTGAACAAGAAATGATGATGTTTTTACCTGGCCCCAGAGTAACGTTCCCATTCCTAGGAATACTGACCATAGCCACTGTTCTATTGAAAGTTCTGAACAACTGAAAGGTTTTCCACCAAACTGCACAATTATTATCTGGAGGAATAATCAAGAGTAAGTTTATTTAAATCTTTTACATTTCACAATTCAGATACTTCAAAAATCACCCAAATTTGTGTCCTCTAAAATTTAAGCTAAACAACCATTATTCTGTTGGTGACATGTATAATATTCACAGCTGAATATAAGACAAATAAAATAAAGTAAAATCCCTTTGTCCAAAATTTTAAATGCAGGTATTATTTCCTGCTTAAATTATGCTTACTAAAAATTAAAGAAAAATAATTCTCATGATCAAAAAGATAACTTTATACTGATTTTCAATATAATCTCAATAAACTACATTCTTCTGTATTTAGTACAACTCTAAATAATTTATGCCTTTCCATAAGAGATAGTACTTTTGTAGAGAAGACTATGGAAAAATGAACATAATATTCAATCTTTTTTACTTTCCTTCTAATTGCTATTCACTCCTGGTTAATAGTTAGATGTTAGGACAAATATATGTACTGTTAAAGAAGAAAAGCAAGTTGCAAGTTCTATGAAATATGTGCTAACACAGGTGGTATACCCTCAGAAATTTGCTTTCCCTTATAAAAAGTCCAATGATCTGCATAAATAAAATTCATTATTACAGTGATTACGTTTCCCTACTTATTTTAAAGAACCTAAAACAGTGTATATAGGAATATTAAGAGTTAAGCAACATTATTCACCCTCTTTTTGATATGGCAGTTAGTAGTTGCCAAATATTGGTATTAAAAAGAATCATTTTGGTATTAACAGTTTTTAAACTTTATTTTTGAGAGCTATGAAATTTAGTCTTTGTAACTGTACTTTATTCCAAACTCAAGTGATATGTACTGGTCAGTTCTACTGTTCTTAAAGTCAAGATTATTTGTATCCTTGTACAAACAGATTCCCAACTGTGTTTTTTTTAGTAGCCCAACCAGTTGATTATAAATGATTTGGCAATTTTGCCTGGATTTTAAGAGAGATATCTATAATAATTTTCTCTTGTGTACCACAAAAATGAGCATAGAAAAAAACTCCACATTTCTTTGTGTTTTTTCAATTTAAAAAAGAATTTAAACAGTACCCTTTTTTTAGTATAATGAGGCATGTGAAAAGGATATTAAGATGTTGGGGAAACATATGATTAGTATGTTTAGTTATGTGGCATAAGAAATAATAATCTTTTATTTTAGAGTTGAAAGAAATAAAATTGTCTCATTAATAGGGGAATTTACTTCTAAAAATAAGTTTCCATATTCTTTAATATACTGCTTAGATGGACTACTACTGATTGTGTATTTCACTGTACTGAAGCACTTCCTAAATGTGTGCTAAGGGAATCTAGCATTAGGTGTTGCCTTCTAAATTTAGAAGGGGCTGGATTATACAAAGTTCAACCGGTTTCTTGACTGAAGGATTTTCCAAAGCCTTTGAACTGTTAATTTAAAAAAAGAAAAGAAAAGCAACAGCTCAAATTTGAGTGTTTTCTTGCAAACACCAAGCTCAGAGCTTCAAGTGCAGTATCTCTCTTAATGCTTTAGTTAGTTCTATGACATGACCTAATTAATATTAATGTCCCCATTTCACAGACAAAGAAATCATAGCTTGTTGAGGTCACACAACTACTGAGGCAACACTCTGCTGTGACCCCAGAACTGATGGACCCCTGTGTTCATCTCATAAGCATTATGAGCATAAGCATCATCTTATAAGCATAAGCATTAAGAATCTCTAAGAGGTAAGCAGAACAGGCAATATTTCCTAACCTTATTGAGATAAGAACAACTCAAAAGATTAGTGTTTCATAGAACATACTTTGAAAACACTGGGTTTTGTGTCAATTACTACCAAGTAGAAAAGAAACTAAAAATATTTACAAAGAGTTAAGGATTATTATGTACTTCATGATCTGTCAAAAAAAAAAAGTAAAAATAAGAATCAGCTGGTAAATAAGAGACAAATTAACTTAAATATAATTTACTAGAGGCCCGGTGCACGAATTCGTGCAAGGGTGGGGTCCAGCCGGCCCACCCTGATCAAGCTGATGGGGCCAGGCCAGCCAGGGGAGGGACTGTGGGCGGTTGGTTGGCTGGCCGGCCCCGCCTCCTGGTTGAACTCCCAGTCGAACTCCCAGTTCAGGGTACAATTTGTATATTAGCTTTTTATTGTATATGATGATAAGGTGAAGTCCTTTAGGTACCTCAGATCTACAATCAAGATTCTGGCTATTCTATGTACATTAAGGTTCATGTTTCCTACTCAGCTTACAGTCTACAAAGTGCTATTCAAAGTGCTAATCCATGACAAGAGGATAAGGAACACACACTAGAGTTTAAATCAATGCCCTATTTGCACAGTGCTGCTGCCGCTACTACTACTAAAAATAACACCCCTCCCTTCCCTGCAACACCACAAAAAACAAAAAACAAAACTCTCATCTGAAATACACAGTGTGAGTAGTGAAGTTGTTCATTTATATTCTGGCCCGTGCTCCTCATCTCACTGTGGACTTGCAATGAAGTGGCTGTGGACCGGTGGCTGGCCCACAGACCACACTGAGTAGCACTGGCATGTTTATAAGGCACTAGAGAGTGACACCTTACATGAACTGTTTGAGGCATATCAACCTTTGTCAGGATTTGCTTGATACAGAGATATAGGCAGTTAAATTTTTGTAATTCCTGTATTTTAATAAATCTAATTTTGTAGCAAGTAAATGCTAAAACTTTAGCATGTTATGAACAATGATTTTTGTAAAATCTAAATAAAATATTTCATAAACGATGTAACAAGTAGGCATCATCTCTCCTAAAACTTACAGAAATTGAAAGCTAACAGAAATAGGTTTTACAGAAATAATTAAGTTGAGGGTTTTCGTTTCAGTATCCATAGTGCACAAGGTATAGGCTGAATAAAATGCATAAAAAGCTCACTTTTTAATTTGAAATCTTACCGCATTTACTGACTTCCTGGTGTAATTATGTACCATTCATTTACCTGTTCTGATCCCAGATCCAACTATACAATCATTTACACAAAAGAATACCACAAAATACAAGATGATATAAAAACATAGCTATAATACATGGTGATATAAAATCACCATATGCAAAGTCATCATTAGTTTTGTTCTTAGAATGATTTCTGAAAAATAGGGACATTTTCAGTACTTCCTATTCATTCCCAATTGCACTCCTCACACCCCACCCATTCTCCACTCTCTCTTCTGCCTTGTTTTGACATTACAAAATGAAATATTGACATGTCCAACTCAGAATGCAGCCATTCATAATCAAATGGAATCTAAACATTCACTTTAAACCTTTTATTATTTTAACATATAATTTAAACTATAGAAATAAACTGCTATTATTTGCTAGAAGCAATTAAGCAAGCCTAAAAGTAACTATAAAATTTACCTTAAATAGTATCAAAATAATAAGAGTTTTGATAATAATGTTATAGAATGAAACAATCAGAATTAGACTGTGAGATATCACAACCACAGAACCCATAGTGCAATTAAAGTAGCATTAGCTTAAATTAACATACTCTTCTCATATGTAGAATTTCAGGAAAGGGCAATTTTTCACTTGAGTTATGATATTTAAAACTTGTTAAATGTCATCAAAGCAATACACAGAAGCCCCACACATTACAGTCAAGTAATTTCTGGAACAAGCCGCCTGTTTACCTAATATCTCCCACATAATAATCAAATTTGAAACTATCTTTTCCAATTACCCACCTGTACCACAAAAGTGCCTAAAACAATTGTGCAGAAGATGATATTATTAAAGATTCCTTCAAACACATTTCTTTCACCATGAATTTTCCGGGCATTTATTTCGTTGAAAAGTTGCATCAGCACAAATGTATTAAAAACAATAGTGTAATGTTCCGAAGGAGGTGCGTGCAAAGGAGCATTTCTTCCACTATCAATATCAAAAAACTTTTCTCCTGAAAGAATGAAAGATTATTATTTTGTAATTGTCATACAAAATCATTTAACATTTTCAAGGAGGTATGCAACAATAAAACCTAGCCAGACCTTTATTTGATGCCCAAATGACAGCATAGAAAGAGTTGGAAGGGATCTGGGATTATCTAATTCTCTCTCGTGTTTTATAGATGAGCAAACTGAAGGCCCCAAAAACTATTATGACATACGACAGATCACCTACCTAAGTTAGTGGCAGAGTCAGGACAAGCAATCAGGACTCCTTTTACTCTCACCCCACTATCTCTCATACTGCTCCCGTCTTCCCCCCGCCAATGTACTAAGCATACACTGATAAAGAGGAGAAATTAAAGGTAAATGAGGAGTCAAAGAGAGCACTACTTATGTTCTTGAAAAACTGGTAACAAATAATCATCTGAAATATTAGCTCAGAAACAACTGAAGCTTTATCAGGCATTGAATTCTTACCAGCAAACAAGAGTGTAAAGACTACTACCAGTTGATAGAATGCATGACCCAAAATGTTCTTCATCATCGTGCGCGAGATGAGAGGTTTATTTCTACCATAAGGTTTCCGAAGCAGGAGAGATTCAGTGGGGGGTTCAGTTGCCAGAGCCAGGGAAGCGAGCGTATCCATTATGAGGTTTACCCACAGCATCTGCACAGCTTTAAGTGGCGAATCCTAGAAAAGACAGATTTCCTGATAGATATTCACAACTATTCAGGGACTCAGCAATTCTCAGGAAGCATTTTGTATTTAAAAACTTAAAGAACAGAACTGGATTGCACTTTTATAGTCATTAACCTAAAATATTAAGCTTCAACCTATTTAAATATTCAAGTACTTTTAAAGGTATGTTATACACATATTTGCTTTAAAATAAGCAAGCTTTAATGAAGAAATTGTCCACCTACTTGAGTAATACAGGCGCCTGTGAAAGCAACAATCACTGCTACAACATTAACAGTAAGCTGGAACTGAAGGAATTTTGAGATGCTGTCATAGACATTTCGTCCCCACATAACTGCTTTAACAATACTTGTAAAGTTATCATCTGTGAGAATGATATCAGACGCTTCTTTAGCTACATCAGTTCCAGCGATGCCCTATTAAAAAAAAATTCCACAGATCAGACTAAAGGTTTAAAATACAATTTTTAATATTCAAAAGGATAATATTCAATTGATCAACTACAAACCACCACTGTACTTAATAATTACTGACTCATATTTACTATAAAAGAAGGTAACATAGTTATTCTAAGATACCATCTCTCAGAAATTTGATCTTAGGAGAAATCAAAAATAAAAAAGGTTTGAAAATAAAGTTTAAATTGGGTTTAAAAAAGAGGAATGGACACAAGCATTACTCCAGTTCCTTCCAAAAGTCACACACAAAAAATATATTTAAAAATAAAAACTCAAAGACAAAATTAGTGGGAAAGAAGATACTGCAAGAGAATCTTAACACATTGCGGATCACGAGAATTCTTACTTCATATTACACAGTGTTTTACAAAGTATCATACTTTAAAATGTTTTTTGTACTTGTTCAATAGAAACTTATCTGGCCACTGGGTAAAGCTAGCAATAAAACCACTGGTCCGCTCAAGAGGTTGAAAAGCAGATAGCCAAATATTAAGTAACATTAGCAGACCTCCAGAAAATTGAATCCAAAGCCAACAGTAGGGAAAGCAGAGACATAGCTGGGTTTTTTTTTTTTACACCACAGACCTCTCTTATATAAGCTCAGGACTTGGCAGCACAGGTAGAACTGGCAGTAAGGGTGAAGGTATGATTAAAAATAGGAGGATTTATCGAAAGTCTACCGAAGACACTGAAGAAGTACTTAGAAGGTCCAAACTAAGAACAATAATGTCCATCAGCCCTAGCTGGTTTGGCTCAGTGGATAGAGGGTCAGCCTGCGAACTGAAGGGTCCCAAGGTTCGATTCCGGTCAAGGGCACATGCCTGGGTTGTGGGCTCGATCTCCAGAAGGGGGCGTGCAGGAGGCAGCTCATCCATGATTCTCTCTCATCATTGACGTTTCTATCTCTCTCTCTCTCCCTGCTCATCCATGATTCTCTCTCATCATTGACGTTTCTATCTCTCTCTCTCTCTCTCCCTTCCTCTATGAAATCAATAAAAATATATTTAAAAAAATAATGTCCATCAATGGTAGGATGGGATGGATCAATGTCATGAATTAAAAAAAAGAGAGAACTATACTATCTACAACAACACAGATGAACCTCACAAGCATAATAACACAGGAAGCTGGACTCATTATGATTCTTCTGTACAAAGTTCAAAAACAGATTAAAGTAACCTTCAGAATACTGATTATCTTTGCAGAGAGACAGGGCAATCATTAGAAGTGAGTCTGGTTGAGGTGCCTGGGGTATAGGTAATACTCTATTCCTTACCTTGCATAGTTCAGGTTTGTTCACGTGTGATAATCTAGTCAGTTGTGTACTTATGACTCAGGCACTTTTCTGTATGTGTGCTATATGTTAATAACAAAGTGATAAGAAAGCTAGATCCTCAGAGCCCCTTCCCAAGTCCACACAACCAGGCAATTTGCCACTCCCTCTGATATGGCAAAAAAACTGCCTGCTAATTTACAGAGAATGTCTGGACTGAAGAGTAGCAAGCACTGTTGAGTACAGGGTGTTATACTGAAGGAAAAAAAAAAAAAAGGGAGCCCAGCTGGTGTGGCTCAGTTGGTTGAATGTTGTCCCATGCACCAGGAGGTTGTAGGTTCGATTCCCAGTCAGGGCACATGCCCAGGATGCTGGCTTGATCCCTAATAGGGGGAATGCAGGAGGCAGCCCATCAATGAATGTTTTTTTCTCTCTCTCCCTCTCCCTCTCCCTCTCCCTCTCCCTCTCCCTTCCTCTCTCTGAAATAAATAAAAACATTTTTTTTTAAAAGGGACTGGGTTTAGGAGTACCTGTGTTTAATGAATGCTGAGACTTTTACCTTTCCTTCTCTACCTGTTTCCCAGGATACCAGTATTCAGGACTGCTTTCTAGGCAGCAGATTTGAAGACTCTTTTCTGGGAAATCTGATCATCTTAAGAGAAAGACCTAAAAATACTGCAATTCAAGGAACCCTAAGAAGTGAAATGACTAAGCCAGATCCCTTCACAGAGAAGCTTCTGGTTGACAAATCCCACCTAAAAGCCCAAGACTTTCCAGCTTTTCAACTTTACGCTAGCAAAGCACTAACCTGAAAGACAGAGACTAAACCAAAAGGAAAGTGGAGACAGAGTCTACAGAGACAAACTCATTAAAAAAAAATTAAATGTTTAGAAAGCTGAAAGGCACATCAATGAGATAAAAACAGGATGTTAAGATGAGAACAAAAACTCAGAGATCCAAAAACAACTCTTGGAAGTTAAATATGATTCACAAATGAAAAATAAGTTGAGGAAATAGCCCTGGAAATATAGCAAGACAACAAAGGTATGGTAAACAGGAAAAAAAGACACAAAAACAAGATAAAATGTCCAAGAAGTAAAAAAAAAAAATCAGGGGAATAGTGCACAAAGAAGGAACAGGTGTCAGGGAGAAGTTGGTGATGAATCAGTGTTAAGTACATAGAAAACCTAAGCAAAAATAAATAAAACGAAAAAGAAAGTGAATGAAAAAGACAACTTACAGGAATAAAAAAAGTTGTACAAGGAAATAAAAGGAACTATATTTATCTATCCAAAATTATAATTCTGATAGCAGAATGACAGGGTAGGTAGTGTGCATGAATGTGTACTGGGGTGGATGTCGTGTGTGTGTGTGTCTGTGTATGTGTGCATGTGGAAGTGCTAACTCCTTCTGTTACTTAATGAAAAGGCAATAGCAAATGCTTTATGTTAAAAAAAATAAATCAAAAAGCACTATAATCATGTCATTTCGATATATGAAGGCAAACAGTTAAAATAGTTGGTTTTCTTTAGTGAAAACAATGAGACTAGATGAAATGTTATGTGGTAGGAGACTTAGGTATTTGATTTTTTAAATGCTATGCATATATTGTTTTAATAAACACAAAAACAAAGTTTAAGTCAAGCTTTTCTTGAAATATTCAATGAAGGAACAATTTTAATTTAAAATTTTAATCTCTAGCTCCTAATCTGAATATTTTTACCTTTAATGTGCAACATATTTAACACATCTAAGCCCAAAAGGTTTCCCTGCCTCTAATCATTCTCCTGTCTTTTACAAATGCAAATCTCATCACTTCTTTGTTCAGAATCCTTCAAAATTTCCAGTTATTAAAATAGTCATGGGGATGTAAATGGCAGCAGAGGGAATATAGTTAAAAACATTGTAATAAGCATGTACAAGTCAGATGGTACTAGACTTATGGGGGGGGGAATCACTTTGTAAGGTATATAAATGTCTGATCACTATGTTGTACACCTGAAACTAATATAATATTGTATGTCAACTGTAATTGAAGAATAAACTAAGAAAAACTAGTTCCATAATAAAAAATTTTGGGAAACTTTTCATCAAACAAACAAAAAAAGATAAACAGCTTTTTTATGAGCTTCTGTGAGCTGTATGCTAACATGCAGTGTGTCTCTAATTTTATTCCATCAGATGTTGCCTGGGAAAGAACAAATTCCTTATCTTCCTATTTCAAGGTCCTCATCAGGTGGGACCACCAGTCAATCCTGTTTCACATCCCATTTCCCCCACACCAAACCCTCTTCTATCTATGTTAAAACCACAGTCATGAGCTGCATAAAAGTGTTTTGGTCAATGACCACATATATGTAATGGTGGTCCCCTAAAATTATAAGGGCGCTGGAAAACTTCTATTGCCTTGTGACACTGTAGCTGCTGTAATGTCATATGCACACGTTACTCACACATTGGTGGTGATGCTGGTGTAAACAAATCTGTGGGGCCAGTTGTATAAAAGGATAGCACATACATTTACATACAATACAGAATACTCTATAATGATAATGGCGTGTTACTGCTTTATGTATTTACTAAAACAGACTTTTTATCGTTATTTTAGAGTGTACTGTTTCTACTTACAAAAAAAACCACTTTGCTATAAAACATGTCATGTTACTCAGCAGCCTCATCCATCTCATGTTGGCCATGTCTCTTGACTACATCATTTTCTCTTGTTCTTGATTTAATCTCCTGTTGTTTTGTACAGTAACATGCTGTACAGGTTTGTACCTTGGGAGCAAGAGGCTATACCATCCAGCCTCGGTGTATAGTAGGCTATGCCATCTAGGTTTGTGTAGGTGCCTGTGATGTTCACACATGACAAAATGGCCTAGCAACACATTCACAGACAGAATGTATCCATTTCCACCTTGCTCACTCCTTTTGAAAGGCTGCCACTGTGGTGGTGGTTTAGCCTCAAAATATCAGGACAAATTATTCAAATAAACACTGGTATACATAAATATTCTCTTATCTGAAACCTTTGGGACCAAACTGTATTTCAAAATTCAACCTTTTATATCTTAAAAAGATAATGAGACACATAACTTCTATCACAAATTCTCCAAGAGGGTGTCAGCACCCCACAAAACATATTAATGTCTCTACAACGGCTCCAATATTCATATTAAGATATGAACACTCTCACATCAGGTCAGGATAAAGGTTTGTAGTGAAATGAATCTGATGCAAATTTAGGAAAACAATGTCAGTTTTCAGATTTTTGGATTTGAGAATTATTATCATGGACCTGTATTGTCCAAAAATAAAATAAAACTAAATTAAAATAAAATACTTAAATTTTCTATGGCACTGAGAGTGCAAAGATTCATTTCAACACTAAAAACTGGGAGTAACAGATTCAAAGATGTAACAACTTAATTTCAATCATTAAACATTTATGTAGCATATGTATTTAATGATGTCCATGTTATAGTACATGCTTTACCAGTACTACGGCTACAAGCACCAAAGCACCAGTACAAGATAATAATCCAGTGCTTTAAATAATCAAATCTAAACTGAGAACTTGGCGGGGAAGCATTCCTATCAAAAAAGACTGCAACCAACCAAAGAACTTGTGTGCATATATGCATAACCCATGGACACAGACAGTAGGGTGGTGAAGGCCTGGGTGGGGGGTGAGGGCGGGTTAGAAGGGATCAATGGGGAAAAAAGGGGACATATGTAATACTTTCAACAATAAAGATTTAATTAAAAAAAACACACAAAGAAAATTTAAAAAGATTACATATAATATAAAATGACAATTACTCTTTTCTATTTTTATATAAGCACTTGCAAATTTTTATTTTTAAAACTTAAAAGACTGATACAAAATGAAAACCATGAGATATATTTTGTTTGTCAATTGAACATTTTAACACTTGGAGTGCGGGAAACGAGTTAAGTCGGCTCGCGTGAATTGCGCGTACTCCGCGGGAGCCGTCTTTAACTCGGTTCATATAGATTTGCGGTGGAGTGCGGGAAACGTGTAAACTCGGGCCGATTGTAACTGCGTATTACCAAATATTTGTTTGTAATCCACCCTTTTGGTGGATGGAACAAAACCAAAAGACAGAGCCATCTTATATTTTGGCGGGAAATTCACCCGCACTCCAAGTGTTTTAAGTTCATATATAAGTGGGGGAAGGTAGAAAAGGGTAAAGGGGGGGATATATGGCGATGGAAGGAGACTTAACTTGAACACTCAATTACTCTAAAGAGACATTTGTAGTTACATGGAAGATTCTCAATTATTTTGTTTTTTTATCTTTAATATATATAACTCTTCTGAGCTTGTCTCCTACTGAATGGGATTGTTGCAAGGTTCAGATGAAATGACAGACACTAAAATGCTTTACAGAGTATAAGGTAAATGTATGATCTTATTACAATTGTTCAAAAGAAGTCATCCTCCACCCAGAGTTCACTGCATTAGTGTATAAACCAATTATATTTATAAATCAATTTAGACTATATAGTATTCTTCACACTAATTTTGAGAGACAATATCTAAAATCAATTGACATTTAGTAAAAAACAGCAAAACAAACAAAAAACCCAGCCAGTAAATAACACCTGAATAGGTAAGCTCCTACCATTGCAAATCCAACATCAGCCTTTTTCAGTGCCGGACCATCATTTGTACCATCACCGGTTACCGCTACAACCTGGCGTTGGTCTGAGACTGTGCTGTCAATTATACCTAAAATAAAAGTAAATATTTGGGCTGTAAAAACATTCCCTTTAATTAAAAAGGTGATTCTGCAGACTATCCAGAGGAGTCAATTTTACAGACTCAAGGTTAAAAATAAATAACTAAGCAAACATAAGAAATGGAAACTGCTGAGATATTGGGCGAGGAACAACTCCAGAAACAAAGGTTACATTAGGAGCAATATCCTGTTTTAATCACTGAAGATTAACACATTCACCTAAGGTGTCAAAAAGAAACATATTTAGATTTTATTGGAAAAGATGATATTCATGATTCAACCCAATATTCATCATCTATTACTATTTCAGGACACTGAAATAAGATCTACTTACCTTTAACCAGTGTATGTTTGTCAGTAGGAGATGATCTTGCAAGTACTCGAAGCTTTGGCCAAATCTTGTCTATCCGCTCTTGCTCAATCTATAAATTTTTGTCAAAGTTAAAATAAACCCAAATCTAGTTTCATAATCCCAAATTAGTGATCTACGATATGTATCAGTGGTTCTCAAAGTGTGGTTAACAGACTAGCAGCACCAGCAATTCCTGGGAACTTGTTAGAAATGCAAATGCTTGAGGAAGGCCCTGGGTTATCTTATTAAATACTCTGGGGTGGGGCCTACCCATCAATTTGTTTTAAAAAGGTTTCCAAGTAACTCTGACGCATACTCACGTTTGAGAAGTATTGCCATATATATAAGATCAAATTTTTAAAATCTCCCCACTGCCTATGAAAATGGAAGCTCCTTAAATTAGCATGAAAAGTTCAGAGACTTTGGGGACCCTTAAGATATATTTCATATCAACCTTTCCAAACTCATCTCCTATTACTCGCTTACACTACTGCATTTCTGAAATTGGCCTAAACTTAAGAAAAATAAGTGCTCACAAATTTGTACCTTTTCCTAACATGCTTGTGTTTTGCTTGATGAGGTGCTGGCTGCATTTACTCATACTTAATGTCTAACATAGTGCATATTCAATATGCATTTGTTGAATGGAATTTCTAATACATTAAAAACACTTAAAAAATCAAAACCCGTACCTCTCCTTTTTCATTTCGTATTCTTCTGTTGAAATCTTTACCTTCTATACATAGGAAATCTTCTCCAGGGTGTAAAATACCACATTTGCTGGCAATAGCCCGAGCAGTATTAATATTATCACCAGTGACCATCCGCACAGTAATTCCAGCCTTCTGACATTTCTTTATTGCATCTGGTACCTGGTTTACATGGAAAGAAGAAATCCATATTACAAAAGAAAATCAGTATTTCCAGAGGGAAAAATCCCCACTGAACAAATATGCATTACCTCATAGTCCCATAAATGATAACTTTAATTCATTTCAATATTCAGTATTTCTTGAATTATTCCCAATAATCTCTTCTTTCCTCTTCTACTGCCAGTCCTAGTTCAGGCTTCTTTTTCAGTTGTCAGTCAACTTAACCTGTTTGCATTATTTATTTACTAAAGGTTTTTAAAAGCACCTTTCTCCCTGGCAACCATTAGGCAATTCTTCTCTGGATGGCTTCCTACCTTTCTGGTTTTACTGTCCATACAACACCAGAGTAAACATTGAGGTTCTTTAGAATTATGGGTAGCTCACCTACTCTCAGATCTTCAACGGTCAACTGTGTGCTAGTAACTTTCAAATCTATATCTTTCCATCTCATTTTGAGAGCTGGAGTCATAGTTTCACGAGAAAAGTGGGCATCAAACTTTGGGTGTCCAAATTTTGTTTTCTGAATCTATTATCTAACAGAAACCTAAGGGTCATCTGACCTCTTCCATCTCCCTTACCCTATATACCTTGATGGGCTATCGATTTTATCTTGTCCCCACTACTTGTTGCTTAAGCTATTGCACCAGCTTTTTAAGTCATATTCCTGTCTTTATGTTTGTTACTCCTTTAAAACATGACATACTTGACATAAGAGTTCTTTTTCTAATCCATTTTCTTATAAATATTTGACTCTCCTACTGTTGTATTATAAACCATAAAGTTCTCAGTATAACAGAGTTTTACACTTGAACCTCAGAATACTTTTCTAACTTTATGTAAAATATTTCTCTATTATATATAACTTGATAGATGACTGGTCTACATACTATTTATGTGCCTGTTTCTGCAATTCCCTGCTCTTCTCTAACCAGAAAATGCATGCTGATCCTACCAGAGCACAGGTTGAAAACGCAAATGCAGGTAACATAAAAGAAGGCCATAGAGGTTAACATAAAGAGGAAAACACTCTGAAAGTGACAAGCTCTGAGATGAATACCCAATAAAAGCTACTCAGCTCTAGTCTAATTTTACCATGGGGAAAGGAGTGCCCAATGTTGACAGAACCTACACTTTCAAGAAAAAGCAAAAACCCAGACTTGTGTGTGCTCTCTCAATATTTAATGTTTTAAACACACACGTGACTAAAGGCTTAATTTTGCCTGTAAGCTGTTTATGACTTCTATTGTAAATACAATTTAAGTGTGATATCTCTGGGAGCTTTCATGGCCTACTCAGACAGATCTGTATCATACAGACCTCCATTATAGCTCATTACATCATACTATAGTTACTTGTTTACCTAAGTTTTCAGCAAATCAATGAGCTTCTTGAGGATAGAACCCTTACCTTCTCATGCTTGGATCACCAATGCCCAGTACAATGCCTTTCATTCATTTAACAAATAAGTGCCTGGCATATAAGAAGAGCATAGTATTTGTTGAACTACTGAATTCAACAACTGTGAAAACATTCATCCTTGAGTATTTTTCAAGGAGAAGCATATCCTAAACAGGGTACCATTATGTCTTAAAACATGTGTAATTTAATTACTTGCAACATAAGTGAATCTCTAAATTTAAGGATTTACAATATAAAGTATATCCCTCCATTCAGTCAACTCTAAGCCATTCAAATCATTGGCGAGAAACATCATTTACACCCACTTTTAATATTTACTGAAAGCCAGGCAGTATGCTGGGTGCTGGTGACACAGAGGTGGGTGAAAGGACAGAGCCTGCCCAGATTATTAAAAAATAAATAAACCAGTACTGGTCTGCTATATAAATGTAATATATACCCTAATATCCCACTTGAAATAAAATGTAACCCAAATTTGTCCAACTAAGCACCCAGTGATCCAGGGTTATCCTGAGATCACTTGGAATAGGGGAACAATTAATAAGAGAAAGAAACTGGTCTCAAGTTAAAACTATGTGGCAAATATATTTAAGAATGGCAAACTAACGTTTCTTAATTGCCCACTAACCACCAAATACTTCCAGTTAAAATTTAAACTACTTCCACTTTTACAGATAAGAAACTGAAGAGAGGCTAAGTACCTTGTTCAAGTACCTATGCATATGCATGAATTTCTCCTAGATATCTAATTAATCCAGATTCTCTACATGAGAACTGCATAGTGCAGAATACTAAGAGAAAGCTGTTTCACATTACACTGCCTCTTTTAGTATAGTAGTACCCATCCGATTTTGTAATACTGAAAAAATTAAGTGCCATTTACATATTTAAAAAAGATAAAACTCTCCATTAACCTCAATGCCAAGAACACAATAATAATACTTTTTCCAAAAGGAAATCAGTTGTAGACATTCTGATTTAATATTATATTTAGATAAGATTTAAGCCATAAGTCAATGTATAAAACTTTGAATGGTTTTGCTTTGACCACAGGTTGGCAAAAATTATCTACTTTGCCCGACTGTCGTGGCTCAGTGGTAGACTCTGAACCAGGAGGTCACGGTTCAATTCCTGGTTGGGGCACATGCCTGGGTTGTGGGCTCGATCCCGTGTGGGGCATGCAGGAGACAGCCAATCAATGATTCTCTCTCATCATTGATGTTTCTGTATCTCTCTCGCTCTCAGAAATGAAAAAATATTTTTTAAGAAGTATCCCCTTCGGTGTTTTATAAGCATTCGAAACTCCTAAACCCCAAACTGAATTTATCTTGAGCTCTAAACATGCTGCTTCTTCTGATTCTCTTATTACCATCTCAGGCCCACCCAGTTATGTAAGTGAGACTGATTCCCCCTCTTCTAGAAGATGTCTAATTGTGGAGACATGGCAGTTTTAAATCCTCTTTAGCTACACACTTTGCTCAGAGATCTCCTTTAACCTCAAATGCGAATGCTTCAGCCTCGACCACTTTCAGGCTCCTAGGTCCAAATGCCTACTTGACATTTATTCTGATGTTTCAGACATCTCAACAAAGTTAAAACAGAATATCCAAACCCAGCCTACTCATTCCTATTGGTCCCACCCCACTTTCCTTTGAAATCACCCCTTTCTTCCTTCTCCTTGGCCACATCTGTGGTTCTAAACCAGGGGTGGGCAAACTTTTTGACTCGAGGGCCACAATGGGTTCTTAAACTGGACCGGAGGGCCGGAACAAAAGCATGGATGGAGTGTTTGTGTGAACTAATATAAATTCAAAGTAAACATCATTACATAAAAGGGTACGGTCTTTTTTTTTTTTTAGTTTTATTCATTTCAAACGGGCTGGATCCGGGCCCGCGGGCCGTAGTTTGCCCACGGCTGTATCTAAACCATGACCATCTCTTGCCTGGAATTTGCTGCAATGATCTTACCGGCTTCCCTGCTTCTACCCCTCTTTATTTCCAGTTCATTTCTTACCCAGTACCCTAAATAGTATTTTAACAACATGAATCATGTCATTTCTAGCCAGAATTTCTTTAATTTTAGAATAAAATTCAGAACTCTTATTGCCCAGAAAGGCCAGAGGTAATCTCATCTGGCCCTTCTTGTCCAGTTAGCCACACTGACCTCCTTTCCATCTTTGAAATAAACACTGTCTCATCTTCAGGTCTCTGCATATTTCGATCCATTTGCCTGAATCCTCTTCTTGCAGCTATCTACATGCTGGCTCACGTTCAGCCATCAGATCTCAGCTCAGATGTCATATCCTCAGAGATTGCTAATGTGGCCTCTCTGTTGCCTTATTTCATCACCCTGTTCTTATTTGCCCTTTATAGCTTTTATCACATGTGTATTTGTCTTACTAATGTCACTCCTCCCTCCCCGCCCCGACATCCAGAATGTGAGGCCTAGGAGGGCAGGGACCAAGTCTCACAGAATGTATTTTCACTTGGCATATCTGTAATTTTGTCTGTTTGGTTATCTCACTTTTCTAGAAGTTTCCTGGTTAGTGCAGTATTTCTAGTTCTAAAGGAGTGCCTAGAAAAAAAGAAAAGAGTGGCTGGTACTACACACTGGGGGTTGAATCAATTAGTTCATGGTGAACAAAAGCTGTCTGTGCTTTCACTCACATTGCTTCTTTGCTCAGAATGTGCTTACTGCTCTCTCTCTTGGTTTAGCTTAACACCTCCTCATCCTTTAAGACTCAGATCAGGTAATTAACCTGTAGGAAGTTTTACTTGACCACTCCAGTGCTTAATATAGCATAGTGGTCTTTTTAAGCATGTTTTAGACAGAGCCAGGACTTAAATACACTAGCTCTATGTTGTAAAGATTACCTCTACATATCTTAACTTTTTTTTAGCCTGTCAATTGAGAGTAGTAATAAATCACAGAAGTGAACAAGAAAAGAAATAATACATGCAAAGCACTTGGCATAGTATCTGGCACACAGTAAGAACTCAAAATATGCTTTTACATTAAGTTAAGGGCTCATGGTCTGTGCTCATGTAACATGCTATCTGTATATCTAACAATGTACTAACATCCTGGATTATAATTATCATATGTTTGTCCACCCCCACTCAGAAAGTGACTTAAGGTCAGAGGTCAGATCTCAAAAATCTTTATGTCTCTAGTTCCCTAGTATAGTGGTGCCTGGATACATTAGTTGCTCAATAAACTTAAAATAAAAAGATAATGAAGAAGAAAAGCTAAGTCGAGAGTTACATGCTATCCAATATGGTAGATAGCAAAATGCTTTAATTTACATCAAGTAAAATAAAAAATTCAGGTTTTTGGTTGTATCACCCACATTTGAGAACTCGGTAGTCACATATGACCAGTGGCTACTGTACTGAACAATATATAGAACATTTTTGTCATCACAGAGTTCAACTGTCAACTGAACAGTGCTAGTCTAGAGACTAAAAACAACTTAATGGTATCTGTTTTTTTAATTTAATATAAACGGAAAAACCTACTTAGTTGAAGGCACTATGCTAGGTTATAATGCTATAAACACAGCATCTCAAAGAGAAGCTGTCTAAACTATAAATAGTAAAAAAACAAACAAGGAGATAAACTATAAATAGCATTGCATCACAAGCACTATTATTTCACTTATCTTGGATTCACAGAGAAAAAGTAAGATCATCAGCACTGAGAGGTTTGCTAGGAAACTGATTATAGTTAGTGCCCAGGTCCTCTACAGGTAAGAGATTCTGCACATGCAGAACACAGAATGTTTCACCACCTCCGGTCTCACTGGATCTTCAATCCCCACAACAGCAATGCATGTAAGGCCGGTGACAATATCATTTTCATTATCCCAGTCTGGTTCTGGTTCTCCTGCTGGGAAATCTCTGAATGCAAGACATATGGTTCTCAAGCCTTCTGATGCCATCGGTTCAATCACAGTTTTTATAATATCATCACGGTCCCTTGGTCTGAATACTTTTGCCTCACCATTAGCACTCAAGATTTTGAAACACCTAAAAGGAAATGTTGAATCCAAACATAAATAATTAACAGAAATAATTATGAATGGCATTTAAAGTGAACTGGAAGGGCTAGAAATCATGGGATCTGATAGCTGAAATTTAGAGAATTCCATTATGTTGTATTTTTACAGACTTAAATCATATTCACTTTTCACTCTCCCCTTTATAAAACAGTTCCAATTTTTATAGCTTTCTGTTGATAGCTCTCCACTTTATCAGTTACTCTAGATATTACCTAAACCTTCTCTTTTGGAAATACAAAGCTTTTAAATTTTCACAAAGAACCCCTAGTAGCAGAGAAGAATAAACTATGCACCTACCCATTTTGGTACAGAGTTAGACATTAATAATGATTAACACAAAATTGACAAATATTTTCTTTTTTTAAAGTAAAAAGCTAAGTTCAATCAACCCCTTACCTGAGACCTTGTTTCATCACCTATGCTGTTTTAACCATGAAAGAAAAAAACAACAACTTACTATTAAAATAAGCATTCTATTTGAATGAGAGAAATAATGCCAAAATAGTTTTATTGCCAGTGACACTAGCCACAACCTTTTAATTATGTGGTAGATCAAAGTTACACTGTGGACTTCCCTATTTAAAGTTTATTTTCACACAGCCTCTCTATGCTCCTCTCCCTGTGATGCTACCTCCTCCTGCTTCTAGGCAGGTGACTCCCAAATCTACATTTTCCGTTTTGTTTTCCAAAGCTCTCCATCACTGCTGAAGAGTCCCACTCAGAAGTTGTACTGGTACCTTAATCTTACTGCACGGAAGACTAAAAGCTGCCTCCTCACTGCCCATCTAACAGACATCAAGAGTACCCCAGTAAGTTCAATGTACATCAAGTCCCAAACTAACATCATCAACAGGTTCTGTGACTTTAAGTGAAATGATGTATTAAGGAAACCAATTTTACCACAGGCTAATCGATACAAACCAAGATTAAATTCCTATGGCATCTCATCAACATTCTAACAAATGTTGTTGAATGAAACTGTTATTTGAAGAGCTGCTATAAATCTAAAATCTCACCTGAGTACTTTTTCCTTATCTATATACATTACTTCGAAAGCGCTACATATTTATTCTCTGAACTGTCTTTTGAATGGTGCCTCTTCTTTCTCTTCCTCCTGTTAGTGACTTCTGGCTCTTACTCTGAGCTAGAGCTATTTATTGTAACAGCCCTTCTCTCCTCCCCAACCCATCTTATTTCCTGCCGTAAGAATTATCTTCAACCGCAGCTTTGATCATCCCGCTATATGATGAAAAAAATACTTCAGTCCCATTATCTGACCTTACTTAACTAAGTTTTTATTTATTTTTTCTTTATTGATTAAGGTATTACATATGTGTCCCCATCCCCCCATTGCCACCCCACCTTATCTAAGCTTGAATTGCTCAGCCTAATGTTTAAGAGCCTCTACAACAAAATGTAAATATCACTTGGAAATAGTTACTGTATACTTATTATATATCAGACTCCATGCTATGTTTAAATGCATTTTTTTTTTCACTGTTACAGAGTTGATAGTTTTTACCCTCATTTTCAGTGGAGAAAAATGAAAGCTAAGGAAAAAATTTGCCTAAAATCCCAAAGCCAGTGAGTTCCAGGAAAGCATCAAAGCCTGATTGTTTCTTGATTTTAAAAATCTGCCCTGTACCTTCTATCTGCTACCCAGAAAGCCATGGATGCAATTTTCTAAACTTCTCACTGAAATCAGATAACCAAGCTTACTGTGAAGGGAGAAGAAAGCTCTAGGTGGCCTGTGTGCCACAACAGCCCATGTCTTCTCAGATGAACTATATACTAGCTATCCCCCTGCATACAGCCTGCATACCCAACTCTTTTCCTCAGATATGGATTCCTTTCACCTTGATGCACTTATTTCATACCCAAACCTATCTCAAATGCTTCATCCTTCATAGTAAAATCTTTCATCTTAAAACTTTACACACCTGTCATAGGCTGCCTTATCATTAATTTTATACTTGTCCCTTAAGCCTAGAGACCATAATCTGTCAAGTATTCATAACACATATTATAGTCCATTTAAAAGCAAATTAGAAGTACAATATTCTAAGTGTTGTAATTTCAAATGAGTTTTATATTTCCAAAATTGCTCGTAATTTTTTAAAAGTTCTCTACTGTAATTAAAGAAACCCAAATAATTTTAATACTTGTAATAGCACATAAACATTGGAGAAATTATAAACATTTAATATTAAAATTGAAGCTACCTGTCTGTATAAGGACAGTAAAAGAGAAAGATTATCATTCAAAATGATAGAAGATACTTAAATATGACACCACAGCAGCATAAATAGGATAAAACCCCATTCTGATATAAAAGGAAAATTCTCAAGACCTAGTTTTAATGCTTTGCTATTTTAAAAACTAATCTAAAATTCATTCATCACATTTTCGAGTCTACTGTCTACAAGGCAGTGTTGAATATAAAAACTTCAGTTTTTCTTTATAGGAGGCATATTTTTCATGATCCTATATAACAATGAAATCAACATGTCTAAAAACAAGTATCAAGATTTACTTTATTAAATCTACCAGATTGGATGTAACTGAATGTAATGGGCTTATTTCCCCTGTAGCAAAACACTAAGAAATAAAAGAAACTGGAGTATAAAAATGGCAGAATACCATGGGCTGTTATCAGGATACCATTAAAATATACTAAAAGCTCTGAGGTGCCATCAAATGCTCCATATTCACAAAAAGAAAATAGCAACAGTAACAACACAGTAGGTATTTCATAAAGCAACTGTAGTTAGCAATTTATTCATCTCAGCACTTTACTCTTACTTTTTCAGAATTATCTCAGATGCACCCTTGCTGAATATTCGATAACTTCCATCAGAATTTTTCAGGACAGTACTCATGGACTTCCTAACAGAATTGAAGGTGTAGACTTTGTACAGTGATTCTTCTGGTATTTCATTTCTAACATCCTGATAATCCCGTTTTAAATCCAAAAGAAATCCCAACAAGGCACATTCAGTTTTATTACCAACATGACGAGGTAATCCACCCTCTTTCTCTGGGGGCTATAAGAGAAAAAGGTTTAGACGCTAGCTAGTATCATCTTGTTTCTCTATGACAGTTTAATATATTACACATAAATCAAAATACAACATTTTAAAACAAAATTACATAGGAAACTTCTATTGATATAGGCATTTCAGAGAGGGACACAGAATGATGAGGCAGAAAGGAGTTCTGGGACGAGAATGACATGGATTCCAATCTCAGCCCTGCCACTAGCTATGGGAACTTTTCGCACGTTACCCAATGGTTGTAGCCCTTGGCTTCAGCATCTGAAAAACAGGAGCACTTATGATGCAAGAATTAAGTAAGTCATGGTTCCTGACATGGGTAATGGGGCTTAACTTTAATTTCTCTCATTTTCTCTTCCTGTTTTCACTCAACATTTATATTAAATAATTCAAAATTAGATCTACTTTACAATTTTTATGGCTTAAAACAAAAGTTTATGTGTTAAAATAAAGCACTATTGCCTTAAATGTATATAAAAGCTTTATTTTTTCGTAGTATTTTCACAAGTTTTACCTCATATAATCATCACAGAAATATTAAGGGCAGATGTAACTGTCTTTACTTAATAATTAAAGAAAGTAAAGCTCAGACTTTCTGCTAGTAAAAGGCAAAGTCAGATCTAGAACCAAGATCTCTATTAACTTCCAATCCAATAATCAATTGGTGCATTTTTCACTGAACAACTTGCAGTATTAATTTTGTTCATGGTTTTCATACATAAGTCACTAGAACACATATCAAGTGAAATAATTTCATGCTTTATGTTATAAATAAGACTTTTAAAACTTATAAAGTTAAAAAAAACTTACAAAGTTGAAAGTATTTTACTCTAAGGTAGTCAAGTCTAGAATTACTTTATTGAGTTAGTTACTAAAGGTCAAGCATCACCTTCCAAAAAAGAACATATAGCATGCATAAGAAAACATTATTTTAAATTGTAATCTGGCTTCAAAATTTTCTCTAGAAAACTGTGAGTTGACTTTCTACAAAAGTCTTTTTATTTTTATCTACAAAAATAAAACAGCCTGGTCTTTCAAAAAATGAGCTTAATAAGAATTTAAAATTAAGGACTTGTTCTGGTTATAAGGCTTAAGAGTGTCTAAATACAGGAAATTCAAAATAGAGGAGGAGAAAGTTACAGGTGAACAAAATGTATATTTTGACCAATAGATCTTACTTGCAACACAAATTGTATCAAAGGAACTTATATACATTATATGGATATATGCCTTTTAAAAACAACACAACTCAGTTCTTCAATTTATATATATAGTAAAGGTAGGTCTGAAGATCTATATACAATCTAATTACAAATTAAAAAAAATCAATTTTCATGCATAATTTATTAAAGAAACCTACCAGTATTTTTGATGTATAAGCACAATTCACTGAAATTCCTGTTACAAGATAAGACAAGATATTTGGTGGAATAGCTTCCGGCTCAGGGACCTTTTTGTAATGCTTTTCATTTATATAAGCTTGAACAACTGTCATTCTGTTCATTGTCAATGTTCCTGTTTTATCTGAGCAAATGGCTGTAGCATTTCCCATGGTTTCACAAGCATCCAGATGCCTTACTAAGTTATTATCTTTCATCATTTTCTACGGTGACAAAAAAAATTTTAGGTAAGCTACATATAAAACCAATAGCCTCATTACATTAAAATCATAAACTGTTTTAAAATCAGAATGAAAATTCCCAACTATATATATATACACAATATAAACCAATAATTTAATATTGGAGGATTTTAGTACATTTGACCTATCCAAATAAGCTTTCTTAGGTTTCAATAATTTGACCACTGCATAACATAATCTAGTAAATGAAACAGATACCGGCACCCATCTGCAGATCACATCAACTCTACACTGCCTCCAAAAGCTTCTGCGAAGGGTCCTCACATTACAAGAGCATTGATAATCTGTTCTCTATGTAAGATGTACTTAGAGCAGTGTCAGCGTATATTACATTTAAGGATTAAGTCTCTTTATAAAGTAGAAGTGAGAAGATTTTTGTATCAATCACCAAGGAAATTGTATCAATCACCAAGGAAAATGTAGCTTGTATCAACTGAAATACATAGGTTGTGGGCTGCATGATTTTTTTTTTTTTTTAGTTAACATACCAAAAACAGAATGAGTCATTTTTAACTTTTCCATATGCTGATGCACTTGATATACTCACTCTTTGGATCCTCTCTCTAATTTACAAGAACAAAAAAGATAGTTTCTAAAAATTTAAAAATTTTCATAGTAGCCCCAAAAGTCATTTAAGTTAAAATACTTGATATTAATTCTCAAAATATATGTGGAATGGATTAAAAATAACAGAGTTTTTAAACTACTACTATGCAAGATATGGCAAAAAAAAAAGTGATTCCTTGAAAAAATAAATATGGGGAAGAAAGATGTGTACCTCCCATAGTACTTGTGATTCAAATTAATATTAAAGATTAAAAGAATGAAGTTCTTGCCTGTCCTGAGTGGCTCAGTGGTTGAGTGTCAACCTATGAACCAGGAGGTCACCCTTTAATTCCGGTCAGGGCACATGCCCAGGTTGTGGGCTCGATGCCCAGGTTGTGGGTTTGATCCCCAATAAGGGCATGCAGGAGGCAGCTGATCAATGATTCTCTCTCATCACTGATGGTCCTCTCTCTCTCTCTCCCTCCTCCTTCCTTTCTGAAATCAATAAAAATATATTAAAAATAAAAAAGAATGAAGATCTTTCTACAGTAAAGAAAATGTGTTCGATTTTGCAAAGCACTAACACTAAAGTCAATGCTTACTAAAAACCATCACTATCTTAAAATTCACCCATATCCCCAACACTATGGAGTCAGTATTATCAGTTGCCTTATTTATTAAAAGATCCATAAAGACTACACCTCAGTGAAAGGAACAAGTGAAGGCTAGACTATGAAGTAACGGGAGTAGAAGAATGGAAACAAGGAGGCTTTAGAACAGAGGTGGGGAACCTTTTTCTGCCAACAGCCATTTGGATACCTTATAACACCATTCGTGGGCCATACAAAATTATCAACTTAAAAATTAGCCTGCTATATTTGGTCAACATTTAATTGACTCACCCCTAATGCCCTGGCAGGGTCAGACCAAATGATTTCACAGCCCTTGGGCTGGACATTCCCCATCCTTGCTTTAGAAGGTTGGACTGGAGTGAACCCTTTCTTTGCTCTTATACCACAGTAAAAGACATTCTTAATCTTACAATGAGAAAAAGGAGGGAACATGACTTGACAACATAAATACTATACAATGAAAATTAAGCTACAAGTCTGCCTAGCAGAGTTGTGCTTAGTTTTGTGGCAAGGCTGTCCTCCAAGGTAGCGGTCGCCAAGGTAGTGGACCATTAGTGGTCCGTGAGGTCTGAAAGGTTGGTGACCACCGCTCCAAGGAATGTACAGGTCTCTATGTACTGGGATCCTCAACTGGGGGAAAAGGATGGAATCAATGACAGCATTTCTAAAGCAAACAAGTGTAAATTTATGAAATTCTCTTCCTTTCAGAATGAAAAACAAGAATAATCAAACGTGCATTTCCACCCCAGCTGGTACTTTAAACTTAGTACATCTCCTTAACCATTTCTACTTACCTTGACTGAGTAAGCCAATGAGATAGTGACTGCAAGTGGAAGACCTTCTGGCACAGCTACCACTAAAACCGTAACTCCAATAATGAAGAACTTCACAAAATATTGTATGTAAATCGGTGTGCACTCAGCAAGCCATTGTCTCTTCTGAACCCAGAATGTATCAATTACAAAATATAACACTAGAATGATAACTGTGATGGCAGACATCAACAAACCTTTCAGTATACAAAGAAAAGAAAAATGTAATTATTTAAATATTCCAGACACTATCCATTGTCAGTTACAAACTGGCCACTGGAAGAATTACAGCTGGTTTGGTAATACTTATTTTAATTTCTTTGGGAAATTGTTAACATCCTTTTTTGCCCTTGACATTGTCATATTTAATTTTTGCTTCCAAGTGTAGTCTTGTCCCTAGGAGAACTGGGAGAAATTGTTTAGGATTGTTTCCTAGACTTAACTGTATCCTCTTTGGTCGTCTACTAAAGCTGAGACAAAATAATAGGCACTGATAAGAAAATACCAAAAACAGCATAAGCTGGTGCTTTACATATTGGGAACTTACCTGTTGCTGAAAGACAATCCAATAAGAATCTGATGAATGAGAAGACGTGAAATTAAATATTCAACCCTATCTTTTTAATTAAAAAAATTATCTGAATCATTATCTTTAGTCTATCCTTATTACTTCATTAACTTAGAAAAACAAGAGTTAATCATGTAGTATGAATCATTTACCTCTCTATTTTGTGGGTTATTTAGCCCCATCTAAATGAATATTAAAAAATAAGGTAAGTCCACATATCTGGGTCTAATAACCAAAGTCAATGCTTACTAAAAACCATTACTATCTTAAAATTCACCCATATCCCCAACACTATGGAGTCAGTATTATCAGTTGCCTTATTTATTAAAAGAAGCATATATTTGTATTAGATAATAAACTTCTTGAGGACAAAAGCAAAAACATAACTTTTCCTAACACATTCCTAGGAAGTAATAAAATAATGCAATTTACCTGATTTAATAAAGTGTGCCAATTCACAAAGGTGATACCGCTGGAGGACATGCTCTGTTTGCTTTTTATTTTTCAATAGAGTGGTTCTCTCAACATGTGTTTTCTAGTGATGGCACCAGTTTAGTAATTTCAGCCTCAGCAGAATGATGAACTACTCCATTTAATGAACTAAACTATAACTTCTAGAAAAACATACACCTAAATTTTTCATAAATAGTAAAAAGATGAACAAAATGTGTGACAGAAATTTCTTTTAAATAAAATATAGTTGGGTAATGTGCCTGGAGTAACCTCACTGCTAGCCCTTCTCCATTGTTCCCAGAAATTCAGAGATGAGAGCATGGGCTTGTGAACTGGCAGACTTATGCGCTAATCTACCCACGTATTAGCTAGCTGACAGAGGATGTAGGCTCTATGTAATGCGGGGACAATAGCCTCTAAGCAATGAAGAGGATTGTCAATAACTCAGAAGACCTGGTACACTGTGGATAAAACTGAAAATATTTTTAACTCCCCCTCCAGCCACAAAGCAATGATTTTCCAGCCTTAAGTATGTCAAAAGATGATTTGTAAGCAGGAAGTTAGTGTATTTTAAAATAAACACCTTGCTTTCCTTTATGTATCATACCTGCTTTGCCAATCTGAACAGCCAGCTTTGTAAGTTTCCCTTGTAAAACAGATTTTTCCTTTTTTGGCAAATTTGATTTCTTTTTGTCTTTTTCATCACCATCTCCACCATCTTCACTCTTCAAAGGCTGCATTTCCATGGCTGCACCATCCTGGGCTTTTGCTGCATTTAAGAGCAAATGTAATTTCACTACATTTTAAAGGCACATACAACTTGACATTTTGAAGCAAGTTTTGATAAAAATCAGTTTTCTTTTAGAAACTAGGAAAGATTTAAACATTCAGCTTTGTGTGTGCACATGTTGTATGGTATGTCTTACCCAGAGAAAAATAAGACAACAGTGAGACTTGGTTGTGAAACTGTGTACCAGACTTGAGAATGTTGTAATACATAATACAAATGAGGCATAGAAAGGAAGAAATATCGATTGGTCCTTAAACTAAGAACTAAACACCAAATCATTTATCTTCCCCTGAGTTGTATTAGGTAATGAGACTTACTCCAAACATCCCAAGTCCCTTCTATATAATTTCTACTATAATGCAGAATATTATGTATCATCTTACACACAGAGAAATACCTATGTGTACAGACTATTAAATAGATGCAAAAATATGTTATATGTTTTGTTTCTTATGCATTTTTGCTAGTAGTGACATAGTAACCAATTTATACTACCCAAAATGTTTAAGTTGAAAGTTACGTACATCTGGATTTTTCTACACTTACTAGCACAAATCACAATTAAAATGTATTAACACTGCAAAGGCAGCACTACTGGGGCACTAACAGGAAGAGAGCTTAACCAAATTAACATATATTGCTGATTTTCCCTGCTACCTGGATCTTACACTTTTGGATGAATATAGTACACATTAGATATATTTTTGGATAATGTAAAGAAGCTAACTATACTTTTATCCACCTGAATTTACCTTTGTTGCGATTCTCAATAGCTCCATCTTGTTTCTTATCTGTAGGAACAAAATGGGAATTAAAGCTTTCCAAAAGAAATGAATACAGCCATGCTAAATTATGCAAAGGTAGTTCACATTTCTATAACAGCATTGTTACACAGTGCTACGTGTGTTTGTACAGATTAGGAAGCATCTAGTTTGTAATGACCTACTGGTCAATTACTCCCTGGTCTTAACCATAGGGGAATAATACTCCAAAATAATTTGGGCATCTATGCTTGTTTGATTTCTCCATAAGACTTTACTCTTTTACGCTGTAATAAACCCAAATATAATATAAGAGGTGTTCAAACTAAATACAGATATACTCCTAAGAAAGCAGAAAAGGACAGGGGTAGAGAGAGAGAGAGAAATGTCATAGAAATACAATAAGCAGGAGAGCTTTGATGGGAATAAGAACAAAAACACTACCTGTATAAAAGACAGCGGAGGCAAGTAAGTGAAACTAGAACATGAATGTACTATCAGTTGAGTTCATTATAATAATTGGCTTAGATTTGGAGAAAAGAGAAAGATGAGAATGTCTGAAGCAATACGGTCATCAAGGAGGGAATGGGTCTAGTGTTTGGAAGTAGGTAGGATAATATTAGAAAGGACAGAGAAGAAGCAGAATCATTTAGTCTATTTTTCTTCCAACTTCTCTATCAAGGAGAACTATCTTCAAACTGGAAGACGTGGAACAAATATGGTCAAGATGGAACAGAGGCTCAAGATAAATGAGGAGATAGTAAGAGAACACCTAGCTACTTTCAATGACCTCAAGCTGGAGAGAGACCAGAGAGCCACATTCCAGACGACTAAGGAACTGAGACAGATTACCCTGCTCTGGACTGCCTGTGACTGGAGGAGGGCTGGAAGTCCACAGATGAAAAATGGTGTCTCGTTCTATTAAAAAATAACAACAGCAAAAACAACCCAAGAACAAAAAATGGTAGACAATGAATTAGATATTAATTCCTGGGAATACCCTTGACTGGATTAAGAAAAACAGGTTTGTAAGACATAAAAAAGGGTGCTTACTGGAAAAGACACTGTGGAGGCAATGAGAACAAAGTCATGACACAACTTCCCTTTATTTTTTAATAAGGCCTCTTCACTAGACTCCTTTAAATTAGGATGCAGCACAGTGTATAAGAATGCATATAAAGCATTCAATAAACGGTATCATTATTACTGGTTTTCAAATTGCCTTTCACTCTTAAGAAACCTAAAGGAGGCAGATGGGAGGGCTGTGGTGAGGGACAGGAAAAACCTAGAATGTGGAGCTTGCTACCCTCACTTGCAGCAAGAACTTTTCAAACACTTTTTTGTTTGAAATGAAGATTTCACAGCTAAAGACAAAACCTAAAGAACAAAACACTGCTGTAGTTAGAACACACCAAGATATTAGCACGACATTTATTTTACAAGATCTCAAAATACTTATGTGTATGAGAGAAATATGGGCTTACTACTCTTAAGTAAAATTAAATAAATCTAAGTGGTTAAACCACAGTAAACTGCTGTCAGTTTAAAGTGAAAAAACTCTGGAGTGATCCCGAGTGGAAGAAAACTGCGATACAGCAGACACAAAAGCAGGGTGGGGAGGACTTTTAGAAAAAAAGTATCATGCTGTCCAACTAAGTGATTCTGAGTTGTCTCACTATGTATGATGGAGTTTCTTATAAGATCCTTGTAGGTGAACTACGGTTATCAAGTTTGCTGGATAGATAACTTGGGATAGCAGATACAATGGATCAAAATAAAGATCTTCATATCTAATGATGAGCTGAATATTACACAACAAACATAGTAGGTGTCAAAGTAAAATCTTTGACACCTACATAAGTACAGACTGAAGATTAAAAGCTCAATGAGTCCAAAATGTAATAAGGCTGGCAAAGAAGGCTACTACTAAAGTAGCAGAAAAAAAAAATACGCAGACGGGAAGCAAGAGTTTAATTCATTTTCTGGTCAGATGACAGGGAGAGTCTAAAACTAGAGAATAAACAGAATAAAGACAATGGGAGTGGTTCAAGATGAAGTTACCCCATGGTAATGGGGACTGATGCATTCACTAAAAGCCTTTCATGGACTATTTAACCCAGGGGTCCTCAAACTACGGCCCGCGGGCCACATGCAAATACAAATATTGTATGACCGTTTTGTTTTTTTACTTCAAAATAAGATATGTGCAGTGTGCATAGGAATTTGTTCATAGTTTTTTTTTAAACTATAGTCCGGCCCTCCAACGGTCTGAGGGACAGTGAACTGGCCCCCTGTTTAAAAAGTTTGAGGACCCCTGATTTAACCTAAAAGAAAAACTTTCCCTCCACTAATTCTACCACTTTACAGGACAATATTGGGCAATACTGTAACTTTTTTGTAGAATTTTTCATATCAAACTTCATAAAAGAAGTGTATGTTTTACACCAGTTCTTATAATTTAGTTGCCATTTTTTCAAATACCAATTCTTATAGCAAATCGCCATTCTTACTTTTCTTTTCCTTTTTCTTCTCATCTTTCTTCTCTTCCTCTTCACCTCCAGCTCCAAGTAAGGTAAAAATAATTCCAGTTTGAGAATTTATACCTACAGCAGTAACTACCATTCTTCCAGAGCCTTCCATTACATGAGTACCTACAACAGAAAACTTGTTTACTTATTTAAATAGATTTTTCCTCCTATCACCAAATTTCAAATTTTAGTAACATTGTCTTTAATATCCTTAATATTTAATAAAATGAACTCAAAGAAAACATTAAATAAAACCTAAATTCTTATGCTTAAGGTTTTAACTCTGTAATCACTCATATCTGAGTTTAACACAACTCGACCAAGTCATTTATCATTGGGCTAATTATAACATCTCAAAAAATGGCTACAACAGATCTAGAGTGAGACTCAAGCCTATAAATGCAAAGTGCTCAGCACAGTGCCTGGAATTTGTTGAAAATAAATGCTCAACTTAAAAAATTCTATCATCATCATCATCATCATCATCATCATCATCATCATCATCATCAGGGCCCTTTCCCGAGAAATGCATTGTTCAAAAAAGAAACGTGCTTATAACCAAAGGGATTCCACAGCAACAGATGCCCCATTTCCCACACAACCCCACAACCTCTACCTAACCCAGACCCTCATCCCAGTCTGCCAAGGTTACCACAGCAGCCTCGTAGGTACCTAAATCTATGTTTATAGTTCATCCCGAAATGTTTTAATCTTCCCAAAATGTGATTTTTGTCTTAAACCTATCATAGCTCAAAAACTTCTGAGGCTACACTGCCCACTGGACTAAGTGCAAGATCACCTTGAGATCAACCAAGCTTTCAAACCTTTCACCCACTACTTCAATATAACATTCCATTACAGAAAGCTAGGGAGCAGACATGGGAATACTGATTCAATTGAGACCATCCCTGACAACAATGTCCAGAGTTGGCAGACATGTTTATTCTTACTTCCTAGAAACATGCCCAAGGTTACACCACTATTAAATGGCAAGGCAAACATTCAACCCTGCTCTGTCAGAGGACAGAGGACATAATCTTCTTACAATGTAATGCTGATAAGTTTGTTTACAGTTCTTCAACTGTACCTTTTATCAATCGCTAAAAGGCTTCCTACCTCTCTAATATTTTGGAGAATTTTAAGTAGCTTTTGAAACTTAACACTTTTTTTAAACACTCAAGTCTTCTTCAGTTATCACTTATTTATTTGATCTCCTAGTTCACAGCCACTGGGAGGACAGGGTCTACAGCACCTACCACCATCTTATGTAACAAGTCAATGCTCAAAGGTTATTTGCTAAATCTATATATATAAAAGCCTAAGCGACCTTTCCACCATTTGACCAGTAGCTATGATGTGCACTGACCACCAGGGGACAAATGCTCAACACACAGGTATGGAAACATGGAACAGACTGATGAATCTCAGAGGGAAGGGAGGGAGAGGAGGGCGGGAATAAATTAATCCAAGATCTTATATGCATACCAGAGGCCCAGTGCACGGATTTGTGCACTGGTGGAGTCCCTCGGCCTGATCTGAGGGGATTGGGCTGAAACTGACAGTCTGACATCCCCTGAGGGGTCCCGGATTGCGAGAGGGCACAGGCCAGGCCGAGCGACCCCACCAGTGCACCATCCATGCATCAGGCCTCTAGTAAAATCATAAGGCATATGTGCTTACTTCAGTACTTAAGAATTTACACTTAGCTATCAATTATGGAGTAAAATATCCAATAAGAATTTTTTAGGCCTTTGATTTTCTTGCTTTAACAACCTATATTCTAAGTATTTCACTAATTATTAGTTTCTTTGCCAGTGAAAATGCAAGGAAAACAATAAATGAAATTTAGGACAGCAAAACAACATTTATTGGGCAAGCACTATGTGTAAAAGACAGTTTGTTTCTTTTAAAAATTCTGGCTTTCAGATGATGTAAATGTTTTATGTTTTGTTCTTCCTTACCACAGGTAATCATATGTTGGCAATTAATGTGCTCAAAATAAACAGTTTTTGTTCTAGCCATAGCCCCACTGCTAACTAAAAACTGCTTTTAAAGATCTAAATTTAAGAAGCCAAGAACAGCAGTGAGAGATGGCATCATGAGAATAAATTTAAAAATAAATGCATTTCATGTTTTTTAGTACATTTTTGGAATAGGGAAATAAATACAGAAAAACTTTCCCACCCGTATTGCGATAAGGGACTCTACAAAGCTATTTCAATCTTTTCCTAAGCATGGAAAATTTATAGAGTTTCCTTGGTATATTTGGTGTGTTAGGAACCTGAGTCTACATAAACTTACCAGCCATTTCTGTAAAAACAGGAAAGGACCAAAGTTCAGTTAAAGGATTTCAACCTGAAGAGTTAAGCACTAGGTAAATAAGCTAGATGTACATAAAAGTCCATGAGTAAAAATGGCAAAAGCGCAAGAGGAGACTAATTTAGTTCACCAAATACGGCCCAGTTAGTCTATGGCAGTGATGGCGAACCTTTTGAGCTCGGCGTGTCAGCATTTTGAAAAACCCTAACTTAACTCTGGTGCCGTGTCACATATATAAATTTTTTGATATCTGCAACCATAGTAAAACAAAGACTTATATTTTTGATATTTATTTTATATATTTAAATGCCATTTAACAAAGAAAAATCAACCAAAAAAATGAGTTCGCGTGTCACCTCTGACACGCGTGTCATAGGTTCGCCATCACTGGTCTGTGGAGATAATGTAGGTTACACAGCTTCCCTCTCCTTTGGAAATATTATATTTGTTTAACATTAAATACCATTTCTTAGAAGTATGGCAAAGAATAAGTAAAATAAGTATACACTGTATGTAAATACATTATCATTATATAGTCAAAATATTTCTGTCTATTTGGAATAAAACACAAGCATATCAACATAAAGAAAAACCCAAATAGAGTACAAATGTTCTTAGTATAAAATATTGAAGGCACACAAGATTTAAAAAACAAACAAAATGATGTCTATATTACAATTGAAACTTTTACCCTATTAATAATGGTGTTCATAAATGTACATACATGTAATTACTGATTTTTTTGATAGTTTATTGATTTTTAGAGAGAGAGGAAGGGAAAGGGAGTGCAACATTGATTTAAGAGCGACAGATCAATCAGCTGTCTCTTGCACACTCCTCCCCCCGCTCCCCCCAGCCCCGGGATTAAGCCTGCAACCCAGGAATGGGCCCTTGACTAGGAATAGAACTAGCAACCTCCGGGTGCATGGGATGATGCCCAACCGAGCCACACCAGGCAGGGCTAATTACTCTGATTTTTAGTGGTGTGATGTTCTGCAATATCCTTTTTTGGCACATATTTTCAAATCTTAAAAAGGTAATAATTAAACTTAGGTATGTGCCCCAAAATTGTGAATCTAACTTAACTGACTAACCCTTGCCACAGGTTTGACTTTGGTTTCAGTAAAACCATGTTCAACCAATTGAAATACAAAATTCACAGAGAATAACTGAAAAATTATAGCTGTCAAGTTTTTGAATAGTTAAATCAGTAAGAATCTCCTCACCACATATATAAAGTGTTAGCATTTCACTAACATCTGAAAATAATAAAAGACAAATGGACAACAACTTGCTTCCTCCAAACTCTAGTATAGTTCAATTACTAGAAGGCAGCTTGTTTATAATTATTCCCATCATCCCACTTCATTTCCAGTTAACCATAGGTCAAGCTATCACAGTCAGGCTGTTATAAGAATCTCTCAAGTAGACAACCACCTCCCTTTTTCAAACAGAGTACTCTCACCCATACAAATCCTTCCTTTTCCTATTCTCAGAACATGTCTTAACCATGTGCAAATGTAATCCTGCTTAGTAGATGTGGTGCTACTCCTGGACCTACTGTAGATTAATCATATAATCTTTGAGAAATAGTTTATTTTTCAGACTTTGTCCTCAGTAATTTAATGCGGGAGTGGGATTAGCTTTAAAGATTTTATCAGTTCTGAAAAACACACACAAAGCAATAACAACAGTCCTTTGTAGACCATCATAGACAATTCATTGATTTGCTTTAAACACATTCTTCAATTTTATACTTCAACAGGCCATATTTTAGTTTTATCATTAGACTAAAATTAGCTTATACTGACTCTCAAATATCTTGATTTTTTTTTGGCTCAGTTACCTCATTTGTAAAATATAGCTTTGGATTCAAAGATGTCTAATGTCTTCAACAACTTACAAAAAATAAAAATAAAAATCACTAAGAATTATAAAGATTAAGCCAGCACAAAATCTATAATCCTCGTCACATTATTGGCTTTTAGGGAAACTGTGTTTGATGACAATGGTATACAGTTGTGAGGGAGAAAAAAGTTAAAAGTTATAAAAGAAATTCATACCTGATAAAAGTAAGGGATCCTTATCTAAAGACTTTCTAACATGATCAGATTCACCAGTCAATGAGCTTTCATCAATTTTAAGATCATTGCCTTGAATAAGTATGCCATCAGCTGGAAGAAGATCACCTAAAACAAAAAACAATACTATGCTAAACTGTGAACATGATTATAATAATTGTACATCTAGTGTCAGAGCTATTCTCTCTTCTACTTACCATATTTCACTTGAGCAATATCTCCAACAATAATGTCAGCTACAGGTATCTGAATGACCTGACCACCCCTGATGACTGTGAACTTCTGTTCTTGTTCAATTCGACTCTGCAAACCCCTAAACTGTTTCTCCTTACTCCAGTCATTGAAAGCCGTCACCAGTACCACACATACTACTGACAAGAGGATTGCAGCTCCTTCAATCCAACCAGTTTCACCTTCACCTTCTTCCTCTCCAACAGAAACTTCTCCACAAACTATTTGGAAAGAAAGAAAATGCTCATCAAAAAGGATTCTGAATTGATGGCAATAGCATGTAATAAGTTAATTATGAGCTTTATATACCTAGGTAATTTTACTCATAACTCTAAACATCTCACTGAACTCAAAGCACTCTGTAATAACAAAAATGTTTACTATGTCAATGTCAAGTTCCCTGCCTCTGAAGGTTCTCAACCTCATGACAGGGAGGCACTCTAGGGCACTACTTAAGAGTAAGGACTGGAAAAATTTAAATCCCAACCTTAAGGCAAGTTACTTATTTCTGAGACGTGGCTTTTTCATCTGTCCAATTAGGATACCACCATTAGCCTAGTGTTGTGGTGAAAATTCAATGAGAGGACATCTGAAAGTAGGTAGAGCAGTGGCTGAGACATCCTGCACACTCTATCAATGGTAAATGATATAATTACATGGGGTAGGCAAGACACACATGAAAAGTATTATGTGCTACCCAAGAATATATTTACTATATTAATTTTACTGGAATATGATCAAATATTGGCTTTTATAACATGAAAAGTTAAGAAAAGTGCTACTTATTGACTCAACTATTTGAGCACCTACTCTAGGTGCCAGATACCATTTTGGGAGCTAAGGATACAGCTGTGAATAAGACATACAAGCTTCCTCTCCTCACAGAAACCATACTCATATTGGTAGGTATGAAAGAAGTATGAAGAATTCAGATAATAAAACACAAATAATTAACATCAGATATTGTAAGTGCCATGAAGAAAATAAAACTTGGTGACGTGCTTACAAATGAAGAAAGAGGGCTAATTATGCCTGGATGCACAGGAAAGGCCCCTCTGAAGTCTCCATGACATTTGAGTGAGGAGCCAAATGATAAACAAAAATTAATCACATAGCTTGAAGGGAACAGCATTCCAGGGACAGATTAAAGAAAATACAAAGGCTCTATGGAAGAAAAGAGTTCAAAAAAAGAGGGAAAAAAATCAAAAACTCAAAACTGTAGAGTCAATAATGGTGAAGAAATAATGTAACAGTGCTTCTTGGACTTTGGGCTGTAATTTATTTGTGAGTCTAAAATCAATTCAGTGGCTCGTGACCAGCATTTTGAAAAATACTGAAATAGTAAAACAGAAAAGTAGTAAAGATACGTATGGTTTCTTGAAAGCTTACTTTGGTTATTTATAAATTCTTATGAAGGCATATGCTCTTCCGTGTTCCTATATAAGTTCTTTCTTAATTGAGGGTTGAGCTGAAATCTCTGAAAGTCAATAGTTCTCTTAGGACAGGCAAACAGGAAAAAGATGATTCAGAAGAAAAGAATGAATAAACGAATGACACTAGAAATGATTAAAGCATATTCCAGAATAGTGAGCATGGACAGAAGAGGATGTTGAATAAAGATTAACCTGGGAATTATGTGGGACAGATGCAGGGAGAGAAGACAGAGGCTAGAATAAGACCAAAAGGATGATGTGAATATTCACAAAAAAATTTGCCTCATATTTCATGAATGTGTAGTGGAATTTTTCAAAGACTGCATTATATGTGCTAATACAATAAAATGAGTAAAGAAGCAGAAGAGAATCCAGTTATCTTTAATTAAGCCAGACAGTAAAGAGATAAAATAAAAAAAACCACTACTCTTTTCATGATTTCACAGCTTCATTAATAATAATTAAACATAGCAATTATAATTATTTATTAAAACAATACTTAATTATTTTAAAGTGCATTGCTAAATATTTTTTAATTTCTTAATTTTAATTCAGAATACAGTAAATATCTACAGATATAACTCACATAATCAAAGCTCTCTGGAGTCCTCAATACTTTTTGGAGCGTAAAGGGGTCCTGAGACCAAAGATTTGGAGAACCACAGTAGTATATACACTGGTGACTAAAGATTTCTTTCTGATATGGATTATAGTGCTTCTTTTTACACCAAACTGTATCAGCAAGAAATTTTGATAATTCAGATTTCTATGACTGTAGATTTGCGATTAATGGATTTCCTTTTAAGCAAAGTACTACGAGACTTAGTGTTAAAACACAACATGATAAAAGATACATGAAGTACATTAATAAATGTTAAAAAGAATAAAATACAAACACTAAACAGCTTCTCAGCATGGAGCAAATATATCTTTATATGTTTTATTAACACCTTCTAGTAGATTCTGAGTCTCTTTAAAGGGCCTTATGACACTGACAACTCTAGATCATCTTCCTAGTTGGATCTAATACTAGTATCTCCTTAAGCAAATTTGGGAAAGGGTCTGCAAATGAAGCAGTTCCAATTCCATGAAGATTTGCCTTGACCTTATTAGTAACAAAATCCAGTCCTGCTGAAAATACTTTTCTTTTTTTAAAAAAAATATTATTGATTTTTAGAGAGGAAGTAAGAGGGATAGAGAGATAGAAACATCAATGAGTGAGAAACATCATCGATTGGCTGCCTCCTGCATACTCCTACTGGGATGGAGCCCTGACTAGGAATTGAACCAGTGACCTCTTGGTTCATGGATTGACGCTCAACCACTGAGCCACACCAGCCAGGCAAAAATATTTTTCTTTAGTTTTCTTATAGTCTTGGGGAAAAAAATGTTAAAAGTAAAAAGCTTTTTTTATAATTTCTTTATTGATTAAGGTATTACATATGTGTCCTCATCCCCCCATTACCTCCCCAATACCCCCTCTCATAAAAGTTTTTAATAATCTGCTAACTCATTCAATTGTAGCATACCAATTCCCAGTACTCTATAATGACAGTTGTGTAAACTGAACACTAATGATTTTTGCTATATGTTGCTAAACATGATATGACCTTCCTTTTCAGATAAAAAGACATACATTTATACATCCTCACACCTACCAACTCAACGCACACATATATGAACACACACAGACACATCTACACAAAAACATTTTTAAAATATGACAGGATAAGTATATCAAAATGGTATGGCAATAATCTCTAAGAAGTGGGATTTTCAGTGAGTGTTACTTCCTCTAAATTTTCATATCCCTCCTAATACTCCCATCGCAAAATATGTATTATTTTATTGCATTATTTAATAAACACGTCTTTAAAATAAAAAGTTTTTGAAATAATTTGACTTAGTACTGACAAGAATATTGCCTAAATCCTTTCTTAGCTACATCAATTATTGTCAGCCACAGGCCATTTCGCCCCCTTTGGGATACTGGGCAATGTCTGGATACCTGTTTGATTTCATTCTCTTGGGAAGTGGTCTAATTAACATGGCAACAAAAAATGTTCAGTGCAAAATGTCATGTGTTGCTGCTGAGAAACCCTGATCTCAGATAAATGGTATTATTCTGTGACCAACTTTCTTCAAAGGAAAAAAAAAAGTTTTCACAGGAGCTGTAAGCATACCTTTGAAGAAATTACTTTAAATGATTACCTAAGTCAACTTTTAGAGTTAGCAAATACACATTCAAGTCTTCATAACTTGAAAGGCACAAGAATGAAACTTTCACAAATAAAAAATATTTTGGTGAATCACTTTTCAGATATATAAAATACTATTGGTTCACTTTATAGCTATTTAAATATACTGCCAAAACCCAAGCTAGATTTGCTAGCAGGTGTAGAATATACTGTCAGAAATACCCATTTTAAAATACATGTTTTAAATGGAGAAGAAATTTAAAAGAGAAATGAAGGCCATAGAAAGGTGGGAGAAAAACAAAACCATTTGTAGCTACAAGTTAAGGTAGATCTACCATTCCAGTGTATTTTTCACTCGTCAGGATACTTTGTAGTATAAACATTTCTTGAATGGCAAGGAAATTACCCAAATTATGAACATAACAACACATTTTAAGAACTTCAAAAGTAGTGGATTGGGGAAGAGAACAGAATTTTGCATTCATAATGATTTCCCAGGAGATTTTAAAAAATCCAAATAAAAAATTATTTTACAATAGTGCTCTAAAAAACTTGAAAACAGTGATGGTACAGGCCATATCATATATTTAACCTGTCTCACTGTAAAATGGAGGTGACGCTACTATGTCATAGGGTTGTGAAAATTATCTGAGGTAATATATTTCAAGAACTACTAAAGGCACTGGGCACTGTTAGAATGGTGTCTGGTACATAGCAAACAGTCAATAAATGCTGGTCTGCTATTATTATTATGTATTAGGTAAGCTAATGAGCTTAAATTAGCATCACATATCAAACTCTTTTTTTTCCACCCCAATTTACTTACGTGCATTGTTCCCTTCTGGAGGTCGATAAAAAGAAAGGCCCAGTGATACTATGGCTGCAATTTCTAATATAATTAAAGTGACATCTTGTAATGCTTCCCATACTAACTGAAGAAAGGTTTTTGGCTTTTTAGGAGGTATAAAGTTCTTTCCAAACACTGTTTCTCTTCTTTCTATATCTACAGGGTTTCCACTTAAACCTAATAAAAAGAAACAAGATTTCAGTGAACAGTTTTACTATTTACAAATGAAAATATTTTATTAAAAACAGTCATTCTTTACACTTTAGATTCTGATTCATAAGGCTCTATCAGAAAGGTTTATTTTTGTGCATTAGTCATGTTCAGAATTTAAATGCAAACATGTGCAGTGCTTTAAAATTACATTTTAAGTAAGATAACTCAAAATTAACAATTTTCACTTTTCCAAACTGCTTATTTTTATACTATTTTATTCCACCTTGTAGACTGCTAGAGACCAGAACTGATATGACACTGATCATTTTTATATTGGAATTAAACATTTCCGTGATCTTTACTGATGATGTTTTCCCTCCCCAAATAGAGAACTATACAAAGATATTTATTTTGCTTTACTTATTGCATCTTGGTTAACTCAATCAGTGAACACCTTTGATTTTCATTTATATTTACTGAAGAACAATGAAAAGCCAATCTATCACAAGCTCTAGCACTTCTCTTACCAAAATGTCTGTTACACTTGGATTGGTAAAAGATTTGCAAGTCCCAAAAAACAGGAGACTTAGAATGACCTTTATTTCAAGTTTTACTTAGGGTTTATTTCCAATTGAAGAAATATTGACTGAGTGCACTTACTGTCACTGTAAGGAACATAGTATTATGCCTAGTGTGTGGAATTAGAAAGTTATGAGGGATAGATTAAGAGAGAGTTGGGTGAACATCAATTTTTCATCCTATCAAACAAGTCCTCCTCTGATTTAACCTGTTGATCCTGTCAAACCTAAATATATCCAAATTTGCTCATGCAAAGTATGTACACACATTACTGTGAGGGTATGAATACACAGCAGTTTTCCTTAGTCGGTTTAAGAATATCAAAGAAGGGGGCAGAGATACCAGGGTGATATGACTTTTAATTTATCACCACAAATTTAAATTTGTAATTAATTTCAACTGTTTTGGGGAGGGGGGCAAGAACACATTCTAAGAGAACATGAAAGGAGGAGGACAGGAAAACAGATTACTAGAAGGCTCTGGGTTTTAAGTGGTTTAGCTTTTAATCTCAATGCAGAGGCAGGTGGAAAGTACAAGAGAGAGAACAAAGCAAGTATATTGTTAGAATACACAATGAGAAATAAACATATAGATTTTAAAGTGATTATTTACTTTGTTAAAGGTACCAAAACTATGCCGGAGCATGTTTTCACTAGCAGCTCTAACAAAGTTAGTCCATGCTGGGCAGCTCAGAAAGCATGTTAGATTTCTGATGACAAAAGTCATCAACGGAAAGCTTCCACACAGCTCTAGGCTTTGAGGCAGCGTCAGTGGAAAGAAAGGCAGTGAAGGATTGCAGCAATTGTTATTAGGTGGAAAGGCATTATGAGAAGAAACTTGCAAATTATAATTCAGAATCCACACTGTTTCTTCAGACTAGAGCAGTGATGCCCAATCACACCTGGCTGCATACTGTTAACAATGATCCCTGGTTCATTGGATGACAGGAAAAATCAATGCAGTAAGGTTTTCCACAAAAGTTTTTTTTTGTTTGTTTTAAAGAAATATACTTTGAGATGCTGTTCTGAGATTATGTGCTTGCTGCTTTTCAGATTAATGTCCTTTTTTTTTAATGAAAGATTATTAGATAGTGGGTAAGTATGCTTTATATATCAATGCCCTTACTAGCACAAAAAAAATAAAAGACTGCTATTTCTCCTCCTGTTAGTCTTCAACGTTTTCTAAAAAATTTGTTTGAAGATATTGCAATGTTCTACCAGTTTAGCTCACACTTAACAGAGCTCACCATTAATTACATATACAACACAGGTAGTTTTAAGTAACACCACTGTAACTATAAAAATAATTCATCAAAAATTTACATTGGTTATAACAAGGGGCAATATTTTATGTTAATGCTGAAAAGAACAACCATAGAGCGAAAGACAGCTTAAAAATTTGCCCTAGAGGGAATCTGCCCTAAAGCAGCTGGTCTTCAAGGTTATTATAATTCTTCTATCACCACTCATACAAGCACAGACCTGGGCCACTACACCAATCAAGCGGTCTGGTTCAGGAATTAGAAGACCTACGTTCCAGTCCATCTACTGAAATCCTGTGCAAGTCACTTAACTTCCTTGGGGGTGGAGAGAGGGCATTCGCATTTGTTAGTATAACGTAAGGTTATTTTGAAGAACCAAAGGAAAAGGTACGCAGTATATGTATCATAAATGATCGGGTAACAGAGTTAAGAAAAGGGGAAGTTACAACATGAACACTACACATTTATTCTAAGTGCAATGAAAATCACAAGAGCAGAAGAAAAAGGCCAGTTGAGAGGCTGTTGGGTACAAAGTAAGAGATGATGGTGCACCTGGGTTTTAGAGGTGGGGCAAACTGACTAGATCTGCCAGGTGTCTTGCAAGAAGATCAGATAAAATTTGCTGAAGGACAGGGTATGGATGAGAGAAAGAATAAAGATGTCATCTAGATTTATTTTGGGGGTGGTCCACGCATTTAGGTGGATAGATGGTAGAGACATTTACCAAGAAAGAGCAGGCTTGGGAAATTGCAGAATTGGGTGGAAATAGGGAGGCAGGAGTTAATGGTTCTGTTTTACAGGTTTACACATGAGATGCCCATTAAACACACAAGCGAAGAAGTCTAGAAGACAGCTGGCTATCTGTATTCGGAACTCAGGGAGAGATATGAGTCAAAGTCATCAATATACAGATGATTCTGGGGCCACGGGCCCAATAAGAGCTTCTGGAAAGCTAGACAAAGTAGACAAGAAGAGAGCAGGGCTGAGGCAAGAACCTTTGAACAATGCAACATTTGGTGATCAGATAGGGAAAGAGAAGCTAAAAACAACTAAGAAGAAAGAGAAGGGTGGGGAAGGGTATATGACTCATAAACAGGTTCATGCAATAGCAGGAAAGTCTAGGAAAGAAGAGTTTTTTTAAAAGTAGAAGATAATATAGCTGACTGTATCAATGGTGTTACAAAGGTTGAGTAAGATGAAGGTAGAGAACAGATAACTGGCTTTCACTAGACAGAGAGACTGGTGACTTTGATAAGGAATATTCCAGTGGAGTGGTATGTAAAGAAAGTCTGATAAGAAAGAACTGAACAGAGGATGAAAATGAGTAAGTGGAAACAATGAGTATCGATAACTTTTTTCCAGGAGTATGATGCAATGGGGAGAAATAAAGCAGTGAAGGTGAATTAAACTGGGTAAATACAACCCCATTTTGCTTTTTAAAAGATGAGTGATAGATATTAAGGCAAGTTATTTACCATGGAAATAATAACGTAGAGACACTGATGATACAGGAGACACAGACTAGTGCTCAAGTAAAGCCTTTAAAGAAGCAAGAGGGAACAGGATCCAGGGCATGGGTGTTAGTCTAGTATAGGTGCAGGAAGAGGCTGCCACTGTGAGGAGAGAGAAAGCAAACTTTGTGGGGAAGAGATTTAGCTAAGCTGGTGGAACTGGTAATGAGACCTACCTGGTCTGAGTTATATAACTAGAGTAGATATAATATAAAATCGTTTAGGACCACTTATGAATAAACATAGTGAGAAATCCTCTGCCTAGTCCTGTTGGCTCAGTTGATTGTGGTGTTAGTGGCAATGAGGCCAAGGGCAGGCATTGCATTGATCTCCTTATGGCCCAGTTCGCTTCACAAACAAATAACAACATCAAAAGCAGCCTCAGAATTACATGCTTTTCGGTTCTGGATTCACCATGTGGGAAGTATAAATAAAAAGCCTGTATGTATTCTATAAATAGATAATGGCTTAAGAATATTGTTATATATTTGAAAAGGACATAATATGGAATAAAATGCAAATTGTATCAACAGGGTAATGTTTTACAAGAAAATGTAGCATCCCAACTGCTGGGACTAATAAAAACATGTCTCAATTTGGGAAATGAAGAGGGGAGACTACTGGAATGTAGTAAGCAGGGAGGCTGAACTGAAAATCATGGCTAATACACAGTACACACTATAGTCTTATCAAATTCTGTACTTGAAATTAGGTCCTATTTGTATGTGTGCACGTGTCTGTGTGTGGTGTGACAGTGATGGTGGCAGCGGCTGCTCTGACTTCTCTAAGTGAGGGCCACAGGAAAACATACAGACCTAGAGAGCATGCAACAATATTTTTTAATGTTCCTTCTTCTTGGGAAACAGACTATTACTCCTATCTTATCACCAATTTCAAAAGACAAGGAGACCAACCCCACTCAAAATTTCAGAATTACTGGTCTAATGTCAAACTTACACATCTGTTCCCAAATGCCGACCTACTGCAAGCCAGGCACTGTGATAGGCACTAAGCACAGGGAAATGAGTCCCACAGGACGTCTTTCTCGAGCACCTGCCCTCAAGAAACTCAGTTTTGTAGGGCAGACTGACGAGCAACCAGTTAATCACAACTCAGTGTGTTGAATGTTAGGATGGAAGTGCTGAGCATGTTTTAGGAGCACACAAAGGGAACTGGAATCCAAAATTTAGGAGGTGGGGGTGAGTAAGGGAATTCCAAGATACCTAACTTGAAATCTTAAGAATAGTTTAGAGATAAGCAGTTGTAGGAAGGATGAGGTAAAGTGTTGTAGGTGAAGAGATTAGTACAGTAATAATATGTATGAGACCCAGAAACAAGAGTGACCTTGGCACAACAGTAGTTAAGAAAACTGAAGACTTCGCTATGCCCAAACACCGAGCAGAGAAGACAGAGTTGGAAAGAAGAGGTAAGGTTAGAGAGGTAAGTAGGAGTAGATCCCACAGAGGTTTGCTAAAGGAAGTGAGAAGTTTGAATTTCATCCTAAGGGCAATGTGAAACCACGGCCAGCTGTAAGCAGGGAAGTGAAAGGCGGCATGAAGGAGACAGAAAAGACACCAGTTAATATGCTGTTACCTGAGTCACCAAAAGAGAAGACAGTGGCCTCAAACAGGGTAGTGGGGATGCAGAGAAGCAGACACCCTTGAGTGAAGACGTTAGGACTTAGAATTTTCAAGTCTTGTTGACAGAAGTAAGAGTGGGTGAAAGATTCCTGTCAAGGTCAAGGGGCCACCTCACAAGATGGATAACAGCTTCACTGGAAAGGGGAAAAAGAAAAGGATGCTTTCAGAAGGGAAAGGTTGAGAAAGTAAAGATTTCTAAAATGAATCAAGCTTTCAGCCTCGAAGCTCGGGTGAAAAACTTAGATGGTGGCTACAGATGTGGGAATCAACAGCAGATGACATGTGAAGTCTTAGGAGTGGATGACATCACCCAGGGAGAGGGTGTAGGTGAAGAGAAATGTGTGTAGATGAACAGAACCCAAGGCCCTGTCGACATCTAAAGAAAAGCATAGGAGCTGATGAGACTTGGCCAGATAGGAAGAAAGAAAACCCTAAGAATATAATGCTATGAAAGCCAGAACAGAATATTTTGAGAAGGAAATCAGTCCATTATACTTAGAAAACAAAATTTTAAAAAACCCCTAAAACTATGTTGTTTCAGACTCTTCAGGTACAACTTTATAAAATAATATGTATGCTACAAAGTTAGAGGAGTAGTCAGTGTTATAACTATCTTCAAGAGATTCATAAGCAATGAAAACTAGTGACCAGAGCAGGTATTAAATGTATAATTCTCTATTTCTATTACAGCAGCAATAAATTTCTAGGACAAGGTCATGCAGAATCATCAACATAAAAACCTTGTTAGTAACTCTATACACATATGAAAGCACCATGGCTGACATACCAGAGCCATGCAAATACTTGCTGAATGCCTGCAAGGCTGTGCCAATCTGTATAACCAAGTACAGACATCAGAGCATTCTTGTAGCAGCCAATAGGTCAATAATGACTTATTCTGGGCAAAGGGATGATTTTTTTGAGAGTTCCAATAGATTTTCACGTGTGAATGTTAGTTTTATTGTATTACAACATGAAGATGTGGTCAAACACCGATACTAACAGCCTAACTTCTATGAATGCAAATATAAACCACCATTTGAAACATTATGGAAACATTAGTCAGCAAAGGACAACTGCTGTTGACACTACTCTGCTTCCTACCACAACCTCTGTTTCTTTCTACCACTGTTTCCTTTTCTTATTTCCTTTGCTTTTTTTCTCTTCTACCTAATTTTAGCAGTTACCATTTTAAAAGCTTAGTGTCTCATTTGCTTTTTTGCTCTTCACAAATCCATGAAGCCATGCCTCTTACAGAATTCCACTCAGTACCTGTCTTGAATTTTTATAAATTCATTTTTACCCTTTGTTTATTGCAGTACAACTGAATGATACCAGGGCCAGAGATATGCATTCTAGAAATCTTATCATTGGAGAATCTAGTCTATCATTCAATATAAAATATAATATGGATAACAGGAACACATTAAAATGGAAAAGATACCAAAAGCTAGTGTAAAATTAAAAGGATCAAGAAATATGATTTAGAATAGGAATAAGAAAGTAATGTCAGAAAACAATAAGGAGACAAAACAAAAACTGCAATGGTAACTTCATGCATTTAGGATGTTATTAACAAGTTATTTTGGCATAAAACTACACCCTTGGATTCTGAGGACAAAATAGGTGCTTACTCTCATAGAAAAAACTAAAAATATGAAGTTACAAGTCTCAATTCCCGTGAACCTTGAAATGTATAGTTCTAATTCTTTTAAGAGTAAAGATGGCTAATCAGAACCACTGGGAAGTTTTTAATTTGAAAATCACATCTGGCTCAAAACACTTCCTATTGTTCAGGACGCATTCAGTAGGCTTCAAATCAAATCAAGCTAAAGGACTACTCTCCTAGAAAACAAGCAACAAATAGCATGCCAAATGACAGAGCACACAAATACAACTTCCTGAATAGGGCGTCTGTATTTTAAAGACTGATTGATAAACAGAAACTTAAATCAATTTTTTTTCCATCATGTAATTCCTGCCGTCAGAAAGTACTTGCTGAGCCCGGACAGTGTAGCTCAGTGGTTGAGCATCGACCCATGAACCAGGAGGTCATCGTTTGATTCCTGGTTAGGGCACATGCCCGGGTTGTGGGCTTGATCCCTAGTAGGGGGAGTGAAGGAGGCAGCTGATCAATGATTCTCTCTCATCATTGATGTTTCTATCTCTCCTTTCCTCTCTCTGAAATCAATAAAATCATATTTAAAAAATAAGAAAAAGAAGATACTTGTTGAGAGGAAAGAACACAGGTACCTCTTTCTCAATATTCTTAACTCTTTTGTAAGGTGTATGAGCTGAACTTTTATAACAGGAAGTACACCAGAATAGTTAAAGCATGCTCCCTGTAGCTTGAATCCCTGCTCTGGTCGTATGAAATGTGAGACTTTAGATAAAGTCATGTAACCTTTTGGTGTTATGGGTTCTTTGGCTGAAAAAATGAGTTAATATTTGTAAGTGCTAACAACCAATCTGGCACAAAAAGCGTTATGTGTTATATGTCATTTTTGTTATGGTTTTTAAGGAATGTCTTAAGTTGCTCTTCCAGACTTTCTAGCAATCTAATATTGACAACCTCAATATATCTGATTTTCCTTCTCCACTCATTTTTCTCTAAAGTACATATCACTATCACACTGCAATTTCATTTAGTTGTCTTGTGATTTTGTCTCCCCCATGCAAAAATAAGATGGGAATTTTTGTTTTATTAATGAATGTGTGCTCAGAGCCTAAAAAAAGTACCTGCCACATAACATACCTGATAAATACAATATTCCAGCAATTCTGAGATGCACATATTCTTACAATTTATTAACACCTCTGAAATTAGGATGTAATTTAATTATACTCTTAAATTATCTTACAATTAAAACTGCCAACACTAAATTTTTTTAGAGATATATAAAATATATGACAATTAACAAGCTAGATTTGATGAAAGAATGTGTCAAGAAACAAATGAATGAAAGAACTAAAGGGAAAGGTAAACTTTAGTTTTACCTAATCAAAATTCATGTACTTCGAAAAATTGTTTTATTTTTTTCTAGTACCGGTGTCTAGACCATTTCCTTGGATAGATAAACTTCTAGCAGATTATCCCTAATGATTCATTTATTATCATTTGCTTAGTTGATCAGTGATGAAATGTTCATTAGCTTTCTGAGTGAAATATTTCCAAATTAAACTAAAACTATTACTCTGGAAATAATACTCTTGTCAAGACTGCTGCTGTTCTAATTCTTACAAATGTAAATACAAATGTTATGCATAAAATGGCCTTTTTCACATTCTCTAAACAATATTTAAATGGACAAACTATATATAAACAGTGAAGACAACAGTTCATACAAACTTTAACAAATATTAAATTCACAATACTAGGAAGATGAGCAAGAATTTTCTAAGAATGAAAGAAGAAAAAATATTGCACACATTTATTTAAGAGCATAAAGCAGGAACAATGCACACGAAATTTTGAGGGTTAAGTGGCAATATCCAGAGATTATTTGCAGCTTCCAAAATGTTGTCAAAGGGGTACTAAACCACCCCCTCCCCAAATTTAAAAAATGTACTAGATGCAACATTTTCAGTTAACTTAATAAACTTCACTAATTACATCAAAATCGATGTAAGGAGCACTGCAAAAAATAACAGCACAAAAGAAACTCCAGTGCAAACTAATGAAAATCATGTCTGAGAACACATCATGGAAGAGTAGTTAGTTATTAGAAGATAGGATTTTAATTAATAGCAGAGGAATACAGACATGCTTGGGGGGAAAGCAGTTAAATACAGATTTGAAACTGATTTTCGATTATCATTTTTATGAACATATATTGAGGGCTTTTTAAAACTGTTAATGCCTCCCATCAATTTGGTGATTATGAAACATCCAACAATTAGGTTTTAGATTAAATGTAATTAAAGTATATATGGTTGACTTAATGAATAAAAACAGTGTATTAATGTGCAAATCTCTAAGGTGATCTAAAGTTAGCTAACATTTCAAAATAGATTTGCATAATGAATTCCAAATTTTGTCAAATTACTATCTGTTAATATCTATGGTTCTGTTCCTGATGCTCTGAATTTATATGAACAACAAGAATCCCAGCTACCTTAAGATGCTACAGTATACTGAAGGGATAACTAAGAAGAGTTCATGTTTCTAGTGGTTCTGTCTTGAGGATAAGATCCAGAAAATCTGGAAGTTAACTGGTCTTGCAGAAAAAAGAACATACTCCAAGTGATGCAGAAAGTCCTTTTAGGATATGTGTGAATACTGATACTGTCTTCCTCAAGATTATGCTACCTCAGAGAAATCAAAGTAACTACCCACCACTGAAACAATGAGCAATTCACATAAATTATATAAACATTAAAAAAAATTTTTAATATTATTTAAAAGTCTTTAACAATTTTAGAAAAAACTTTTTGCTATTAATTTAAATTTTATCACAAGTAGTAGCATGGCATAAGATTTTTTAGGAAGAAAACATTAAGAAAAAGACTTCTGCATAATTTCTCTAGAATTGGCTTTGCAATAAAATATATACTAATATACTTTAAGTTTAAGCACTAATAATTTCCCACCCTTACTAAAATATAGTCACCACCAAACATTCATCTTCATGTATTCTCCCCCATCTTTTGAAACTTGAAACTACCTGACATTAATTTTATGTTCAACATGATCAATGTATAGAAAGCCATCCTCCTCAAACCATTTCAAAGACCATAATGTAAAGAAATCATAATGAATTTTCCTTTTTTGATTTCCCTAAAGAAACTTACTATAAGTCAAAATTAATGAAACCAAAGGCTTCTGTGAGCACAGAGAAATGAAACATATTTCCAAGACTGTTTAATATTTTTAATCAAAGGAAACGCCTGCCCTGTCAAAAATTACCATGTACTCTCCATTTGCTTTAATACCATCTGAATTAATTATTCAAGTTTAGGTTAAAAACAAACCCAGTCAGGTATTAGCAGTGACAATTACTTTAGTTCATCTGGCAAAATGAGAATAGTGAGCAGGGCTTATTTCCACTGAATGCACTGAGGGTTTACCGAGCCTGGTTCCATATATTTGCTCAAGGAGAAAGACAATCTAGCTGTCATACACAAGCAGCAATAGTATGTACAACAGTACAAAATATTTCCTCCAGTCAACCAAAAATATATTAAGTGATTTACAACATTATTTCTTGATTTAAAATTATTTAAATGCACCAATCTAACAGTTAACCTACCTTTAATGTCACTGAAATTATGGTATAAGCATTACAAAAGCCAAGACAATATAAACATGTTCATTTATGAGCCAAGTAAACAGTACTCTCCAGACAAAGAACTAAAATCAAATGCAATAAAACTCACCTTCATTGGGAGATGTTTTCAACCTGGTGCAAATTCCATAGACATCTCCATAGCTTTCCTGTATTTTTCGTAAAGCATCGGTAGACCTGAGATCCATGAGAACCCGCAGTTCTGCGAGCGTAATTCCAAAGTCTCCATCATGATTAGCTTCCTTTAAAGAGTTTTTAACTCCACTATATAAAACAGAGTTGTTTGCCATGTCGCCCATTACAAGTATAATTTTTTAGAAGGAAAATGTTTCCCAAAAGATTTTTAATTTTCACTTGATATATTTCCAAGATGGAAATCTTTTAAATATGAAAATCGTTCTTAAACCAAACACTCATTGTATGACTTTGTAAAGCAGCATCAGCATTTCCCAGAGAAGTATCTTGACCTTTGGCCCATGACTGGTTTCTTCACATCAATCATGAGATGCACACATCTGTAAGAAGAAAATACAAGTTACTAAAATCCATTTCAGAATATTGTGCATGTAAGCAAATGTCATCAGGTAAGCTAATCAAAAGTCTATCATTTAATTACTAGAGGCCCAGTGCATGAAATTCGTGTGTGTGTGTGTGGGGGGGTCTTCTCAGCCTAGCCTCCACCCTCTCCAATCTGGGACCCCTCGGGGAAATCCCTCTCACAATCCTGGACCGCTGGCTCCTAACCGCTCACCTGCCTGCCTTCCTGGTTGCCCGTAACTGCACCCCCCCCGCCCCCCCCCCCCGGGCTAGAGAGATTAGGGAAGGTACTAGACAGCCGAGGCAGTTTTGGGAGGATATCCATCAGTGGCTGTTACAGTCCCCCCATTGGTAAGTCCTGGAATGAAGGTT